>NW_025767039.1:600000-1095971 GCF_003918875.1 Haliotis rubra
TTTGTCAGGTATTGATCTCGCATCAAATTCTCATTATGAGATAGTCTCTTTAAGAACAGCAATCTCGTCCATAGCCCCAGTAACGACCTTTAAAGTACACAGTTCACATTTCACAAACCAAATTTCAGTGTTTGTATCGTTTGTTTTATAACAACTGAGAGAATCTCTCTAAAGTTGTTAGTGAAAATATCCTGAACTGATTGGAAGGAAACAGCGATTACAATGAAGTCGAGGAAACTTTTGATGTTGCATCAAACCAGTCTCCCTTTAAACAATGTCCACCGATTTTAGTGCAGGGCCTACAATATGTACCAGGTTGAATGGCCAGTGATAATGTGTTCACGATTCCAATTTCAAGGGGCCTTTATTTCATAGGTAATTGTATTTACAATCACAGTTTAATTCGTCAGGATGAATATGATGATTAACAGCTGCACGTGAATTTCGAATTTCTAGAAAAAGGAAAAGCTGTTTGATAAGTAAGTTAAGTCACGTGAATGACCTTTAACCTCCACAATACTGATTTTGCTTTACGTCTTTACATCTGTTTACCCTTAAAAGTATGGACATATACTGACCACAAAAGAAACTGTGCACATAGGAAATAAAAAATATATATTTGAACTGTATGTCTACAGACCTAAACACAGCAATTAGTGAAGTGAAATGAACATATGCCACATGTGCTACGTCTCGTGACGTCAGTGGTTTCGGGACGTGCAAAGCGCGTGGATCACATGGATATCAAAGACTGCTGTGGATTTGGGAAGCTTAATTGTTGGACAATTTAAACGACTGATGAACCACACACCATGCCACGATTAAGAACTGCCCATTTTTATTGCCACAGAAAAACCCATTTCGCTGGATACTGGTTACCCTGGCAATGGTTCCAGACTGATCATGTAGCCACTGCTCACACCATTCCAGGACTTACGGCGTATCCTCCCTAACACTGTCAGGAGTAGCATACATCATATATATGGCAACCTCCCCAAGCCATACATCAAAGAGAAAACCGTCAAAGGTGGAACCTAAATCATGTCCGTCAACCTCGGTTGTGGCGGGGCACATGTTTTGTTTAAAAAGACAAGTCCAGATTTAATATTTCCAGTAGTGGATGTCAACGTGTCTACACGTAGGGAGCGTTATACTGAAGTCTGTGCCATGGACCGAATTCGCTTTGGGCTGGTTCTGTGATGATGCGTGGTGGGATAAGTGCATGTCAGATAACTCCATTAGTTGTTGTTCAGGGCAATTTGACATGAATGTGCTACAGAGATAAGATTTTCGAACCAGAGGCAACGTCATGGCCCAGTATTGACATTCAAACAGGAAAATGACCATCCTAACATGGCTGTGTCTGCTATGGCTTTTATTCAACAGCACAATGTTCAAATACTGCATTGTCCTTGTCTTCTTATGAGCTCAATATCCACCTGTTATAGTTTGCATGGAAACTTTTCCTTGTAACAACGCACAGTTTCTTTGTGGCTGGTATATTTGGCTTGTGATTGAATATGGTTACTTCCGAATATTTGCAATCGTAGCGAAACGTAGCCAAATGGACTTCTCAAAATTGATACTACGGACTGGTGACAGTTTGGGAAAACTTTGTCTGACTGAACATTTAGTTCCAAATGCTATTATCCCGCAGGCTATGGGATGTATATGTGCAGAATCACCCAGCTACCATTCCGTATAAGATACTGATCCAAAATGTTAATCTCTATTCTAATGCCTAGCCATCCTCCTACTATTCATTATTACTGTAACCCGTGAAGGTCCGGGTTTGAATATTGATCTTCAGTAACCCATGCTTGTCGTAAGAGACGACTAACGGGATCGGGTGGTCAGGCTCGTTGACTTGGTTGACACATGTCATCGGTTCCCAGTTGCGCAGATCGATGTTCATGCTGTTGATCACTGGAGACTCGACTATTTACAGACCGCCGCCATATAGCTGGAATATTGCTGAGTGCGGCGTAAAACTAAACTCACTCGCTCATTATTACTGTTGTTTATATATATATGACTTTATTCATTTAGGTGACGTCGGATAGTTACACATATAATATTGGTCCAGAGACGACAAATTAAAGCTAGAACCTTTGGCGCACGACTACTAATATAATTATTGGTATTATCTTAGTACAAACTGTTATGCATAGCTAAAATGTGATGCTTGATGTCGCATCTGAACCAGTGACGGGTTGCAGTTCTGCACATCACACGTTTACAGTACACTGAGCCAGGTCACTTCTCACTTCTCTCCGCCTTGTTTTCTGGATGCTTGGTTACCGTTACGCGAGCATAAGAGATTCTGAACATCAAAGCTGTTTATCATTTACGGTGAAACTAAAGTATTTTACGAAACCCAGCTAGATAAGCAATCATTGTGGATACCATAACGTGAGGCGGAATATGGATTTTCGAGATATTTCACATACACAAGAAAAGGCAAATGGACATACATGACAATTAAAAGTTTATACTTCCAGCTTTTTAGAGAGAAAGACATCGAAGAAGAAGAACTATATACTTACTCTTTCTTCATCCTAAAAATAGTAATGTGGAGAAAAGAATGTGAATATTTGAACTACACAAGATACCTTCGAGAAACAGATTGAAAACTCTACATTTCAAACTGCCTCCTAGAAACGTTGTTGGAAGGTATGGAAAAGTGTGTACCTTCTGAATAAGAAAGAAATCCGTGATCTACACACCGCGGTTTATGCTAGAGATCGATAGGGAATGTTAATTTTCACATTTGGCATTTTTGAAGCCACAAACTCTGAAGTCAAGCACACCTCTACGGTGTTTTGGGATGACTTGTGTCGGGACTGTTTACAGCGGGCGATGTGATCGTGTAAGTCGTGTACGTTCATTCATAAATAAACACATTTGGAAACTGGTACAAATACACTACCAAGGGTTCGAAATGCGGACTCAAGGGGTAACCGACACATACAACGTGAGTCTGGAAATCAGTCTAAATAGTTTCAACTGATAGCAAGCTGAACATTTTACATTCAATCAGATTTTTCAATGCAATACGAATTTAATGCGTGTGACTTTCTTGTTTGGTTTCATAAAGTATTTATAAATGTCTCTCTTCGTTTCAGCCCCGTGGTAGTAAAACCTTTTCAACGCCATGGTGTCTCGTGATTTTTCATGAAATCCAAAAGACCTATAAAGCCAAAATAATACAACGAAGTGAACCAAGTACGACACATTTGAAACGTGTAGATTTAGTATTTCACCACCTGTGTCTTCACTACGTGTGTCCTCACCACACGTGGGTAATAAATATAACAGAAGACATTCTAATCAGCAGGAAAATGATCCTGCAGCAAAAAAGACAAACTCCTCAGTCAATCTCACTAAAATCCTAGCTTAATTCTCGCTGCTGCTGAATACAGATCAGAGGACATCCCAATCAAGGTCACATCAGAACGACCTTTCTTTGACCAATCAATGAAATGGCTAACAATAAGACGGCATTGGCTAGATACAAAACAGCCTTCAAGAGTAAAGTCTCATCCATTTGAATTGTTTCTCCTACTGAATCACGAGATGGGAGATGCTTTTGGTAGAACGTGTCATTCAACATTAAACTGTTGTAAGGAATACCATTTCAAGGTTTCATGATTAGAAAACACAATCCGATTGCCACTTTCATGCTATGATTGTTCAGATGAATGGTCGTTCTGGCGTGACCCGTATTGAGATGTCCTCAGATGTTTCTTTTCAGCAGTAGGATTTTTATAAACCACGAACGAGAACTTTATCATATACATGTATGTTTATAGTGCTTCTATGACCAGAAAAGACAAGTAGGTCATACCTCCTAAACAGTTGCATAGTTTCCTAATACATGTACGTGGTAAGACATAAGAATCCTTGATTATGTGTTTTTTAAGTTGTCTGAAATATGTACACATCTTCAGAGTTCCATTCTTCTTCACTGCTAAGATGATATCGGATGCTCAAGGACTGAGAACTTCGGATGACTCCTGTAGACAAGAGTTGTCTGGTGGTGTTCGACTGTCTTTGCTTGAAATGATTTTTATCCATTAATTAAATCATAAGTCAAACAGCTCATGAGTGCCAAGATCCTCTTCATACCTAAACAGATGTCCTTGAACCTCAAGCCAAACTCTCTTTCTCTATTTCCACTTTCTCCAGTATAGTCTCCTCATCTATAGATCGTTCACATGCTGTGGGGAGATGGTTGTAGAAGAGCGCAATCTTTAGAAGCCCTCAGTCCCTTTGTTGCCTGACCCTTCAAAACAACTCATCATGATATGACATTCTTCTCTTCAGCGCTCGTCACAAGTCCACGACTCCCTTTGTTCCGTTTCCTTTCTCCCGATACAATAGCCCTGTAGGTTAGATACCATGGTGTGTGCAATGGCGTCGGATCTCGTCCTTGCTTCGTGTCATATTCGATCTCCTTCAAGAATATACCGAGTCCATCAAAGGAGGGTATGGAATCAAACTTATGGACAGATAAACTCTTCAATGATGGCCTAAGACCAACATCTTTTAATCATATCATGTTGGTCTTAAAAACGTATGGTCTGGTGACATAGACATTTGGCGATAGGTGTTCTAAACTGATGTGGCTCCTCACTTTCACTTTGGGAAGCACTGTAAAACTGCCACAAAAGAGCATCTTTACACTGAACAGTTCCATAAACATTTAGTTTGCTTAGCAAATCCTGCGTTGAAGCCTTGGATCCTTAACCCACTGCTGCTACTCCCTTCAAGGAATCACTGATATCCTGGTCCATAGCATTTTGGATATAGGCAGTTGATTTCAAGAGGCAATCAACTTCATAAATCCAAAAGTCAAATGGAGCATCCTTGCCTTGAAATTACTACTAAACAAAGGCAGCTTAAAAAAGTGATGATAAGCTATAGCTGCAGGCCTAACAGCTTATATTGGTAGCTGAGGAGTATACGTTCCAGACTTTTCTTCCACTTCCTTTTTAGGAGAAGCTTCTTGGGAATACATGCCCTTGATCCAGGTTTTAAGATCAGCAGGTGTATCTGCCTTTGGCTGTATCCCTAGCTTCTGAAAGAGTAATTTGAAATCCGTGGTTAAGGGGTTCAGCGGAAGTAAGCAAAGGAAAAGCCCAAATGCCCCAAAAAGCAGAACATGGTCAAGATGGAATAGCCAAGAGTCCAGCCAGAGAAGCATCAGAGAAGCAGCAAGTACCAAACTATATAAAGTGTCACACTTGTACAAAACGTCCTCCGTATGACTACAGACACACGCAGGAAAACATGAAATACGCTACGTGATACACGTTACGACCGGGTTAAAACTATGGGAATGCACATTAATGAAATATATCTACTGTAGTATGTAGTGAAGTTGACAATATTAGATTGCTGACTACCTATAAGACAAACTCAAGCTGGTCATATGAATGGCTGACCCTCTTAGTTATTTCGCGAAATGACTGATTTCACAATCTGACTGTAACATATATTCCACGGAACCATTGGTGTGAAACCTGAGCCACAGTATACCAATAGCACTCTGACTCACATTAAAGCGGACAGCAACCTGAGTTTGACCAGAATCCAAATGCCTATAGCCTGACTCCATTCAGCAAGTGTTAAAAAACGTCTCATTTTAATCTGCGATTTCAAACAGGTACCTGAACAGTGAACGACAGTAGAAAAGCATCATTGCATGTGTATTGTCCTTCACCTTCCTTGGATAGAGCGACTTGCACGTGCAAGTCATTGACACTAAGTGGCAGGTGGATTTCCATATTGACAATTTGAATAAACAATGTGCCATTTGTAACAGAATGCATCGGAGTTAAAGAACTTAATATAGACATTTCAATGATGTGGGTTTCCATACTGTTAAGAAGGTTTGTAAAACATTCAGTTGTATATATTTCAAACAAAAACGATGATTAGGAAATTGTGTTACCAATAGCTTGAGGCTTCATTAATAACGCCGATTATTTATCAACTAACTCGACTTAACTCTGAACAAAGGGTGAATTGAACTAAATAAAATTAAACTAAATTAAGCTAAAAAAAGACCAAACTGACTTCAACTAAACTCAACTATATTAAACAATGAATACACAATGCCATTTAGAAAGTGGTCAAATGTTACACGTTATATTTGGGATTACACTTTCTCATTAAAGTTCTTCGTAATAATTCTAGTGCTAGTAAGGAAAGATATTTCATTAAAAGTTGAGGAATAGACAAAAGATATATTTGAACATTGTTTTTATCCTTGTAAATGTTACCATTGTCATATAAGCTGCTAAAGTGACGTCATGCAACGCCGCGTCACAGTGTTCGTTTTTTTACATTGTGACGACACCATAACACTATGCCACAATACAATCTGTAATTGTAATTACCTACTGAAGACACAAGTGAAACATATAGGAAGGAAATTTGTGTTGTATATTATTTTGTGGATTTATATCTATATATCAGACGCTTCGTTTTGCACTTTTCGGAGGTGGCCGTTTTTTCCTGAAATACGAGGTTATTATTAAAATGCTATCAATCAAATCCTATTTAAACAGTGCCAGATAATCATCAGAATCTGCCGGAAAAGATTCCAATGAGCGTATTAGGCAAACTGGCGGAAAATCCTATGAATGACTCCCTGAAAAGCACTGATGACGCCAGGTATTCGAAAATAGGGTAAGCATGTCCCTGCCAACCCGTAGTCATAGTGATGTGAAGATGAATGTACTCGTAGTAATTATCAGCTAAATGGTTGACTAAAAGTGAAGGATTTCCCGCAGAATTACTGGTATTTAAACGCCATTTACACTGTACAGAACGTTCGCACATTGTGCTGGATGTAAAAAGTTGTACGAAATGAAGTTATGTGCAATTTGTGCAGTTCGCCCATCCATAAGTTCCAATCATCTAGGCCGGATCTCGCAAAATCTCTGGGTTTGGCTGGAAATATGGAAGCTCGGCACTCTCTAAATCGCCTGATGATTCTCTGGAATATTAATTTGGATGAATGTAAACAAAAATAGGAAAAGGTAAATACTAGTAACCGAAGACATCTAAACCTCAGGCTCAACATTCATTGCTTGCTCTGTAGAGGACCAAACGTATTCATTATTGCCATACTTGTACATGAAGGTCAAAAGCCAATTTATTCAACAACTATCAGTACAGAGACATATATAAACATGTTATCTTCATTTCTATTGTCAAATGAGATATTAATGGAAACAAACTAACAAGGTCGTCTCCAAGGGAAATGTATGTTGCATTCTTTAATTACATATGTATCTAACTTTTATTATATTTTGTCGCTACTATTACATGATAAATGAATAGGTCTCTGGGAAGGCAAACGTAAAGGAGTTTGTCCTTCAACAAACAGATGTCAGGACACCGGACACCGACACCGACCATGAACTGAAAGTAGGACGACAACGGACGTCGCACCTGCGTACATCTGGCAGGTGAGGTGAGGTGAGGTGAAATGGGGTTTAACGTCGTACTTGAAATTATTTCGTTCATATGACGACGAGCCCAGACTTAAGCTGGTTTTAAAGTGCTTGGTCACTGAGATACCATGCCGCAGTTAAGCATGAATTCCCCACTCAGACACATTATACTGACTCCGAGCTGAATCCGAGCCGACAAGTCCTTGCTGCACCCGTTAATGCCGAGCGCCAGGCAGGGACCAACAAATATGATATTTTAACGTCTTTTGCTGTGACGCGGCCCGGGATCGAACCCGCGACCTTCCGCTCTCCGGGCGGAAGCGCTATCCACTACACCACGGAGGCGGTCACATGTGGCTACGCCCCCGGATGCTTCCAATGACATGGGGGATCCCGCTACTTGTTACTTTTGACGTAGTTCGTACAGCAGAATAAACTTTACTCTGATTATGAACTTGTTAAAAAATGTCAGTGAAAATACCTGAAGAGACGACACGCTGGTGGGATATTAGTAATGGTACAAAAACAGTTCTTGAACTCTATAAAGTGGTCAAACACAACGGAAAATCCTATTGTCATTTTATTGGACAGGCTACTTTTGGGCTTGTTTCTACACTTATAATTTATAATGGGTTCAGATAAACTCAATCTACACGGGAAATCATGTAATTACCCTATTTCAGGAAATACTCTCTGGTCCCTCAGCACCGTGTTGTGCGGTAAGGATTTTAATGCCTAAAATGATATTAATCCTGACTATTTGGAGGCTGATATTGCCAAACACAATTAAAATTAAGGTCAACCCATGTGGGATTTCAGTTTTGATTTTTTTAAATCGTCACTTCAAGGGAGATATGATGAAGGTTCGTGATATTACTTTTATAGGTATAAATGATGCTAGTGTGATTGATAATATAGTAATTAAAATATGTTTGCAGAAGATCCAGCTTTGGTGATATGGAAAAATAATCCAACAAATAAAGATTGAAATATCCCGCTACACAATGCTTGGGTTACCCCTACAGGACCTCCATTTCTTGATGAATGAACAGAGCGGGGAGTCCGGGGCATGATGTGCACATCAATATCTGAGAGCATCGTCGTTATCAGAGATCACAACATTTTCTACAGAGGAGTGCAAAAACTGAACACACGTTAGCTCCCTTGGCCTCAGTCATTTGAAGATGTCTAGGCACTGAACAAAATGGGTCAGCACAAAGTCACGTTTCAAACGTCTCTGGTGCTAAGCAGGGCATCGACTCGATGCCAGACGTGTGGATCAGCTACCCAGCGACATGTAGGTAGTCGACAGCGTTCCACCACCCAGCGGAAAGACAACTTACTCTTGATTGCAGCAAAGACGTCATACCTTTGTGGCTGTCATCACAATCAGAAATGACCCACGGAAGGTAAAAGACGATACCGTTTCTACAACGGTCACAGACGACATGCACTCACATCCCACTGACCCAACATCACCGGCAGGCAGGCTGAAGATTACGTCAATTGAACAGACCAGGATTGGGCCCCAGTAACTCTCACTGATGAATCGAGATAGTGTCTAGACTGCACAGATCGTTGTGGCGAGTGTGGCGTAGAAGATTTAGGATTCCGACGAAGCCAAACATGACCGCAAAGGAGTGGGATCAGGAGAGCTGAAAGAACCAATCTCTATGTCCCACAGAGGGTCAGGATGGCAGGTCTGCGCTGTGGTGATGACAATCTGAATGTGCAGGTAAGACCCTATAGACGACAGCGCTCGACCTTGTCATGCCAAGGTAGTTGATGCCTTCTTGGAGCAGGTTAATTGTCTGAATGAAGTCCCCAGATCTCAGCCCAATGGAAAACACGCTAAACGTGTTGAGGATCCGGCTCTCTCTTACCACGTCACGTTCTTCCGTCAATACTCTTACTGAAGAATGGAACAATCATCCCTTGGTAACATCCAGACATTTATTGATAGCATGAAGCTACTGTGGCATCTCTTTGATCAGATACGCACTACTTAGTGTTGTCTTTTTCACATTATTGTTTTTCTTTTTGTGATATTTCGTCGTTTCAGTTTCGTTCAGACTTGTATTGCGTGGTCTTGAGTAGCATCTAATAGCATTTTCACTACTGTTGACAATTTAGTGACACCTTGCCATACTGAATCTATATTGGAATTACTTGTGATTTATTTACGACAGCCAAATGAATCACTGAGATACATAACCAATCTGACAGATCATACACATTTGTTTGGGGTAGAGTAGGTTGTTGTAGTTTTGTTGTGTTTGTTTGGTATTTTTAGGTGTGTGTGTGTGTGTGGGGGGGATCCTGTACAAGAAAATCTGTTGATGCAGCATTCGCATTTACACATACCGACATAAGTATCGAGTATCATTTTCAACCAATCAATACGTAGAGATAGCGAAGCGAGTCATTGCTATATGTTATCCGAAGGGGTTTACACGGTTAATCAAGCTCTGACAATTCGGTGCTTGATTAATTGTTTTCACAGCTCATTTGGTACAATTATCATTTGAGTCCACTTCAAAGTAACACAACTGTCATTTGAGAGGGTATCTGCTTTGGATATCCCGCCATCAAATCTGAGAAGAAGAAGGGAATGTCTGAGGCTGACATGGATCACTTATTCAGAAATTCTGATCCACAGACTCAGAGAAAGACCCACGGCATCACATCATGAGACTATGCCAGCTCACAACGATGCTGATGTGGTGTGTATGTGTGTGGAGGGGAAGGGGGGAGGGGAGGATTTCTTTGAGTCCTTATTGGAAGATTTCACTATAGACAGACGATAGTGCTGGACCCCCAATCATTCCACACTAGCTAGTGCTACGGACAACATGATGTAAACGAGGATGACGATGGGGAGTATGTGAGGCCAAAAAATTGTAAGTTGCAACCAAGTCGGGTGAATACAGAGATATGGACAAAGCTTCAGTCACAAGCCAGATCAAACGATATCAAACTGCTAAAGGAGTTGGGAAAAGATATACCTTAAATATCCTGTCACCTGTTGATGGGAGACTTCCCTTTCATGTGAATGAGTGGGTGAAACTAACACATGACTCGTTTGTTCTTAAAACAGGGCATATAGACTGCCTCATTGACTTTGATACTTTACCTTGCCACACTCGGATTCCTAACCCCATACAATCTAATTATCATGAACGTGATATTGTCGACGAGGAGGTAAAGAATCTATGAGGTGAGGGTGTTATTGGAGAGTCTTTACTACGAAGATGGGGGAGTATATATCAAACATTGTTCTTAGACGCAAGAAAGATGGCACATATGGCGTCATTTTATATCTTAGAAAGCTCAATGAAAATGTTGACTACTTTCATTTTAAGAATGACTCTCTTTCGGCGGCAGCTTCCTCAGTCAGAAAGGGTTGCTACCACTGGAACAATAGTCCACATTTACAAGCTTGTAAATGTCTTTTCAAGATGAGGTTTCCAAAACATTTACAATTTTGGAAAGATGAGGTTTCCAAAACATTTACAATTTTGGAAAGATGAGGTTTCCAAGACATTTACGGTTGTTTATTAGCTAATCCCAGCCACATAGGCCTGTTACAAAAGACTGGGCAGGAATAAGTAGAGAGCATGAACATCGTGAATGTAAAGCAGGCGGGACATGGGACACTGCTTCTAGAAGGTTAGCAGGTTCTGTTGTCTCTGTACATTGTACTGATATGTAGGTATCGTGTAAAATATACAGGCGATCCAACCTGCTCAAGTGGATATATGGAAACATTGTGCTCTAATTCAATGTTTTGTGACAATGCATCGGAAGTTTTTTTAAAAACACGGTATAATATGTCATTATAAAATGCGTGTTATGTGGAAGTATATTCTGAAAGTTTGGGATGATTGTTTGTAACGGCGAATAGACCATAATACCACCATAGTCTGTCGGCTTGGTTTTCAGGAAGTGATGTACCGTTAGACAGCGTGATGCCCCAGCACTTGACATCCCCGTTGCCGCCGTGGAGATCATATTTACAGATATCGACTCCGGCAACGACTACATGGTGTGAGATGTCTCTAAAAGGCAGGCTTCAACCATGTACAACGAACGAGGGCGTTTAGACGCCTTCTACGATATGCCTGTAACTTATCAACTTATTCAAGTGAGCGGTACACCTATCGGAAGACAAAATCCTGCAACCAGAATGTTTTCCTTCCGGGATTCAAGATTATCGTGGCTCATTCAAGTCATTCGACTGTAGTCAACATTCGACATGCACCGACTCGTGTACAGGGACGATTTGTTGTTGTGGCAAATGTTGTCATACATATTCTTTTATAATCGTGAAGCTAATTCTGTGTGTTTCAATATAATTTGTAAATATTCCTTGGTCGTGTGTGGTTATTCTTTCAATTTAGTTCTGTACATAACGATTTCTGGGTTAAACAGATAGTGTTGTGAGCAAAACTTTCCTGGTGGCATCAGTTTTCGCTCGGATAAGACACAGGGTCTCATAGAATACAAACGAAGATTGAACACTTATAATGTGCTTACCTACTTGTTGATATGGTCAATATTATTTTATTCAAACTAATAACATGAGAGTCTATGTAGCGAATGTCCGTATCGATTCAGAAGTTCCAAGTGCGCTTGCCTCATTGGCATGATATTTACGTCCACTGAGCCCCTCACAAGTTTCTGACGTGCACAATAGGGGTATCCCCATCAATGAAGGAATCAATATAGGAAACTCCAGGTGAAAAATGTGTCATAACTTGAATAATGTATTATATATGCTCACAAACTTTTTACTCAATTATGATGCACATCTCTCCCCGAGACAGGGACACCAGAATTCTGCATTTCGTCTCACACACCTGACAAGCGTGCAGTAGTTCTGATATCCTATGTGAGCGTGTGTATTGTGTGCCTATTTCACAAATAAGAGTTATGGACATTGCTGTACTTCTGGTTGCCACTTTTGCACTTTCAGCAACGTTCACACTCATCAACGTCTCTGTGGAATCTGCATCAACTTGTGGCTTTCTTTATGTGACACTATTTTAGCCAAGATAGCCAGCATTGCTTTTCCTCAAACAACCGAACTCAGGACCTTAATTTTCTTTGTGGGTGTAGGATCTATTGTCAGAATGTGTTCAGCGAGTCTGAAAAAACTGGTTCACCTTGTGGTATTGACATCGCGACTATCTCATCTTTGAAAGATATAGTAGACATCACAGCACCTGTCATAAAAACAGATGAAGGAAGAAATGTTGAATATCTGTCAATATCAGGACTTACGTGTTCCCTGATGAATTCATGTCTGATTCCGTTGTAAAGTCTCTCAAAAGGACCATTTGACCTGTTCAGTGTTCAAGGAGAATAATATTAAGCTTTTCCCGTGCCCTCTGGATAAGTAACAGTGATACATGTAACCTGTGTCCATCCTACAGAACCAGGACTGAATCATCTGATGTAGGCTCAACACAGTACTTGCTGAAGTGACTGAATATATTCCAGAAGGATCTCTGTGACCAACCAACCTGTTTCACTGACGGTGCCTGAAGCACCGGCAGTACATGCTGTACATCCTGTCGAAAGTTCATTTTTCACTGACTCCTAAATCACAAAATAGCGGGTACTATCATTCCAATCCCACTTCCACAGGAATAAACAGTCATTGGGTTGGTCTTGGCGTTGTGACAACAGCCGGGACTTAAGAACCCGTGGAACAACACAGGTAGCAGTGTGGCTGTGTACTATCGCTTTTCTCGTCAATGTTGTAAATATACTGAGGTCTGTCTCCTGTGTTGTACTTGTCCTGGATCTTATCCAATTAGTCAAAATAGGTGTTGACCACTGTGTTTCCAATTTGGTGTTTAGGTCTCATAATCTCCAAAGAGCGATGCTTCTGAACATCTCTTAAGATAACTATAAAACCACTTAAGTGAAAGAGGGTTGTCAACTTGTGGTTTCTTCCCTAAGTAGACGGCAAGATCAGGTGCTACATCACTGTATCTGCACGAGGATAACCATACCCAAAAGCAGACATAATCTCTTCCCGAGATACAAGGTTCTGTTCAACCTCCTAGGATAATAACTCACTGGATCCCGATCCCGATCAACAGAGATGTTTTCACAAAGTGGATCGCAAAGAGAAATAGGGTACGGAAAACTGTCTTGCTGCACTTTTGAGACCTTCCCCGCTAATGACGGCCTCATGAGCTTTTTCCATGCTTTCTGTTGGATATTGCCGGTAATTGGACTTCCCTGATCTGATGGAGCCCTAAAATTATGTTAAAATGGCCTTAACATGAAACATCAGGAAAATTACCACAGAAAATACGAAAGAAATAAAAGATGGCCCTTCTGACAATCTATTTCAAGCGAGAGTATCACATGATGTTCTTGTGTTTTTCTGACAGCCGATATCAACATCAAGCAGATGATCCATCACTTTTTTGACAGCACTACAACTGTTTTAATCCTAATTTTTCGTAGTGAGTAGTTTTATCTTAGTGATCTCTGTTTCAAAATGTTATTTCTCAGATTTGATGAAAAACCAGGATGCTTTGAAGCTTGACTCTGAGCAATTTGTCACTGGAGCAGTAGCGAGACATTGTTTGTTGACAAACAAGCTGATGATGACGTTATATCTCGTAAAATGTTAGGAAAGGGGCGATTCAAAATGGCCGAGCGGAACTATATGACGAGCGAAAACATGTGACAGTACTATCTGAAAATGTGTATGCCTGCATAAGGCTAAAAAGACAATAAAGCATGCATGTAGAGTTTCATTAGGGAGTTCCTTGATATCATATTGCGTGAGGGGTTGAGTGAGTGCATAATTGCGTGTTTGCGTGTGAGTGTTCACGTTTACGTCAATATGGTGAAGTGCTTTTATAACTTTTGTGTGATTAAAATATCATGTTATTGTCCAAGAGCGTTTGTTGTGGTTACTCTCGGATGGTTGTTCAGGATAGTGGACAGGAGATGGAAGACAAGTCAGGTGTGAAGTTGAAGACAGCAGCAGCCATGTTTATTATGGTTGGGGAATAATGGTAGAAATGGTACATACAAGTGACAGAACGCACATCGGGACCGAGTGGCCAATGTTCCCGATGTGGAGACCCGCCCTGTCACTTACACACATTCAGAGGTCGGACGGCGATTCTTCATCGTCGACGTAGTCGTTGGTGCGGCGACGGCCTTGGCCGACGCCCCGACTAGCCGCACAGTCCGTCCGCTTCGGTGGATGATCTTGGCCCGTGTCCTCGCCTCGTCTCTGACTGGTCTCCCTGCTTGGTCTCCCTGACTGACCATGTGAGTCCGGTTTTATGCATAGGGACATTACGCCACGTTGTGCAAGGTAATTGACCTGTGCACATGTACATACG
The DNA here is from genome assembly GCF_003918875.1 of Haliotis rubra. Lineage (NCBI taxonomy): Eukaryota > Metazoa > Mollusca > Gastropoda > Lepetellida > Haliotidae > Haliotis > Haliotis rubra. Next base: position 614,846 of record NW_025767039.1, read on the forward strand.
TAAGATCCGCCGACGTGGGGAGATGTTAATTAACATTTACTGATGGCATTGAGAATTAAGGGTCCTGCCCTGAGTGGGGTTTATGATAAAAGGGCTACACCGAATGATTGCTGAATACATTAAACAGACAAAGTGGATAGAATTTCTGTGCACTTTGGATATATATGGAAACAATTATGTTGTTTGAATATATGAAGTTTTACAGAAACTTATTGAAATGGTTTACTCTATGACATTATTAATCTGGAATGTATGTAATGGTGTGTTTTATTTGTATTCTCCTATTTTATTGTATTACTGTGATAATGCTTGTGATTTTTTAGTGTCTCATAGGCCAAATGGCCGGGTGCTTTTTGTATTTAATGTATGTCTTTAATGTAATGTACTGTATTTTATTGCAATAGCACGTGACACTTTAATAAACATTTTCTTTCTCTCTCATATTGCAGCTGGTTGTACCGGGTCATGGTTACAAGACCTGCAGTGGCGGCTACATCCATAACCCCTGAACACATATTAGTGAGTGATGCATGGCAGGTTTGACGTTTAGTGGGTGCTATCGGTAGGGCAGTACACGCACCTGGTGTCATCACTGATTTTCAGTGATCAGTTCATGTATTTATAATTTTCCTAGCCATTTTCTACTTTACACCAGACGGAAATTGTTTCTGAGGATAGTCAAAACTGGATATTATTTTGCATCGACGTTCTATATTTAACTGCGCAAATCTTCTCTCGTTAACGTTATTTACAAACGATCCACACCCACCCAGCTAATTAAGACCAGGTGAGCTAAAATGGCATGTCTTTTTGAAACTCACTATCCATTGGGAGTGCGTTGGTCAATACCCTCACCTTAAAACTGGCCATTTCGCTAGAAAAATCGATATGGTATGATGGTAAATACGTCAGTGTTGGCGTCATTCAAACACGAATAGATGAGTATACAATTCGCTGGATGTCCGGTGTCCACAGAAGATTGCCGTGCAAGCGAACCACCTTTTAATCTCACTCGACCACTCCACGCGGGCGCAATACATTTTTTCCATTTCTGTAATCTATTTATCCAAGACTATATGCACGGTTATTTCTCATCGTTGTCAGTAGATGGCACGGAATGTTGGACGTTGTCCTTATACTGTACATTGTCCGCATGGAAGCTGGAAATATAGTAGAAATTGTCCAGCCAAGATGAAACAATTCCGAAAGACTGCTGTACATAAGTCGCTTATAACCACTTCGTCTCTCCCATTTTGTACAGGGTGATAAGCGTGGTACAAATAGGCGTCGCGTGCATCTAGCGATATCGAATTTCTGCTGTATCTTCTATACTGGAGGGACGTTGTGCCACCTTCGGTGCCTTTGTTTAACGCCTAAAGTAAAATAGACGGCATACGCACAGAAAACTTTGCAAATTCCGAATGCACGAATGAGTGAAAGTATTTCGTTTGAAGTGATAGTACACGTGACAGCATCATTGTGTACCCAGCTAAACACATAACGTTTTCACGAACTTGTGGGAAGGTTGTGGATTGGTAACGTCATGACACAAGGTTGTGACCACGTGAAATTGTTAGCTGTGTACTCACTGTTGAAATGTTTATGACATCAAACGTTCCCCTTGCTTTCATTGCTTTGACTGTAGACCTTAATAGGAGACTATCAGTGGAAACCTGTGTACTCTGACAGAAATAGAATCCATTGGTTTGAGGTTACAAATAATTCGAATATTTCCAGTGTTATGTCGTAACTTTCATTTTGACGAAAAGCATAGTTAAAGTCTCATGCTGTATTCAAGTACGTTGTCTCCAGTTAACTTAATGAGGGACATGAAGGCATTTACAGGCATCATTTCCAGCTTAATGACTACATGCCCATTCCTCCAGCTACAAGGAAGGAGGCACTTAATCCTGCTTTATGTAAACATATTATATTGCAAAAATAGTGCAGGAGGTACGAGTGACTCGCTTTCGAGGCCTTCTTCGGTTCAAATTTCATACTACTACTACTACTACTACTACTACTACTACTACTACTACTACTACTACTACTACTGCTACCACGACTATTACTATTACTACTTGCTATCGTGTAGCGTTCATTACCACTGTGCAGCAGGACACCTATTTGTGTAATGTAAATATCATGAGTTGCTATCGTGTAGCGTTTCATTACCACTGTGCAGCAGGACACCTATTTGTGTAATGTAAATATCATGAGTTGCTATCGTGTAGCGTTCATTACCACTGTGCAGCAGGACACCTATTTGTGTAATGTAAATATCATGAGTTGCTATCGTGCGTTCATTACATTACCACTGTGCAGCAGGACTACCTATTTGTGTAATGTAAATATCATGAGTTGCTATCGTGTAGCGTTCATTACCACTGTGCAGCAGGACACCTATTTGTGTAATGTAAATATCATGAGTTGCTATCGTGTAGCGTTCATTACCACTGTGCAGCAGGACACCTATTTGTGTAATGTAAATATCATGAGTTGCTATCGTGTAGCGTTCATTACCACTGTGCAGCAGGACACCTATTTGTGTAATGTAAATATCATGAGTTGCTATCGTGTAGCGTTCATTACCACTGTGCAGCAGGACACCTATTTGTGTAATGTAAATATCATGAGTTGCTATCGTGTAGCGTTCATTACCACTGTGCAGCAGGACACCTATTTGTGTAATGTAAAATATCATGAGTTGCTATCGTGTAGCGTTCATTACCACTGTGCAGCAGGACACCTATTTGTGTAATGTAAATATCATGAGTTGCTATCGTGTAGCGTTCATTACCACTGTGCAGCAGGACACCTATTTGTGTAATGTAAATATCATGAGTTGCTATCGTGTAGCGTTCATTACCACTGTGCAGCAGGACACCTATTTGTGTAATGTAAATATCATGAGTTGCTATCGTGTAGCGTTCATTACCACTGTGCAGCAGGACACCTATTTGTGTAATGTAAATATCATGAGTTGCTATCGTGTAGCGTTCATTACCACTGTGCAGCAGGACACCTATTTGTGTAATGTAAATATCATGAGTTGCTATCGTGTAGCGTTCATTACCACTGTGCAGCAGGACACCTATTTGTGTAATGTAAATATCATGAGTTGCTATCGTGTAGCGTTCATTACCACTGTGCAGCAGGACACCTATTTGTGTAATGTAAATATCATGAGTTGCTATCGTGTAGCGTTCATTACCACTGTGCAGCAGGACACCTATTTGTGTAATGTAAATATCATGAGTTGCTATCGTGTAGCGTTCATTACCACTGTGCAGCAGGACACCTATTTGTGTAATGTAAATATCATGAGTTGCTATCGTGTAGCGTTCATTACCACTGTGCAGCAGGACACCTATTTGTGTAATGTAAATATCATGAGTTGCTATCGTGTAGCGTTCATTACCACTGTGCAGCAGGACACCTATTTGTGTAATGTAAATATCATGAGTTGCTATCGTGTAGCGTTCATTACCACTGTGCAGCAGGACACCTATTTGTGTAAAATGTAAATATCATGAGTTGCTATCGTGTAGCGTTCATTACCACTGTGCAGCAGGACACCTATTTGTGTAATGTAAATATCATGAGTTGCTATCGTGTGTAGCGTTCATTACCACTGTGCAGCAGGACACCTATTTGTGTAATGTAAATATCATGAGTTGCTATCGTGTAGCGTTCATTACCACTGTGCAGCAGGACACCTATTTGTGTAATGTAAATATCATGAGTTGCTATCGTGTAGCGTTCATTACCACTGTGCAGCAGGACACCTATTTGTGTAATGTAAATATCATGAGTTGCTATCGTGTAGCGTTCATTACCACTGTGCAGCAGGACACCTATTTGTGTAATGTAAATATCATGAGTTGCTATCGTGTAGCGTTCATTACCACTGTGCAGCAGGACACCTATTTGTGTAATGTAAATATCATGAGTTGCTATCGTGTAGCGTTCATTACCACTGTGCAGCAGGACACCTATTTGTGTAATGTAAATATCATGAGTTGCTATCGTGTAGCGTTCATTACCACTGTGCAGCAGGACACCTATTTGTGTAATGTAAATATCATGAGTTGCTATCGTGTAGCGTTCATTACCACTGTGCAGCAGGACACCTATTTGTGTAATGTAAATATCATGAGTTGCTATCGTGTAGCGTTCATTACCACTGTGCAGCAGGACACCTATTTGTGTAATGTAAATATCATGAGTTGCTATCGTGTAGCGTTCATTACCACTGTGCAGCAGGACACCTATTTGTGTAATGTAAAAATATCATGAGTTGCTATCGTGTAGCGTTCATTACCACTGTGCAGCAGGACACCTATTTGTGTAATGTAAATATCATGAGTTGCTATCGTGTAGCGTTCATTACCACTGTGCAGCAGGACACCTATTTGTGTAATGTAAATATCATGAGTTGCTATCGTGTAGCGTTCATTACCACTGTGCAGCAGGACACCTATTTGTGTAATGTAAATATCATGAGTTGCTATCGTGTAGCGTTCATTACCACTGTGCAGCAGGACACCTATTTGTGTAATGTAAATATCATGAGTTGCTATCGTGTAGCGTTCATTACCACTGTGCAGCAGGACACCTATTTGTGTAATGTAAATATCATGAGTTGCTATCGTGTAGCGTTCATTACCACTGTGCAGCAGGACACCTATTTGTGTAATGTAAATATCATGAGTTGCTATCGTGTAGCGTTCATTACCACTGTGCAGCAGGACACCTATTTGTGTAATGTAAATATCATGAGTTGCTATCGTGTAGCGTTCATTACCACTGTGCAGCAGGACACCTATTTGTGTAATAATGTAAAATATCATGAGTTGCTATCGTGTAGCGTTCATTACCACTGTGCAGCAGGACACCTATTTGTGTAATGTAAATATCATGAGTTGCTATCGTGTAGCGTTCATTACCACTGTGCAGCAGGACACCTATTTGTGTAATGTAAATATCATGAGTTGCTATCGTGTAGCGTTCATTACCACTGTGCAGCAGGACACCTATTTGTGTAATGTAAATATCATGAGTTGCTATCGTGTAGCGTTCATTACCACTGTGCAGCAGGACACCTATTTGTGTAATGTAAATATCATGAGTTGCTATCGTGTAGCGTTCATTACCACTGTGCAGCAGGACACCTATTTGTGTAATGTAAATATCATGAGTTGCTATCGTGTAGCGTTCATTACCACTGTGCAGCAGGACACCTATTTGTGTAATGTAAATATCATGAGTTGCTATCGTGTAGCGTTCAGGACACCTTTTGTACCATGAGTTGCTATCGTGTAGCGTTCATTACCACTGTGCAGCAGGACACCTATTTGTGTAATGTAAATATCATGAGTTGCTATCGTGTAGCGTTCATTACCACTGTGCAGCAGGACACCTATTTGTGTAATGTAAATATCATGAGTTGCTATCGTGTAGCGTTCATTACCACTGTGCAGCAGGACACCTATTTGTGTAATGTAAATATCATGAGTTGCTATCGTGTAGCGTTCATTACCACTGTGCAGCAGGACACCTATTTGTGTAATGTAAATATCATGAGTTGCTATCGTGTAGCGTTCATTACCACTGTGCAGCAGGACACCTATTTGTGTAATGTAAATATCATGAGTTGCTATCGTGTAGCGTTCATTACCACTGTGCAGCAGGACACCTATTTGTGTAATGTAAATATCATGAGTTGCTATCGTGTAGCGTTCATTACCACTGTGCAGCAGGACACCTATTTGTGTAATGTAAATATCATGAGTTGCTATCGTGTAGCGTTCATTACCACTGTGCAGCAGGACACCTATTTGTGTAATGTAAATATCATGAGTTGCTATCGTGTAGCGTTCATTACCACTGTGCAGCAGGACACCTATTTGTGTAATGTAAATATCATGAGTTGCTATCGTGTAGCGTTCATTACCACTGTGCAGCAGGACACCTATTTGTGTAATGTAAATATCATGAGTTGCTATCGTGTAGCGTTCATTACCACTGTGCAGCAGGACACCTATTTGTGTAATGTAAATATCATGAGTTGCTATCGTGTAGCGTTCATTACCACTGTGCAGCAGGACACCTATTTGTGTAATGTAAATATCATGAGTTGCTATCGTGTAGCGTTCATTACCACTGTGCAGCAGGACACCTATTTGTGTAATGTAAATATCATGAGTTGCTATCGTGTAGCGTTCATTACCACTGTGCAGCAGGACACCTATTTGTGTAATGTAAATATCATGAGTTGCTATCGTGTAGCGTTCATTACCACTGTGCAGCAGGACACCTATTTGTGTAATGTAAATATCATGAGTTGCTATCGTGTAGCGTTCATTACCACTGTGCAGCAGGACACCTATTTGTGTAATGTAAATATCATGAGTTGCTATCGTGTAGCGTTCATTACCACTGTGCAGCAGGACACCTATTTGTGTAATGTAAATATCATGAGTTGCTATCGTGTAGCGTTCATTACCACTGTGCAGCAGGACACCTATTTGTGTAATGTAAATATCATGAGTTGCTATCGTGTAGCGTTCATTACCACTGTGCAGCAGGACACCTATTTGTGTAATGTAAATATCATGAGTTGCTATCGTGTAGCGTTCATTACCACTGTGCAGCAGGACACCTATTTGTGTAATGTAAATATCATGAGTTGCTATCGTGTAGCGTTCATTACCACTGTGCAGCAGGACACCTATTTGTGTAATGTAAATATCATGAGTTGCTATCGTGTAGCGTTCATTACCACTGTGCAGCAGGACACCTATTTGTGTAATGTAAATATCATGAGTTGCTATCGTGTAGCGTTCATTACCACTGTGCAGCAGGACACCTATTTGTGTAATGTAAATATCATGAGTTGCTATCGTGTAGCGTTCATTACCACTGTGCAGCAGGACACCTATTTGTGTAATGTAAATATCATGAGTTGCTATCGTGTAGCGTTCATTACCACTGTGCAGCAGGACACCTATTTGTGTAATGTAAATATCATGAGTTGCTATCGTGTAGCGTTCATTACCACTGTGCAGCAGGACACCTATTTGTGTAATGTAAATATCATGAGTTGCTATCGTGTAGCGTTCATTACCACTGTGCAGCAGGACACCTATTTGTGTAATGTAAATATCATGAGTTGCTATCGTGTAGCGTTCATTACCACTGTGCAGCAGGACACCTATTTGTGTAATGTAAATATCATGAGTTGCTATCGTGTAGCGTTCATTACCACTGTGCAGCAGGACACCTATTTGTGTAATGTAAATATCATGAGTTGCTATCGTGTAGCGCTATCGTGTAGCGTTCATTACCACTGTGCAGCAGGACACCTATTTGTGTAATGTAAATATCATGAGTTGCTATCGTGTAGCGTTCATTACCACTGTGCAGCAGGACACCTATTTGTGTAATGTAAATATCATGAGTTGCTATCGTGTAGCGTTCATTACCACTGTGCAGCAGGACACCTATTTGTGTAATGTAAATATCATGAGTTGCTATCGTGTAGCGTTCATTACCACTGTGCAGCAGGACACCTATTTGTGTAATGTAAATATCATGAGTTGCTATCGTGTAGCGTTCATTACCACTGTGCAGCAGGACACCTATTTGTGTAATGTAAATATCATGAGTTGCTATCGTGTAGCGTTCATTACCACTGTGCAGCAGGACACCTATTTGTGTAATGTAAATATCATGAGTTGCTATCGTGTAGCGTTCATTACCACTGTGCAGCAGGACACCTATTTGTGTAATGTAAATATCATGAGTTGCTATCGTGTAGCGTTCATTACCACTGTGCAGCAGGACACCTATTTGTGTAATGTAAATATCATGAGTTGCTATCGTGTAGCGTTCATTACCACTGTGCAGCAGGACACCTATTTGTGTAATGTAAATATCATGAGTTGCTATCGTGTAGCGTTCATTACCACTGTGCAGCAGGACACCTATTTGTGTAATGTAAATATCATGAGTTGCTATCGTGTAGCGTTCATTACCACTGTGCAGCAGGACACCTATTTGTGTAATGTAAATATCATGAGTTGCTATCGTGTAGCGTTCATTACCACTGTGCAGCAGGACACCTATTTGTGTAATGTAAATATCATGAGTTGCTATCGTGTAGCGTTCATTACCACTGTGCAGCAGGACACCTATTTGTGTAATGTAAATATCATGAGTTGCTATCGTGTAGCGTTCATTACCACTGTGCAGCAGGACACCTATTTGTGTAATGTAAATATCATGAGTTGCTATCGTGTAGCGTTCATTACCACTGTGCAGCAGGACACCTATTTGTGTAATGTAAATATCATGAGTTGCTATCGTGTAGCGTTCATTACCACTGTGCAGCAGGACACCTATTTGTGTAATGTAAATATCATGAGTTGCTATCGTGTAGCGTTCATTACCACTGTGCAGCAGGACACCTATTTGTGTAATGTAAATATCATGAGTTGCTATCGTGTAGCGTTCATTACCACTGTGCAGCAGGACACCTATTTGTGTAATGTAAATATCATGAGTTGCTATCGTGTAGCGTTCATTACCACTGTGCAGCAGGACACCTATTTGTGTAATGTAAATATCATGAGTTGCTATCGTGTAGCGTTCATTACCACTGTGCAGCAGGACACCTATTTGTGTAATGTAAATATCATGAGTTGCTATCGTGTAGCGTTCATTACCACTGTGCAGCAGGACACCTATTTGTGTAATGTAAATATCATGAGTTGCTATCGTGTAGCGTTCATTACCACTGTGCAGCAGGACACCTATTTGTGTAATGTAAATATCATGAGTTGCTATCGTGTAGCGTTCATTACCACTGTGCAGCAGGACACCTATTTGTGTAATGTAAATATCATGAGTTGCTATCGTGTAGCGTTCATTACCACTGTGCAGCAGGACACCTATTTGTGTAATGTAAATATCATGAGTTGCTATCGTGTAGCGTTCATTACCACTGTGCAGCAGGACACCTATTTGTGTAATGTAAATATCATGAGTTGCTATCGTGTAGCGTTCATTACCACTGTGCAGCAGGACACCTATTTGTGTAATGTAAATATCATGAGTTGCTATCGTGTAGCGTTCATTACCACTGTGCAGCAGGACACCTATTTGTGTAATGTAAATATCATGAGTTGCTATCGTGTAGCGTTCATTACCACTGTGCAGCAGGACACCTATTTGTGTAATGTAAATATCATGAGTTGCTATCGTGTAGCGTTCATTACCACTGTGCAGCAGGACACCTATTTGTGTAATGTAAATATCATGAGTTGCCACTGTGCAGCAGGACACCTATTTGTGTGTAATGTAAATATCATGAGTTGCTATCGTGTAGCGTTCATTACCACTGTGCAGCAGGACACCTATTTGTGTAATGTAAATATCATGAGTTGCTATCGTGTAGCGTTCATTACCACTGTGCAGCAGGACACCTATTTGTGTAATGTAAATACCGTTATCCATGTGTCAGATATATTATGTTCACTTCACGCACGCCAGCAGTTCTTGGATTGGACACATAAAGATTCCTCGTCTTGTACAAGAAGACATGTTAGTGCAGTAATTAGCCGTATCAACGGGGTGACTTGTCTCATTAATTGTTGAATTGTCCAGATGCCCTGTTATTACAGAAAGGCGGTGCTCTTGAGGAGCCTAAAGACTGCATTCGGGTCAGGTTTCTTTCTGTTCAAAACAATCATAGTTCTTGTCTGTGTCTTTCCGCCGTGTAAATGTTCAATTTTACAGAACGTTAATAAGTCAACAATACATAGTCTGAACTGCTATTAGGACATCAACAATAACAGTAATGAATGTATGTTTGTCAGTGAACAAACTGTGATGCAGATAAAGGAACAAAACATGGAGGACCGGTTCTCTTTTAATCAATGTGCTAATTTGTAAAGCTTTTTTTCTTTGCTTGATCGATTGGTTTCACAGATAAAAAGAATCTGTCACACATTATTCTTTAGTCATCTGTTCGTGTTACTGAAGATGAACAGCAACCTGGGCAACTGTGATCTACTGGGTCCATATGTAACCATCCCATGACACCTGGCTCCTCCTACCTCTACCTAATACCCTGACTCCTACCCTGATACCCTGACTCTTACCCTGATACCCTAATTCCTACCCTGACTCCTACACTGGTACCCCGACTCCTACCCTGATACCCTGACTCCTACCCTGATACCTTGACTCCTACACTGATACCCTGACTCCTACCCTGATACCCCGACGCCTACCCTGAAACCCTGACTCCTACACTGATACCCTGACTCCTACCCTGATACCCCGACGCCTGCCATGACACCCTTGCTCCTACCCTACCCTGATACCCTGACTCCTACCCTGATTCCCTACCCTGATTCCTACCCTGATACCCCGACTCCTACCCTGATTCCCTGATACCCCTGATTCCTACCCTGACTCCTACCCTGATACCCCCACTCCTACCCTGATGCCCCGACTCCTACCCTGATACCCTGACTCCTACCCTGATGCCCCCTGAGATCCTACCCTGATGCCCTGACTCCTACCCTGATGCCCTGACTCCTACCCTGATACTGACTCCTACCCCCAATACCCATGCCCTGATACCCTGATTCATACCCTGATACCCTGACTCCTACCCTGATTCCCCGACTCCTACCCTGATTCCTACCCTGATACCCCGACGCTTACCCTGATACCCTGACTCCTACCCTGATGCTCCGACTCCTACCCTGATACCCTGACTCCTACCCTGATGCTCCGACTCCTACCCTGATACCCTGACTCCTACCCTGATACCTTGACTCCTACCCTGATACCCTGACTCTTACCCTGATACCACAATCAGCTGGTATGCATATCGGTATCCAAACTGTGGGCAGCTTCAAATTTGTTTGTTTACAATGCGTTAATCTTCATGAAAATGAAGTGGTTTTCCGTCCGTTCTCGGTATAAGCAAGGCGCGCTAAAGGAATAATGTGTTGCTGGGTGTATACCAATTCTTCAAACGAAAGCACCAGATCTCACTCCTTTAGATACGCAAAGACTGATTCAGCAAGGAGGAACGATTGGATACAGCAAAGTCAACATGGATAAACTATAATGTTCTCTCTGATCACATGAACAACTGTAAAAGATGTCACGTATTAAGGACACCTTTTTCTTAAAAAAAACCCCACCCATCATCCGAGGATTTAGCACAGATACGGTGTATGCCGCCATACCTAGAAAGTGAGCGCGCGCGATGGCTTTGATGGCTGTGTCCTTCTTACGTCACTATAGCCTGCTATGTAGCTGTCAGGACTCAGGACTCAGGACTCAGGATTTTATTCTCATAAATCATACAAAATGATATCGAGAACATACATATATTTTGATAAATACAGAGTTCCATTTTGGCTTATATGCATATGAATATAATATAAATGTATAACTAGAACAGGGATAATACAATTTTCGTTAAACGTGACAGTTTCTGTACCAAAGGATGATAGTCAGATTTCATAAGGGAAACAAATTTATCAATATGGGGGTTATTACAAAAATAGCTAGGGAGTATACTTTTTCTTACATCATTTAGAGCTCTGCATGATAATATAATATGAAATTCGTCACATATAACAGGCTGGTTACAAATTGTACATATTCTATTTTCTGTGTCTATATTATAACATCTGCCGGTTTCAATCGGTAATCTGTGATTGCATGTTCGCAGTTTTGTTAACCAGATACGTTGTTTCAATGGGAAACTGATTAAATAAGGTTCTAAGTTGGGAGTATGCTTATATAAGGAGTAGTATTTACCTTTTGATGAGTTTTGAAGGTCAGCATTCCATGATTGCTTAAACTGATCTATAAGTGTGTATTTAACATAGTTTTTCAGCCAGGATGCGGAAGAAAACCTTTGGGACTGCCATATATAAGATAACCCAACTTTTTGAAGGATACTTTTCACTACATTTAAAAGATCAAATTGAATATCCAAACAAGTTGACACATTAGCCATTACATTATACACTATATGAGGAAACTTATGTATTGATGTAATGACTTTACACCAGTAACCTATTATTCTTGTTTTAATCATTACTTCAATATGATATCTACCGAGTTCCACATAAACCATAAAATTTGGAGTAGATTGTCTTACCTTAAGTATATACTTACAAAATTTCAGATGCGTTCTTTCTAAAATAGCTGCATTTTCATACCCCCAAACTTCTGACCCATATAATAAAATTGGTAAAATGCATTGATCAAAAAGTTTCAGCTGACAGTCAATTGGGATTTTAAGTTTCCTAATAGTTTTAACAGAAAACATCGCCAGAGTTGCTTGTTCTGCAAGTCTCTTAATTGCTTTAACAAACTTACCATTGCCGTTAAATAGAATTCCCAAGTATAGATATTCTCGGACAACTTCAATTTCCTCATCAAAAAGTTTAAACCTATATTTGTTCTTTACATAGCCTTTTGAAAATATTACAATTTTGGTTTTATCTAAGTTAACTTTAAGTTTCAACAATGTACAATATGTGGAGAAATTATCTAAGCTTAATTGTAATTCTTCAGCACTTTCCGATAAAAAAACACTATCTGCATACAATAGTGCTAATAATTTTATATACATGCCAAGCTGTTCCTCAATGAAACAATTTACAGTACCAAGTCCATTTACATTGTGTTCACATAAAAAGGTTTCAAGGTTATTAAGGTAGAGAGCAAATAAAAATGGAGATAAATTTTCACCCTGTCTAACGCCAATATTACAGTAGAAGAATGGTGAAGTAGAATCACCATGTTTTACACAGGATTTTATTTGTTGATACATATTGTAAATTATCTTAAAACATTTGCTGCTTATTTTGCTTTTAATCATTTTAATCCATAAACCATTTCTCCAAACCGTATCAAAGGCCTGACTAAAATCTATGAAAGCACAATATAACTTTTTATTAAGACCTTTATATATATCGATAAGGGATTTCAGTAAATAAACATGATCTGTTGTAGAAAAAGCTTTACGGAAGCCGGCTTTTGCTTTACTTATAAGTTCAATGGAATCTGAAAAGTTTTGTAATCTCTCCGATAGTATGGAAGTGAAAACTTTGCCCAAGCAGCTTACAATTGTTATACCTCTGTAACTATTAGGGTTTGATGGACACCCTTTATTCTTATAGACTGGCCTGATGTAACCGAGTAGCCAGGATTCAGGTAGAACTCCATAATCAAACACACAATTAAACAATCTAACATATACAGGCATGAGAGTATCAAGCGTTGCTTTGATCTATTCATTGTGTAAACCGTCAATACCACAAGCCTTGTTGTTGTTGAGCGCTTTCACTGCACGAGCTATTTCGCTTTCTGTAATTGGATTATCTAATATGTCACGTTTACTCAATTCACGCATGTCGATGTTTACATCATCGCTTTCATCAGTCTCATTCATACCTTTAAAATGGTTAAAAAGCTTCACCAACTCAATATTGACATTATTATTACGCTTTTTTTAGAAAGATTTTAAAATATTCCAAAATGTTTTAGGATTAGATTTTTGTGCCAAGCGTATTTTTTCTGCACATTGCCTTTTGTAGGCTTGATTTGACTGTTTCAGAGTTCTGTTATAGTTTTTACAGGCCGTAATAAATGTTTTGTGGTTTGAGTCAGACTTGTTTTTGCCAAAAATACGCTTAGTTTTATGATACTGCTTTCTTGCCGCTTTACAGTTTTGATCAAACCACGGTTTCGATTGTTTTCTATTTTGGGGAATATTTTTAAACCCAAACGTTGCTTTTACCGCAGAGGTTAATTTTTCAGATAGTGAGTTGGTGACATCAGTAATACATTCTTGCACGTTGTCAGCTTTTACATTGTCAATTTCAAAGCATAATAATTCGATACATTTGGAATCAATATGATTGGAAAATTCAGTGCCTTTGTCATTGTTCCTTCCAATATTCTAGTATGAAAATGTACATAATTGATGTCACTATCATCCTCAGTTTTCTGTACATCGTTCACATTATTTTTAAGACACAAAGTAAACTCTAAAGCACAGTGAACGTCTGAGAATGTTTGATCACATTCGGCTATTGAGAACAAATCTAGTACAGTAAAGACTTCTGATGTTGCTAAAGAATAGTCAACCACACTAGCATTTTTACAGGTGAATTGACCCTTTTCTCGGTCAGATCCTATTCGTCCGTTGACAATGTATAATCCAGTGTTCTTACAAACATCCAATAATTTATATCCATGAGAGTTGACAGTCGTATCCATGGAGACTCTTTTTAATGGCACATCAAGTTCCTTTAAGGTTCGTAATTTGGAGTGAATAACCTCAACATCTATTGTCTACTGTCAGAGTTCAATCTTACACATCTACTGTTGTACTTGCTTGTAGATATACTTTAATGAAAACGTGAATAGTTCGATTCCATTTAGGTTTACTTTAGTTAATAATTAATAATAAGAACCTCAGATATTTATAGACAATAATGGTAGTATATAATTAATGTATTTTACACTGGTATCAATGTGGTAGGGCGAAGTGTATTTCTTTTCTAAGATGCCAAATTTAATACTTTCTAAAGATAATTACGATTAATTTAAGGCAGAAAACAAACGACGGTGTCAGTGACCTAAATTAAGAATCCTCGCACAGGGCTAACTGGCGCGCTGTTCTATTGATGTGTCTGCCCCCTACGTTAAGACGAACGTTACCAGAAAAAATCAAATGATAACAGTTTGATGACGGTTTACTTTCGGATTAAATATCTTCTCCGAATTATTTTAATTACATCTGTCATTAACGTAAACCATATGGGGCAATATGAACGTTGCATTTCTACTACCAGCGTAAGTTTAGATCAGTACATCCAGAGGAAGTTGAGTAGTCAAGCGACATTCCACAATTGCATTGTGGGAATGTAAACATTACGAACGTTACCGTGTCGCTGAAAACTTGTGAGTCGAAATGACACATTTTAACCGTCGTAAAACATAAACGTAATGTTTCCACCAGTGATGTTAGCTGCGTGAAGCAACAGCAAACCAAGAAACTGAATGCAACGGTGTAGTTTACTGTAGGAGGCCGTACGAGGCGATGACAACTGACATGCATCGTGACGTCGCTTACATTGTGACGTAATGTAAAATGGTTCGATTACGAGGGGGCACACTAGAATGGCGCAATGACGGGATAACGTCATTCAATTGTTATGTCATCAAAAAACTATACCTTTATTGGCTGATAATGTTGTTTTTTTTTCGATTGTTCTAACCGCTAGGCATCTTAGAAACACGTTTAGATACATTTTAATGGGTTCAGCAGTTTTCAGTGTGGTAATACATCTTCGTTCGCTTGTGTCTTGCTGTATGACATAGAAGAGGATGTCATCAAGATGGGTCTGTTTTACAAGGGCATGTAGTTCGCTAACTGACAGCCACCAATATCCCACCACAGACCATTGAAGTGCATGCCATTGTAACTGTTATCTAAACGGCAGTATTTACTGAACCAACCACCACTAGACAGTTAACACAACATTCATTTGTTCACAAATTTAGCTTTAGCCCTATGCTAATTGTTTCGCATGTAAACAACGCAATGAGCAATATTGTGACAATTGTAAACGTCAATCTACACTTGCCTCGTTTTATACAAGAATAAATGTCACATTTTATCAACATCATTTGTATTTAGAAATGGCGCCATCGCGTTTAATAATAGACTATGTCCCATCAACGGTTCCATCCTGACTTATGATGTGTCGATTTTCCTCGCTGCCGTCAGGACTATTTTGACCCATATTGATAATGATATGGACTATAATATATTTAACATTTGCATCGTTGGCAGTGTCTGTAGATACCGTGGCGAACGACAGTAATGTACCACACACAGAAACAGTGGCCGTCGGAAGGTTCAGTCTCCACTATGAAGTCAAGTCACGTGAGGACAACTCATTTTCTCTCGGCAGCTTCCGGGTTGACAGTAGGTTTTCAAGTTTCTTGCTATTAAAATTCCTTTATTATTCTATCCTCCAAGATATTTATTTTATTTTATTTTTAACTGATTTAAGCCATTTAAACAATTGTGTAACTGGTTACACAATGCCATTTAGGTCCCGGATGGGACTCAACCCATCAAAAGTACAAGAATCTGTACTTTACTAAGAAAGTGCAATCCAAAATATAACTGTTACATTTAAGGCCATACTTACGTTTTACTCTGTAGCTCCTTTATAAAAAAAAATGAAATGTCAGAGAACATATATTTTCACATTTTTCAACTTATTTCAGTTTAATATATACTGTGGTACTTGCCTTTCCTTCTGTTTTATTAGATTTTAAATAATAATAATTCATTTATATAGCTCTTAGTATCCATCTGACTAGTTGCACACTGGACGCTGTAATCAGAATCTGATTATTATTACCCCGGATAACCCATGCTGCCTGCGAGTCACTAGAAGGTTATAGTCTTTATCCCGCCGGGTACCCATTTTCTGCTGGGTGAACTCACTTGCCTAAGATGAGACCACATGTATCTCAAGAGTTTCGTTGTGGGGCAGGACTGACGTCCTAGAAACTTTCAGGAGTGAAGCTGCCAAACACGGTCACCCTTCCAGGGTCTGTCCGAGTTCGACGTTGCTTAACTTCAACTGATTCGTGATCTGTGCTCTACGCACAGGACCACACATCACCAAACACCATTACACAATGAAAGGAGTTAATATTGGAGAATACCTTGTAAGAATATGTCTCATCAAGTTGTTAGTTAACAGCACAAACATATGATGACGTCGAGGACACAATTGTCTCTCCAAAGTGGTTGTTCAGATTTGATTGATCGTCTTCATAAAGGAATTCATTCCATGGTATACTGACTTTCCAGGAAGAAGTGTTCTACATTCTACAAAATGTGTTTCAATTTCAAGCAAAACAAACACCCACACGCTTTAAGAAACTAGCCCCATACTCCAGTTGTTGCGGGCCGCCGTCATATTGCTGGAATATTGCTGAGTAAGACGTTGAAAACAGCTAACACACACGCATTCACGCACTCACGCACACACACACACACACATTCGTTCATTCAAATTAGATTGAATAATAACCTCAGTCACTTCATAGAAGGAGAAGTCGCAACTGTTTAAATGTATGGGCGACAAAGGCTGGAGACAAATCTCGCCACGACACGACAGATAAACTAATAATGGGTAAGGGAATGGGGGATGATTACTTTCCTGGACCATCATCGATTCTATTATTAGCATGGGACTTCCCCGTTCGCCTCCCTCAGAGCCATTTATCCGGTATGATGACATTACTTCATAAGTTAACAATATCCCGGAGGTACACCAGCAATCCAGGTTTTAGAATATGTGTACACGAGTACTCACAATAGATTACTGACTTGGCCGCCCTCGGTGTAGTGCTAGAAATACGATTGCTGCTACTTAATAATTCATTATCCTTAGACGTTTAATATTTTGAGAAAATATTGATTTATTTCTCAAGTTCATTATCTAAAGACTGTTTCAGTTATTGTGTAAAAGTCGAAATATATGCCTTTATAGAGCCTATTCTAGCTACACCTCGTTAACAATTAATATGAAAATAGATATTACTTCATTTACCATGCGTTTCTGCCATTCCAACGACATGCAGCTTGGAATTTTAGAGTTGCAGCATTGTCCGATCCATTTTATCGCAAAACAGTTCAATAATATTTGGACAAATAGATTCGGATAAGAATACCATGCAGGTCAGTGCTGAAGTGTACACTGGTTTCAGCACGAATGGACCTTCAGCTCCTTCGCTGTGATGTGCTATGACCACTCTGTCTCTAGCTTAGTGCACTCACCCACCAGCGTCCACCCTAGTCCCATTGACGACATGAATTTGTGCAACTTTCTTTGTGACAAGAACTGGACATCTTTGTAGACCGAGTGTCTATCACTTTTCACTCTGGCTGACAGGACGTGTTCAAATCCATTTAACTAATCGATCGTAGCCAACAAGATAGAGTGATTTGTATTAACCTCCGCATCGACCCAGCGATCTCCATTTCCGACATCGTTCCTAATGATCAGAGGCACCAAGTGCCTGATGATTGCAGATACCAAAATATAACTTGGGGTACCGAGTTATAAGGATAATGACCAACCGTGTTTATAACAATCAGGTTCTAGTGTTACCCTTCCTCAGATATAAGCCGACTCCGAAAGGAGAGCGTCTTGTTTGATAGAGAATACATTTACCGCTTGATCCAGGACTATGTATATTCCCGTCCCATAAAAGGGAATCCCATCAGGGTTGTACTCGCCTTGCCAGTAACGAAGAAATATGTTTCGGAAAGCTAATTCGTTCGTTCTAGAAAACTACCAAGAAACCAATTTTGATAGAATTATTTGACTAAGGCAACGAAAACCAGAATGTTGGAGCTCTGTAAACATTTCAAGGGGGTAATTTCAATGCAAGTGCTGTGAACCTTTTCAATACTCTGCTCGGAAGCAAGATCAATTTCCAGCCACGCGTTGAATGATGGACGAATATTTCGATATTGTGGCCAGCAGTAAAATTTTAAGAGAACAATCTTCAGAGTCGATGTTTGACGAGAGCAAAGAAAAACTTTCTATCAGTCGATTTCAGTAATTGACATCATCTCGTTTATGCTCCCTCTCCTGGCGGCTGCCAACCGGCTGAGACCGGCTACAAGCCTCGCTCGCGTGGATCACGCACCGCAGCCTATTCATCCAGTCTCAATACCTTCTAATTCCATCAATTAGCTCAAAGTTACTGTCGATGTAGAAGCTTCCAAGCGCATGCGTACTTTGGTTGAAGTGTTTTATCTGAGCTGCCCCACATGTGACTGCAATTCAAAGGTAGGTTATGAATGAATGTCATTTGTTACATGTCAGCGGATTTGCTTAACAGTAGAGCTAGAACAATGATTGTCTTTGGTGAGTTTTGTAAACGATAGATAGGATATTCAGCGTAGAACAGACGAGACACATATGAATTTTGAACAAGAAGATGCGAACAAAACTAATTACTATCGCAATTACATGACATACAGTAATCACTTCATGGAAAAGGCACACAAAATACACGTAAATCATAGACACTGAAACTTATAACTTATTAATATGCATCTGGAAAGATATCGATTTTCAGTTGTTCGAGTGTCTTGTTACCCAGACTCGTGAGAGAAGGAACCCAGTTTTGAAATGACAAATGTATTCACAATACGTTGTTGATGTGGTGAAGACGGTGGGGATTGGAATGTAAATTACCTGAAACACTCATACTACCAGTAGTCATTATTTCTGAGTCAATTTAATCCTAAATCGTGTTAGGTGCTGTTACTGTATGACTGGAAACTGCTAAGTTACTCCATGGTCGCAGAACTCATCTTGAAAGTGTTCTTCAGGGTCCAGTAAAAGCATGGCTTGAACAGTATTCCTGAAAGCGTAGCACATACCAACAGTTTAACATTCTCTGTAGTGCATTTCCATAAGTCTCCATATTAAATGCAAGAGTCTTATGACATTCACACATGTGATTACCTTGGCCAAACATCCACACACAAACACGGATGTTTACATATGCTTGTACCGGTGTTGGCTTACCCGCGTCTGTAAAAGCAATCCGACCTGTGCACTAAACAGCATCACACGATTTGAAATGTTTCGTATTTCGTGGTGCTCAGAGTGTACATTCTGTCGTACAAAACACAAAGAACAAAACTTGATAGAGCAAAATTAAATATTGTTAAACAATCGTTTATAAGTGTTCGAATTTGTTAATATAATAAATATTGAGGAAACGAGTATGTAGCATTTGTATGGGAAGTACTGGTGATGGTAGGTAAGCCTTCTCGTCTGTCACGTTGCAGGATACAACACAAACATGTCTGTAATATTTCATTACAATTAACCATCGAACAAGAAAATAGTTTGTCAGTAAGCGTGCGACTTGAAGAAACCTCAAGATCCCTGGTCAAAATTAATAATTCATTCTAGGTGAGCAAACATACAAGAAGTAATACTGACAGGTGATACTTAGAAGGTATCACATTTGTATCACGTTGTTTCCAAAAATACCCGTAAGTGATGACTCCCACAGGATAGATTATTATTATTATTATTATTATTATTATGATGACAAAAGATAAGTCCACATTGCTCTATTCTGTGTTTGGTGGGGTGGTCTGGATCTGTGATTTCTCATGTTGCGTTCGTAGTACCGGACGCTTTTGGACGCTGCGAATACTATCAGTCAGTGGTTTGTCTGGTCCCGACTGGTTTATTTATACGGTTGCGTTATATAGATAGGATACTGTTTACAGCGACATAAATCAACAAGACACATAGATTCTTCCACCCTTTATTAATGCCAAGACGTCTTTTAACGTTACACAAACACTGACCAAGTGATAAACAGGCAGTGTTGAAGTTTCAAGATGTACCATAAATGGTATCACTCTGGAGATGAGTGGTGTTATTAAATCGTGACTGCTTTAGCCCGAGACAATGTTGGACTATACTGATTTCATTGTAGGGTTTGTCTCACGGTGGAATTTAAGGAGTTTTCGCTGAAAATTGTTCACATAACCAAGAAGGATCAACTTTTCTCCCTGCGTGGCGGTGAATGTAATGATTCCTAGTGTTGTCTGCAAAGGCGGCGAAAGGGCTGCTGGGGATTTCAAAGGAATTGCAAGCACTATTTCAGTATATTAAAACAGGCGCAGTGTACGACTTGTTGTACAATGACTTTCATTAAACATGGCTATTTCGTTGCGGCATGTGAGAGACAACCAGGATGTGTGGCATCAATATGGCCTCAGCATCGATGTTGCATGTTGAAAGACAAGTTCTAAAATTGATGAAATATTTTATAAAAACGCCCAGCGCGGAAACTGTTACAATCAAGTGTTTTAGAATCCTAAGCTAACCTAATGTACGTCACATGACTGTGATCCCGCCGGGTGTTGTGTCAGTCGATGTTAGAGCCGGTTACTAATAATAAACAATGGTTCTCTCCCATTATTGTCCTGAAATGTCTACTATACAGGTTAGAATTCAAAGGTCCATAAATTACGCTGGATGTCTTAATTTGACTCAACACAACATTTTTCTTGTTGAACTTAAAAAAACAATACTTTTCTTTGCTAGGACTGACCGTGGATATATTTCCAAATTCACCGACCCATAAGCGCCCAGGATCATTCCACTAATAGATTACAAACATAACACGGGATAACATATCTCATACCCAAACAAGTAACAATCAGGGGTTAATTCCAGTTTAAAGATTGTAATATGTCAGGTTGTCTGTGAAGAATAACGAAACAACCTGTGTTTTTCTTTCATAAAAAGCTGTGGGAATATTCCCGTGAGAATCGAGGCTAGTGGACGCTGGTTCAGAGTTGACACCTTCTGTTGTAGGTTTCAGTTAAATAGCTTGCTTTGCTCATACATATTCAACACAGAATGGATAGAAACTATATAAATATATTTTGTTTGTCCAAATTTAAATGCATGTTGTTCTATTTAACGCTCGTAAATAGTTTGGATATACATTTATGAATATTGGTTTGTATATTCTTTCAAATGACAACTAATACACACATGCATACCGACGCACGCGAGAAAATATTTGAATTGTTGCGCCTAACCTAGTATTACACACACCACAAGCTTAAAACCGGAAGTAGTAACATTCATAAAGATCAGCGCATCACGTGGAAGTCACGTGGAAAGGCTGAAGCAGAAGCTGAAGCAGGCGAAGTTGGTGACGTAGAAAGAGAAGGGATGTAGCTGCGTAAAACATATGCGCATTACCAATATAGATTATTTATTAATTGAGAGAGTTTGTATTACCGTTGTCCTGGTACTGACTATCTCGCTCTGGTTTTTGATAGGAAAGAACTGAATTTAGCAATAATCATTTTCAGAAAACTAAAAAAATAATGAACTAATTTGATTGGCACGCAGAGAGTACTTCAGAAATAAGTCAGTATCCTGCCTGTATGTGTGAAAATACGAGTTCGGGAATCTCCCACACAGTGAAAGGAATGATCGTTGTGGTGAATCTCCCACACAGTGAAAGGAATGATCGTTGTGGTGAATCTCCCACACAGTGAAAGGAATGATCGTTGTGTCCCCGCACACTAGACTTCTCGGGGTTTCGCCACTATCTAACATCCTCCCTATTTGGGACGATTCACTGAATTTATTGTACATGCGGAATATGTAGAAATAAATTAATTATTACGTGCTATAATTAGATTACCACAACATTTTGATTTGAAAAGCAAATATTGCCAACACTCTTCACAGTGCTGTCCTTAGTCTGTGAGATCTGGGAAGGTGCCCATGATTAATGTACCATCACAAGCAATGAAACAATTAACATTTTTCTTATTCAACATTCCGTCTATCTGAATGCCACCCAGAACTATATGGGTACTGAACTCACTCTTCTTGTACAAAGAATCTTTATCTTTATCCGTTAACATACAGAAATAACATCAATATTATATCCCATGACAATTAATCGATCATAGATCACATGTTGACACAGTGAACAGCTATCTGCGCTTGTGATTGAGGATGGCACGCAATACAATACTTTGACAAAGTAATCTCACGATAACTGTCTCTTAAAATGAAGTGGTGTATGTGTGCTTGTAATATACATGTAGTTCTATTCTTTAACATTGATGGACCAGAGGAATTCCCTGTCATTCGTCGCCATTACACTGATGTTTTGTGAGACCCAAAGTCAAAGGTCACCTTAAGCCACCTGACTCGTCATGTTCATGTTGATAAACAGTGCTGCTGCTGACTGCAGGACCGCATGCTTGTGTTATATAACTACCTGGCTTGGTGTACGAGAACACAAATCGCTATTTTTATCCTCAAATGCTGGATGGCATTTCTCAATGCTTTCATGCATTGTTAAAATATTCCTGAAAGCAGACATATGGCTCAGTTGCTATCTGGCTTCTAGTTCAGTGGCTAAAGGACACGTGGTTGCAATGTAAAAATATGACCGTCCGCTTTCAGAACTCTATCTGCATATAGAGGACGTCTTGAGGTATGCCACCTTCTGAAAAGCACCGACGCTAATGTATTGACAATGTCTGAACAGAACGTGTCTTTCTAGTGTCTTTTACAGCAAAATCGATTTAATGCCAGTTCATATATTGATACTTTATCACTTAGTGTAAATTATGAGGTATGTAGTGCATAGTGCATCAAATATGCAAAGGAGTCGTTTGATCATGCCTTGGGGCTCGCTACATCAATGTATTAAGTTAAAACTAAATCTATGTTATTTAGGCCAAGTTGTACATTCAAATTGTATTATCTGTGCAGTCTACGACATTTACAGAGGAACAAGCACTGGTGCTGTACAATAGAGACTTATAAATAGGTAAAATATATTTTTAAGAACATTTATTGTGCAGGTATTCATTGTTCCGTGTACTTACTTGTGTGGAAGTGGACAGTTTGGTTGAAAATTCTAACCATTATTGGTTTGGGGAATATACGGCACCGATGGTTTGGCCACAATAATCCCCTTTCACAATTAACGCCATTTCAACTGTTCTCAACATTCCTGGATGTCCCATTCCAAATGTACGAATATTTCTTAGCAGTGGATTTGTTACTAAAGGTTTAGGGTTTTCTTTCCATGAATCACAACATCCACGTGAGAAGCTGCTCTATGTTTAACATAGCTAGCCATCGCTCCTTGAGGTGTGAAGCTTCTTTATGTTAAACGTTCACGCATCATTCTTTTCCTTCAACAACCAAATAAAGGTAACATTATTTCATCAACCCGTCTCACGGCTTATCCGTAAATACACGACCCGACATAATGTGCACATGTACTGACAACAGAATTATATACAGACGAGTTGGGTGTGATCTGTGGCGGATCCTTCATATTGGTAAACACATTGAATAGACAGACTTATATACGTATCGACACTGGGATAGACACACTGGCTGCACGTGATCACCAGTCTACATCCATATCCTGTAGAAACCATGTTAATATTGACAGTTCTTCCACATCTTTGTTCTCGCTCCATCGGTAAACGATATCGAATTTGTTGGCTGCTAATGAGGGAAGCCTATTATAGCTGAGGTATCGATCTCAGCGCAACTCAAAATATACGTAAGAAGCTCATTGTCTTTACCTTAAGTAAATGGCATTATTCAGATAAAGAAAGGAAGTAAAACCCTGGATTTTCACATCTGTGTTCACCCATAACTATATACTGAAGCTAGGTGTTAATCCTTTGCACGGGGCGATATAACCGGCTGGAATACAAAGTTGACTGATATATTCGGATCACACAGAGTTCCCGGAACTGTGTCTGAAGGCACACCAATACCAACAAGCCTTGATTTAAATGTTAACACCAGATAATAACAATCTCGATAATCTGCCGAAACAGATTAACGGCAAAACATCAGTGAAAAATGAATGGATAACTAAATGGTGATGACACCAGGTGAAAAGGTGTGGCATGTCACGGCCGCCACTCGCAATGTGCAGAAAGCAGAAGTATTTGTAACCGACGCAATGTCTTCCAATGCCAGCGTAAACTCACATTGAGCGTCATAAGATATTTATGATCCATCAATTTTGTCAGGTAAACACATTGTTTAAAGAGGAATATGTTTTGTTGACAAAATTTGACTTCACCATGAATCTTTTCATGCATTCTTGGTGGTTGGATCTAACCGTGGTCCGCTCCATCTTCTTCATATTATGGTTTATGAAGAAATAGACCAGGTCTGGCTTAATATATACATTTATACCAAAATGCGATATTCCTTCAAATGACAAGTTTATATGGAGGTGTGGGATATAGGCAATTAGACAGACCAGTTTCTCCTCCATTTTATTTTCCTCTATCTCAGACACATATGTTAAAATTACATTCCCACATACATTTAACTTTCATGTTGTGATTTGTAACTATTAGATCAAACACAACGAAAGAAAAAGAAGGGAATGCTACTTTTACACTTCTGTACACTTTTCCTCACAGGCTGGTCAAACCTCTACCTGTATGGTCAAACCTCTACCTGTATGGTCAAACCTCTACCTGAATGGTCAAACCTCTACCTGCCAAACAGAAGTTTCGTGCTACTGTTCATAGTTTGCCCTGTTAAGTAAACTGTGGAAATCCATATTCAAATCTCAGTTGTTGCATGTTGATACCCAGTTGAAACCGTTAGTTAAACCAACTGTGTTCCCTATAAGAAACGGACCGCCTCCTTGGTGTAGTGGTTAGAGCGTCCGCCCGGAGAGCGGAAGGTCGCGGGTTCGATCCCCAACCGCGTCATATCAAAAGACGTTAAAATATGGTACTTGTTGGTCCCTGCCTGACGCTCGGCATTAATGGGTACAACAAGGACTGGTCGGCTCGGAGTCAGTATAATGTGTCTGAGTGGGGTATTCATGCTTCAGTGCGGCATGGTATCTCAGTGGGCTAGCACTATAAAACCAGCTTAAGCCTGGGCTAGTACAAGCAGCCGCACATACACATACACATACACACGCATGCACGTCGTCATATGAGCGAAATATTCTCAAGTACGACGTAAAACCCAATTTCACCTCACCTCACCCTATAAGAAACAGCAAAGAGATGTGATATATACTGAGTCAAAAAAGAAACTTCACATTCTTTCTTCAGGGCACTATAAAAGAACAAGAGATGGTAAGATGGTTAAATTGTTATTATTTCATTGCTGAGATCTGTGTGATGTACTCGATACACTGACAGTGCCATAATCAGTTCCATTAGGCTACACCGCCGTTCCAAAACATGGGTATACAGAATGTCAAGTCAAGAATAAAAATGCGAAATTTCTCAGTTCAATATCGTGTATGGCCGCCCCGCGTATTCACCACTGCCAAACACCGTCTCCTCATCGACTGCCTGATGCTTGTGAACACGTGGTTGGGGATTCTGCGCCATTGCTCTTGCAAGGCAGCGCCAAGTTCCTGCAAATTCTAAGGTTGGTTCCTAAGACCACGAAGCCTTCTCCCAAGTGCATCCCAAACGTGCTCTATTGGATTAAGGTCAGGGGACCTCGATGGCCAGTCCATGACGTTGATTCCAGCGTTTTGAAGGAAATTTCGTGTCAACATCGCGGTATGCGGCCGAGCATTATTATGCTGGAACTGTAGACCTGGGCCATGAGCCGCCATGAAAGGAACGAGTTCAGGGGTGAGCACCTGGTCGCGGTAAGCAGCAGCTGTGAGGTTTCCACGGATGACCAGAAGTCGGGAACGGTTGTTCCCACAGAAAGCACCCCACACCATGCAACTTCCGCCCCCGAATCTGTCGACTTCCTGTACACAACATTGGGCATACCGTTCACGACGTCGTCTCCAGACTCTATGCCTGCCGTCCGCGAATCTGAGGGTAAACCTGGATTCATCGCTAAAGACGACTCGATTCCAGTCTCTCTGGTTCCATCGGAGGTGACGTTGGGCCCACAGCAGACGTTGAGGTTGATGAAACGGCGTCAATATTGGCCTACGATATGGACGTCGAGAATGGAGATTGGCAGCCCGCAACCGATTTCGAATGGTCTGTGAGGACAGTCGACCTCTAAACATCTCAGCCCTGGTTCGTGTAGCCGGCAGAAATCTGTCACGTAGGTGACGTAGGACGATTTGACGGTCTTCTGCTCGTGACGTCACACGTGGACGACCCGACCTTGGGCGATCAGAAGTGGTGCCAGTTTGTTGTAGACGACCTCGCAAGTCATACACAGTACGACGGCTGCATCCCATTGCTCTTGCGAGGTCAATAACTGATCTTCCCGCTTGCAACATGCCAACGGCACGTTCACGTTACACATTTGACAATCGTGGCATTTCAAGTACCGTTAGAACTGTGGTTTAAAAGTGTTTTTTCAATTCTTGAGGCCAATGCAAACGCGTGCATATGAAGAAAACTTCGATGCGAAGATCACGCGATCGATTGCACGTGCAAAACCTGATTTGGCACTAACGTCATTTGCACGACGAATGGATGGGTTTGAGTGGGTTTTGCTAACGTTTTTCTAGAGTCGAAAGATAGGGATCCCATTTAGGATACATAGATGTATCATCAGAGAAAAATTATTCATTATGTTTCAAATTACATTTTGTGAAGTTTCTTTTTTGACTCAGTATATTTAAGTATAAAAATCACTAAAAGGAATTACAGACAGTGCAGGCTTGAGGTGCAGTACAAATACCATGGCAACATTATATATTAAACTGCTGCGAGCTGGTCATCTTGTAAAGTGAGATCCATAATGAGATGACTGAATGAAAAGCGCGCTCATTATACACAGAGTAATTATTTGGAGCTTTCCATAATATTCTGGGTTAGACTATGCTGAAAAGGCTTAAAGGACACCAATGCACCAAGGACGAAAGTCAGTGAGTACACGTGAGAGTAACTCCAGTCTAATTCAAATCCATGGATGATCATACATGCATGTATCTGTACGCTAAGCGTGGGTGTAGATAAACCGTGTTCTCTCCAATGAATCAGCAGAGATGCAATGTCATGATCTCGTCATCTTGCCACATGATATGTATCGTGTATTTGAATTTGTGATTGACGAGGTCCAGTGTACATCTCTCCTGAAACAGCTAACATCCGTAATTGCATCATTTACACACCTATACGTATTAAGTTTTAATACTGCATTATTCCTGTCGAACTAAGTTTAATTTGTTGTTGAAACTTCAGATACAGTTAACAGAATGAAAGGTTGTTTTACTATATACAAGTGTGAGCCTTCTTCCTTGGCTTCTGTAGTGGTCGTGGTGAAAAATGGTATTCGAACCCCTTGGAGCAAATGGTTGTGTTGTCATTAATGGAACGAAGTTTCTTGTGAAGTTTGGGGAGTTCTAGCTATATTTCCGATCCAGATTCCAGGAAACTTGGAATTACCAGGCTGGCAGAAGGGCACATTAGAATGTATTCCAACTAATATGACACGGTTTGCATTTTCATAGACTTAGGAATCTATAGGAACAGGAATGTGTAGATTTGAATTCCTTATGTGACACCCCTTTAACATATATTTCAAAGCTGCATGCTAATTGTTGGATCTGCTTCAATTCCATCATGTAAACTGTAATTAGATCGAAGGGGCCGAAATTTCAATGAGGAAATGGTACACCACATATTGTCCGTGTTCATTCAGTCCCTCTAAATATTCGCTGCGGGATGAATTAAATATCAAAATGATTGTTAAATACATGCTACAAGTGACTTTTCCCAATCGGAATGCACCTCTCTCTGATTGGCTGAGGTAATTGTGAAACAACGCCCACCATTACCGGAGCCTGACATGAATGAAAGGCTAAATGGTCTTCTCATCAATAGCATACTCTAGGGTGCACTTCACATTGTAAACAGCGTTTTTAGTTTCATACTGGTACGAAGTAACTGGGTTAGCTGCCTATCCATATCTTACCACTGTGATTGTTTGTGTTTACAGTCAACAGAAAATGCGAAGCGAATTTAATGAAAACGTCACGTGTGACCTCATACACAGGGTTTGATACAAATACACACTCTTCCAATAACCGAACTTAGTTCATAATTCAGCAAGTCATGCTTGTAGTAAGAGGCGGCTATCAGGATCGGGCGGTCAGGCTCGCTGACCCTGTTGACGCATGTCATCGTATCCCAACTCCGTAGATCGATGCCTGGGATGTTGATAACTGGATTGTCTGGTCCAGACTCGATTATATACAGACCGCCGCCTGGGATATTGGTGAGAGCAACGTTAAAACAACAAACAACCAACAACAAATGTACAGAAGGTTTGCCGACCGAGTGCCCTTGAGTGAAAGGTGAAATGTCTCTCGAGCACTGCACCTGTCAGTCATGGATCAGCATAAAGATGGTGTTAATGAATGAAGCAACTATTCTTTAACGTGGAGCAAACATTTCACGCATCAACTCAGTATATATGGCTTCTCTCGCTCAGACATTGACGTCAAGAGCTGCGTATAATATGGTAAATCTGAGGATGTGCGCTTTAAAACTGAGAAAGAAATCGTTTCTGTAAGGACACCTTTAATTGTCATCACTGCTGTCCTGCAACCCTTTTTGAATGTCTCCAATATATTCCAGATGAGTATACTTATGTATGAACCTAAGGGAAATTTAACAGCTTCTATCGGGTATACTTCTGTCGGTATTCCAAGGCTTGAAAGGTCCTCATTGTCTCACGAAAGCAGACAGATTAGGATAAGAAAACTTATTTTCCCCCGACACGTGTAAACGCACACACAGACATAATACACATACGCGTAAACTCGCACTTACGCACGCACGCAAGCACACACAAACACACACATGTGCACGCGTTAATTATGATAAGAGGTTTGACATTCCATATATGTTCTACATTTGTTCTGGTCATCGTGAGATTTACGATTACTTACTTAGTTACAATTTGGGACTGCGATTTTATGTGTATATTGCAAATGGTCTTTCGGGCTTTAATATTTCATACAAATGGGCCACAGAATGTTTGGGATGTATTTAACAAAACGTCCCTGATGTTTTAGCATCGCATCCATTGTTCTACGAGTAGCATCACTAAATCATTCTTTTCTCTATTATAAGAAATATTGTTCAGCAAGTAGAAACGCTGTTAATGCCATTTCCCGCCATGAATACAGACACTCCTTAGTTAGATACAAGTGAGAGCTCTCATCGATTTCTACCGTTTCAGATCGAGCTGGCAGACCTCTGAACGAATGTGGGCATCACAGCATGGTAACAGTTGCGTGTGTATCATGAAACAATTTCGTATTCTCCATTGTGTTAACTTGGAGTGTGTGATTACAAGGACGGGACACAAGCAATACTTCTGTCGTAGCTAAAGACCTACAGTTTTTCATAACGTGGCATCAAATCAGATGATGATGAAATGGCTACAGTGTGCATCGAAGTCGATACCTTCTTCTCTCACGCCCTAGCTTAATTCTTCCTTCTGCTACACTTGGGGCAGTATTACACGGACGATTTAACTGAAGGAGGTTTGGCTCCCGACATCGACGAGAGAAAACGTCTCGCACCGTCCTTGTCTGGTCTGCTGTTCGCGTTCTGCTGATGGGATGTATACACAACAGAGAAGCGAGCCTCGGGGATATAATACTATTTTACTGCGTTCCATTTAAGCAAATTTCGGAGGGACGGTATCGTGCTGAATTGGATGTAAGTGATTCTTAATGAAGGTAAACTATCCGGGATATCCAGCAGTTGTTTGCTGTCGAAATTGTTAGTGCATCGAGTTTGAGATTCCTACCACAAGCTTCTTCTGAGTTCATCTGAATATGAGGATCGATATCTTCCCCGGCGATATGATCCCTCAAATAGATGTTTTGTCATCTTCCGTAACGTGCTTCTCTTAACAAAGATTGTGCCTAGGATTGTGAAATTATGAAACCAAGCAGACTATCTTTGATATGCTTTTATTTCTCTTCATCCAAACGAAGGTGCAAGAATATTGTGGTTTGATTTCGCCCTTGACTACTGTTGTCTGTAATGAATTGATGACATATGTGCGTTATCACTGGATACCTTCTATTCGACGTGTTGTTAAAGATTTGGTTAATGTGTATTTAGGACACTGCAAACATAAGTACATGATCTACCTGCAGCTTAATTCCACGGAATGTTCTGTTCTGGAGCATAATGCTATGGAAAATGAAACGTTCCTTAACTGTACTGATATGAGAATGAAACACCCTGCTGTTGGGGTATTTCTGTCATGCTTTTCATTCATTACTATAGCTGGTAATATTCTGGTAATAGTTGCAGTATCAAAAGAGATATACCTCCGTACTGTGACTAATTATTTTATAGTGTCTCTTGCTGTGGCTGATATGATGGTTGGCGGAGTTGTGATGCCATTCAGCATTAGCCACGAGATGACCAATCAGGTGTGGCTATACGGAGCTGAATGGTGTGACCTATGGCACTCCTTAGACGTTCTGGCAAGTACAGCTTCCATCCTAAATCTATGTGTTATTTCGCTGGATAGATATTGGGCTATAACAGATCCAATAGCTTACCCGAGTAAAATGTCAACATGTAAAGTGTGTCTATTGATCACGTTTGTGTGGCTCTGTTCAGCGGGAATTTCATTCCCAGCTATTGCTTGGTGGAAAGCAGTGATGCCTGCAGATCTGTCAAAAAATGAATGTATTTTCACAGATGACAGTGCATATCTCATATTTTCTTCCATCGTTTCTTTCTACGCCCCAACAATAGTGATGATGTTCGTCTATGGCAGAATATACTTAGCTGCAGTTGAGCAATCTAAAGGATTAAAAGAAGGAAGCAAGACAACATCAAATGGACTTCGAGATGGAGAAGTGATGACCCTTCGAATTCATAGGGGAGGTGCCAGACGTCTCCACGATGAGCCAATGCAAATAGAACGTTCCACCAGTGACAGTGAGAGCGATAGTCCTTCTCATATGTTACGTCATCCGAATAACACAGAATCCCACCATGGGACACAGAGACAGCCGAAATTCATCACAAAACGACTTCGCCATTTTGCAATCAGCAAAAAATTAACCAAGCTGGCACGCGAACAAAAAGCTGCCAAAACTCTTGGAATAGTAGTTGGTGTGTTCACAATGTGTTGGCTGCCGTTTTTTGTAACTAACGTCTTATTTGGACTTTGCCATACTGACTGTGTACAATCGCCAGAGATACTTTTTCCAGTATTTACTTGGCTGGGATACATCAACTCCGGGATGAACCCAATCATATATGCATTATCTATGCGAGATTTTAGGCGAGCATTTGGTAAACTCATATTCATTTGTTGTCCAAAATACCGTTATAGGAACCGTAAACGACAATATCATCATAACAGTATGTCAACTTCAAGCTTTTCTGTCAATTGTGGGGACCGCTGTGTGGCTCTCAAGATTTAACGGGTTGAACTTGTGTATTTCTGTGTAAATAGACGTGTATGGTAAGAATAACTTGGACTGAATAAACCGTTAGAAGTTATACATGAATATCTAACATATATCTTATAGATATATTGCTGTCTGTTTTTATACGTGTTTCATTTGCTCAATGACGAAGTGTTGAATAATAATCTAGCTCACATATTACATAACCAGTGTGCTTACGATGAAAGAACTTTTGTTAAACATCGAATTTAACAATAGCTTTTACCATCAAATGTCTGCTGTAAGAACGGATTCTTACGTCACTTTAGTAGTCAACGGGGAATGCTTATCGCCCACATGTCCACCTATCGACATCTAACAACCCATAATGTATATATTTCATTGCAGCTGATAATGGTAGTTAGACGCGAGTTTAGACAACTCGTAGAGACAGCTATCGCCTGCCAGTGTGTTCAGCAGCTCAACATAACAAGTGCTTGCACGGGAGCGTTGATGTGTGCTAAGGGATGAACCTCAATTCCCACTAGCACACATCAACCAGTAGTCTTTGATTTGTAGTTAACCTATGACAGCAATAACTAGATAATGTGAATGTATTTTTTTATCTGATCGGATTAATTTTCCAGAAGACGAGAATAGTATGGACGTGATAAATGTTAATCATGTGCAGTTAATTCATAAATTATTTCAAATAATGGAATGAATTCAAATAAAGTGTTGTCAGAAAACACACTGATCATCGACACAGTAAAAGTTGTTTGCTTTCTTGAATTAGTGCGTGGCAGACGGAACCCACATCATTATTTGTACACATAATGCAAATACCCAGAATACCAAAATACCGCTCAAGAGACTTACAACAGACCCTTATAATGGCAATTAAAGAGACCGATTTGAACGTTTTAAATGCCACAGCCTGCTGGGTACACTAATGTATTTTGAGAATACTTCTTTATGTTAGTGTGTACAGGATTGAACAGTGTTACTATGCTGTTTCAGAAAGCGTTTGTTTTCAGAATCTTTCTGAAATCTACACAATTATGTGGTAATGTTTACAATGAATAATTCTAAGTATATATGATCATCCGAACCAAATATTCTGATCTAAATTAATATTATGTAGATCTTTCTCCTTGTTAAGAAAACTATTGATGTTAAACATCGGGAAAGGGCCCAAACATCTTTACAGATGTGATTAAAGTATTCTCTTCAAGGAAATAGTTAGTTTATTCCTATTACAACCAGCTGATACAAACAAAGAACTAACCTACCCAAACCACCTTTAAATTTATTATTTGCATTGTAAACACAGATATTTTTTCTCCAGTCTTTTCTAAATGCCGATCAATACTTCGGTGCCATCATTATGAAGACCATCAGATTCGGCTGCATGA
Organism: Haliotis rubra; assembly: GCF_003918875.1. Lineage (NCBI taxonomy): Eukaryota > Metazoa > Mollusca > Gastropoda > Lepetellida > Haliotidae > Haliotis > Haliotis rubra. The sequence continues at coordinate 648,292 of NW_025767039.1, forward strand.
TTCGAGGTACTGGTGGAATCCAATCGTTATATATGAAGTATTTTGATTCGTAGTTATTTGCATTAACAATGCGATATCACTTTATTCACTGTTTTATTCCTATGTAAAATGATGCATCTGCCAAATATGCTCAGTAGAATGAATACTAAATCTTTAGTTTATTCTAATATTACGTCTCTGTGGGTCAGGATTATATATATTTTATCTGTCAATATCTGTTGTGTGGATCGAGTGGATGGATACAAGTGAATGAAAGCAACGTTTAAAACATTGGAAGTTTATTCAAGTAAAACCGTGAGTTTTCTTATTTTATATTTCAGAGCACTGGTTTCTCTATGTTGGGTGTAAGAAAGAGTTCGTGTCACGCTATCTCGGTGTGAAAAAGGATTGTGTGCGAAGATTTGACAGATTTTGTAAACGGGGTCGTAATTTCATTTTTTTATGAATAAAGTCTTGGACAAGAGATTCATCGATTATTAAAATAGAACTTATATTTGAAGTTTTCCTCGGAATGAAATCCTACATTCAACGCTCCATCCAAGACTTCGCATACTTTATATAAAATGACATCTTTTCAAATCACAGAAAGTACCACTACAGACAATTTAGCAAAGGTTATCTCCCTCCCCAAAAGGCATTAATACTTTCACTCGCAGTCATATTTGTTCTCGGGAGGTTTATCTGAAGCAGCATGGTATCCACAGTGACTGCCAGTTTGGACTGAAGGTAAAGGTTAGACTTGGTGGTCATTTTGTACACTTTTTGTAATACCCAGCTTGTCTGTTAAATTAATATTTAGCCTTGAACCTGTTATATAATATAATAGTTATTTGGTGTTACTTAACAATATGGAATTATACCTACCTCAACAGAGATTTTATTAAGTTTTGGACTGAAACTTAGTATATGGAAAGCCAAAATGTTCAGTACTAACAGTATGATAACACTTAGCTTGGCGATCCGGGAACCACCCCAGTGAGGTACCCGTATTTGTAATACGCATCATGCATCTGTGAAATGTTTACTTCCTCAGTTCGTTTCCGAACGTTCTCAATACGTTTACCTGTATGTTTCCCCGTGTGCTTATGTGCTACACATATGGTAGCTGATCATTTGGCACTATATAACTCATGGACACCTGCATTGTAATGTTTCGGTGTTTCTATGGTTACTTAGGTGAGCGAAAATATGTATTTTTCATGGATTTATTGAAGAAAAACGTGATAACGCTTCAAGAAATACATCTGGAAATACGTATATATTAAATACACAGTATATAGTGTCTGCTTCCATGTAGCACATTTACATCACATAAACGCATTGGGAAATAATGTTTTCTGATAGCACAGTCTGTTTCATGAAGCTACTACGTATTAGATATGGTTACTGCTGCAGAAAGTGAATTCAGTACAATTATTGTCAATTAGAGATGCAGCAACAGAAGTGACTTAATTGCGGCAAGACGAGTAGTAGTTGATCCATACTATCATCAGTGCGTACATCTAGGTCAAACCTCGCCGGCGTATTGTCTGTTTAAACAAATGTTTAGTTTGGTTTGATCCACCATAATAGAGCATGTTCCTAGTACACTATTTTCACGGTAAGTTATTCATAAACTGAATGGAAATAATAATAATTATTGTTTGGTTGTGTCGAACTTCTGATAACTCGAAGTATTTACTTATTCCCCTTCAACTTCGACACAATGGTGTTTGTTATGTGAATATTTGAACCGAAATGAATTTTCAGCGATAAGGCCCTTCAGTTTCATATACACATATGGCACCAGGCTTCTATATTTCATATGGTTCATTCTGACGCATATACACACATTGCACCAGGCTTCTATATGCCATATGGTTCATTCTGAATATTTTTACACACATGGCACCAGGCTTCTATAGGCCATATGGTTCATTCTGACGCATATACACATATGGCACCAGGCTTATATAGGCCATATGGTTCATTCTGACGATTTTTACACACATGGCACCAGGCTTCTATATGCCATATGGTTCATTCTGACGATTTTTACACACATGGCACAAGGCTTCTATAGGCCATATGGTCATTCTGACGCATATACACACATGGCACCAGGCTTCTATATGCCATATGGTAATTCTGACGCATATGCACATATGGCACCAGGCTTATATAGGCCATATGGTTCATTCTGACGATTTTTACACACATGGCACCAGGCTTCTATAGGCCATATGGTAATTCTGACGCATATACACATATGGCACAAGGCTTCTATATGCCATATGGTTCATTCTGACGATTTTTACACACATGGCACCAGGCTTCTATAGGCCATATGGTAATTCTGACGCAGCACAAAGCACATTCAGGGTTTGTCATAAGTCCAACTTCGTCGGTTATCGTCAACTTGCTTCGGGTGGATTGCCAGAATGTATTTCTTCCATGGTCAATGTTTTTTCAGTATAATTATGCTATACTGTGATTAATAGATATTCTGTGAAATGGATACCGTACCGGTTCCCGAATTTCTAAGATCAGTCCTATTTGAGGTCGAAAGAGCTATGCTCACGGACTTTCATTACCTTATTAACAAGCAAATACTTCAGTGAAGATGCCTACAAGTCAGGCAGACAACTTGTATTAAGAGGTCGACAGGCGATGTATTGAAGTCAGCCTAGCGCGTCCATACCAATCAGTAGATGGGCTAACTGGAAATGACTGGATAGCCTTTCAAAGCAACACAATTAACTTTTAATCTCATGAATGTTTCCTGAAAAGATAGTTAAGTGGTAAGAGGTGAGGTGAGGTGAAATTGGGTTTAACGTCGTGCTTGAGAATATTTCGCTCATATGACGACGTGCATGCGTGTGTATGTGTATGTGTATGTGCGGCTGCTTGTACTAGCCCAGACTTTAGCTGGTTTTATAGTGCTAGCCCACTGAGATACCATGCCGCAGTGAAGCATGAATACCCCACTCAGACACATTATACTGACTCCGAGCCGACCAGTCCTTGTTATACCCATTAATGCCGAGCGCCAGGCGGGGACCAACAAGTACCATATTTTAACGTCTTTTGGTATGACGCGGTCGGGGAATTAAGTGGTAAGGGCACAGTTGCGTGCATTAACGAAGGGTGCACGAATACATTTTCGACATGAAACTTGAACGGATTGAAGACCATCAATCGTCACTAAATATTTCCTCACATACAGCATGGACTGTTTGACGTACATTTTATAAAGTTGCCGATGACAATGTCTGACCTGCCTATCCTCGCCCACTGGTCATTCATATATCGCTGCACATACACAAAAAATAATTTCGTTCGAACAATTAATATGCATTTTGTATGAATGACGCATAATATCATAAAATTATATTAGCTCATAATCACAAAATACGAATTTGAAGCAAACACACGTTTTAAAAAAGAAATCACCTCAACTGTGACGGGTAACAATCCTTCCAGAAGGATTGCACAAAAAGGAGTCAAGTATAAATAGTACTTGTAGCATATAGAGGTACGTAAACCAGGAATGTTCCCATAGATGATACTGCCTGCCATCTAATGATCAGGTCGATATAACGTTCAGCATTACAGCATTCCCATGTCCTGGGCTAATATTATTGAAGACAGCTAGGTGCCCCAATCATAACCCTAATAACACAACCCCATGCGTCGGTTTGCAAACACATTCATTATCATACATTACCGCGCATATACGAACGCAACAGGGACATACGGAAACGACTTTCATACTAGAATACAAACCGTCTTCACTGTTGATGAGACGCACTGTAGGCAACAGTCTGTGCCAACGTGTCGTGACTGGTCGTCGTGCTGAAAAATAATCTTTCAGGTTGTTTGTATATTGGCCCTCCGATATCCGGTGGACCTGGGTTAAGGCTCCATTTCAACAGCCCACACTTGCCTCTTGGTAGACTTGGTTGATGCGTGTCATCATATCCACATTGAGTGATCAATGCTCATAATGTCAAACACTGTAGTGTCTGGTGCACACCCCACACTTGCCTCTTGGTAGACTGTGTTGATGCGTGTCATCATATCCACATTGAGTGATCAATGCTCATAATGTCAAACACTATAGTGTCTGGTGCACACCCCACACTTGCCTCTTGGTAGACTGTGTTGATGCGTGTCATCATATCCACATTGAGTGATCAATGCTCATAATGTCAAACACTATAGTGTCTGGTGCACACCCCATACTTGCCTCTTGGTAGACTGTGTTGATGCGTGTCATCATATCCACATTGAGTGATCAATGCTGATAAGGTCAAACACTATAGTGCCTGGTGCACACCCCATACTTGCCTCTTGGTAGACTGTGTTGATGCGTGTCATCATATCCACATTGAGTGATCAATGCTCATAATGTCAAACACTATAGTGTCTGGTGCACACCCCACACTTGCCTCTTGGTAGACTGTGTTGATGCGTGTCATCATATCCACATTGAGTGATCAATGCTCATAATGTCAAACACTATAGTGTCTGGTGCACACCCCACACTTGCCTCTTTGTAGACTTGGTTGATGCGTGTCATCATATCCACATTGAGTGATCAATGCTCATAATGTCAAACACTGTAGTGTCTGGTGCACACCCCACACTTGCCTCTTGGTAGACTTGGTTGATGCGTGTCATCATATCCACATTGAGTGATCAATGCTCATAAGGTCAAACACTATAGTGCCTGGTGCACACCCCATACTTGCCTCTTGGTAGACTGTGTTGATGCGTGTCATCATATCCACATTGAGTGATCAATGCTCATAATGTCAAACACTATAGTGCCTGGTGCACACCCCATACTTGCCTCTTGGTAGACTGTGTTGATGCGTGTCATCATATCCACATTGAGTGATCAATGCTCATAATGTCAAACACTATAGTGTCTGGTGCACACCCCACACTTGCCTCTTGGTAGACTGTGTTGATGCGTGTCATCATATCCACATTGAGTGATCAATGCTCATAATGTCAAACACTATAGTGTCTGGTGCACACCCAACACTTGCCTCTTGGTAGACTTGGTTGATGCGTGTCATCATATCCACATTGAGTGATCAATGCTCATAATGTCAAACACTATAGTGTCTGGTGCACACCCCATACTTGCCTCTTGGTAGACTGTGTTGATGTGTGTCATCATATCCACATTGAGTGATCAATGCTCATAATGTCAAACACTGTAGTGTCTGGTGCGCACCCCACACTTGCCTCTTGGTAGACTGTGTTGATGCGTGTCATCATATCCACATTGAGTGATCAATGCTCAAAATGTCAAACACTATAGTGTCTGGTGCACACCCCACACTTGCCTCTTGGTAGACTTGGTTGATGTGTGTCATCATATCCACATTGAGTGATCAATGCTCATAATGTCAAACACTATAGTGTCTGGTGCACACCCCATACTTGCCTCTTGGTAGACTGTGTTGATGTGTGTCATCATATCCACATTGAGTGATCAATGCTCATAATGTCAAACACTATAGTGTCTGGTGCACACCCAACACTTGCCTCTTGGTAGACTTGGTTGATGCGTGTCATCATATCCACATTGAGTGATCAATGCTCATAATGTCAAACACTATAGTGTCTGGTGCACACCCCACACTTGCCTCTTGGTAGACTGTGTTGATGCGTGTCATCATATCCACATTGAGTGATCAATGCTCATAAGGTCAAACACTATAGTGTCTGGTGCACACCCAACACTTGCCTCTTGGTAGACTGTGTTGATGCGTGTCATCATATCCACATTGAGTGATCAATGCTCATATGTCAAACACTATAGTGTCTGGTGCACACCCCACACTTGCCTCTTGGTAGACTGTGTTGATGCGTGTCATCATATCCACATTGAGTGATCAATGCTCATAATGTCAAACACTGTAGTGTCTGGTGAACACCCAACACTTGCCTCTTGGTAGACTGTGTTGATGCGTGTCATCATATCCACATTGAGTGATCAATGCTCATAATGTCAAACACTACAGTGTCTGGTGCACACCCCATACTTTTTACAGTCAAAGTATTGCCGAGTGGAGCGTTAAACAACAAACAAGTAATTTAGGTGTTTGGCGAGACGCACATTTGTATATATTGAAAGCATTCGCAATGTTATCAAGGCGCAAGATGGTTTGGTGGCTTGATTCCGCTTGATGGATTGTCAGCGTTGTGAACACATGCAGTGAATTTACACCTTTTTACCGCCACCATGTAGCTGGAATATTGCTGGGTACGGCGTTAAGCAACCAACCAACCTTTTATGTCAGTGACAAAACGTGCATCGAAATCTTCTCTCTTAGACTCAGATGCTGTGTTTTGGAGACCTACAACGTCAGTGAAAGATAAATGGATCTTAACTCACAGAATGGACAGCTTACATCAACCTAATACCACTGACACTTGCAAGATAGCAAATCATCAAATCATGTTTCTGTGTACCTCAAATATGCATCATATATTTCAATGCTTTTATCCGATAAGCTCTGCAAGAGTCTAATCTTTCACAAGCAAAAACTTAATAGACAGTGACATTACCCTGTCTGTCTATACACAGGTTCATGAGTCGTCACATTGTTTTGTGAACTTTGGTAGAATTTGGTAGATTTGACCATATTGTGCTGTACTTGTACTCGGCTGTAACTGTTCAACACTGACCTTCATGAGCTGCAGGTCATTTTCAATTAGAATTAAGAATGGATTTATCTCCCGCCATAGAGACACCACCACCACACACAGTGAAGCGTAACCTAGATCCTTCCACAAATCTTTTACAGACCTGGGAACTTTGGAAAACACAGTACCTAAACTAGCACAGATTTTTCCAACACAAGTGTTCTCATGTACGTAAGCCTTTGGCGGTCTATTCGGTAGACGTGTCTAACGTCAAATAAATTGCAACCAACTGCCCATTCTAATGCCCAAAAAACAGCTAAAATCATTCGTTTTAAACCGAATAGTTTTATGGGCCACATCAGATCAGCGGGGCAGTCATCCTGATCTAAGCATCACTGCCTGAGCCAAACATCTTTAGATTGTCGTACACAGTTGAGGCGGGTCAAGCATAGTTTTGTAAAGATAAAAGAGATGGTTTCTTATGCCAAATTCTGACATGTTTGCGGATCTGGTAAACTGTTTGCAGGGCAGTCTAATTAGAAAGGCCTAAAAGGCTCCTCCGTGGAAGGGATGTCCTGACATATTCATGATACATGAATTCCCTACCAGCATGTCCCGCCACAACCATTAACACAGCATAGGAAAAATGCTTCCCCTTGTGGTTACACGCTATGAAATTTCGGCAACACCTACGCAGCGTAGACAGGATCATGCGAGTGATCGGCTATACATGGAAGAATAACTGTGTTTGTATTTGGTTTAAACTTGAACCACGCCAAATGTTGCCAGGTCGCAGCAGTCGGACAAACCTAGCAGACTCGCAGCCTACGCACTCTCCAATTAAGCAATCTAAATCTAAATACTCTTTGAGTGCTCAACGATGCTTAGGAGTAATGGGAGAACCCTGGCTGAGCGTCCCCTGGCTCACGCGGAGCTCATTTTAACAAATGACCAACTGCCAATCTGCAGTAACAGGGTCGGGCAGGTTATTCACTTTATGCAAATTAACTACCGCTCACAGAAACAGAGGCACCGTTGGATATTGATTGCAGTCAACCAAATAAGCAATATAAAGTGCAATTGCTTCAAAACCTATCGGAACAGGCTCTACTGACACATGATCAGGAGAGTTGAGGTCGCAGTCCACTTGAAACTTATACGTCCGTTTCGTTGACTCGTCCCGGCCTTGACAATAACGTCATACTTCAGAGCCGTACAGCTAATCTCAGAGGCGGGTGGCATCTGCAAAAGAGGAAAACACTTAACATGTGACATGCCAGTTACAAAACACGTAAAAAATGATAATCTGTTTTGTTGCAAGCAATCGCAAAATAGCTTGGTTACCAACAAAAGATTGAGTGGACATAGCTTGGTTACCAACAAAAGACTAAGTGGACATAGCTTGGTTACCAACAAAAGACTGAGCGGACATAACTTGGTAACCAACAAAAGACTGAGTAGACATAGCTTGGTTACCAACAAAAGACTGAGTGGACATAACTTGGTTACCAACAAAAGTACTGAGTGGACACAGTTCGGTTACCAACAAAAGACTAAGCGGACATTACGTGGTAACCAACAAAAGACTGAGTGGACATAGCTTGGTAACCAAAAAGACTAAGTAGACATAGCTTAGTAACCAACCAAAGATTGAATGGACACAGTTCGGTTACCAACAAAAGACTGAGTGGACATAGCTTGGTAACCACTAAAAGACTGAGTGGACATAGCTTGGTAACCAAAAAAGACTAAGTAGCCATAGCTTAGTAACCAACCAAGACTGAATGGACACGGTTCGGTTACCAACAAAAGACTGAGTGGACATAGCTTGGTAACCAACAAAATACTAAGCATACATAGTTTGGTAACCAAAAATAAAAGACAAAGTAGACATAGTTTGGTTACCAACCAAAAGACTGAGTAGACATAGCTTGGTAACTAAAATTATTATTGTCAGTAATATATATTCCTGTTGACGTATGCTTTGAATAGTGATATTTGAAAAGAGAGAACGGTCCTCTGTAGGCTTAACTAACTGCCAAGGAGAAGCAAATAGAAGCTCGTGTAGAGATATTATCTCTCAGTCAATATCAACATCTGTTACTTGAAGCTTGATCCAAAACCCAAGAAATGGTACAAGCTTGGGCTTACTTCAAACGGTTCTTAAGTGAGAGGATAAAAGCTGGATTGATAGGTTTGAGCATAATTCAGTCAGATTGTGAATTGATAGTGAAGTGATGCTCATCAGTCTCTGCAAGCAAACTATCTACTGGGGATCTTCTAAAAGCTCAGACAGAGCCTCAATCATTGATAGTGTATGCTATCTAATTTATCTAAAGTACTTTAAGAAACATATGCTTGAACTAGGTCTAGTTTGGATCGAATCTATATATGTGAAGTAGGGTTGTCTGATCCCCTGTCCACTTAGTAATAGCTTTCAGTAGATCAATAGTGTTTAAGTCCTTAGGGTTAAGGTATTAAACAACAGTTAAGAACGTCAAGTGGCAGTTAAAAATGCGGCCCAAGAACTTGTTCTCTTCAACAACCTTGCTAAGAGTACAGCTTTACAAAATACTTCCAGGTCTATATGCCGCTGAGCCTTCAACAACTTTGTATACAATTTGTCTGATGTAGAAACTTAAAACCATTCTCAGACACATTTTGAATTTTACTGTGGCAAAATTGTAGTTTACCTAGTGTATGGATGTGTTTGCAACAACATACGTTACCGTCATAATGACCCATCAATTTAGTCACTCAATATTTTGAACAGACTGTTAATTGTCATGCTGAAAAAAATACGACCTTGTAGGACATCCTGATCCAGACTATAGTGCTTAGACAGGGCCGGACCAACAGAATTGAAACCTCTCTCACATACATACAAGCACATGCACACACACAAACGCACATGCACGCGCACACGCACATATCGTCTGTAGGTGACAGATCCAATATTTTAAATAAGTTTAAAGGGATTATGTAAATACGTGTTTGTGGGTAATTAAATAGACATACATAAGTAAAAATCTAATCTAATGGTAATAAAATCTGCAAGGTCCGTGCCCTTACTCTTAGTACCAACACCTTTCTATGGAGGGCAATGCTCGATTAGGTCGTCCATTGTGACTCAACGGTTTCTTGAACCCGTTAAATAAAACACCAGCCAACTGAAAAGCCGAAGCGGGTGGAATGTGCATCGTGCCAAGTGTGAAGATAATGTGAAATGTTAGCCCGACTGCAACAGCTTAAAGGTTGCTTGTAAGAGGAACAGTTTTATGAATCATGGCTGGTCTCACCAATGTTATCTAACCTAAATTGGCTGTTGCACCTGGAGATAAGAAGAGATTTTACGAATATTTCCTGATATGACATTTATCTGTGTTATTAAGATACGTTTCTTGCAATTCTTGAAATTCTGTTTGCGTTTGATGATGTATTGGAAGTAACGATTAAAGTCATGCTTATGTCATGTCGTTCACTTTGAAGATGGATTAAGCTTAATAGATTGTTTATCAGCTACCTCGATAACAACAAATCTGTACCGGGAATTAAATCCACGAGTTCATTTTACAGGTTGATCAGTTAACACCGCGATATTGACGAGTGTTTGGACAGTTAGAATCGGAGTATTGTTTGACCATGATGAAAAAACTTATTCAGCATCCACTTCTCTCCATCCGCCATAGTTTGGTACAGAGAAATCATAAAAAACCCGCAGGCATGAGGACATTACTCTGATATTTCTGACATCCGGATCAAATGTGTGGTGTTATATCACATTGAGCTAGCTTTTATGTTGAAAAATCTAAAGGTGACTAATCCTCGTACAGGCATCCTCGATAATCTCCAGGGTATACATTACGATCACTCTCCACTATACCCTGGATGCATCCACAGCTTGGCCCGATGATTTTATTACCTCCCTTTGCTGGCTTTCTATCCACTCAGGTGTCTACGCTGGGAAGTTGAGCGTACCAATCACAACTCGCTTTCGCTTTTTAAATCATCTAACCGATTAAACTTGGCAACACAATAATATATTGTTGCAGAGGTACTCTGAAAGAGGTAGAAGGAGTCCTTGCATATCTTTCTTAAAGATTTCAGATCTGTCAATTTGTCTGTATGCCCCAAATCTGAGTGGCACTATCTTTGTTGACACTGGCAAGCTCGGATGTAACGGCGGCTTAGCTGATTGGCTACTGTGAGAATGCGGAGCCAGCAAAGGGAGGTAATATAATTATCGGGCCAAGCCGTGGATGCATCCAGGGTGTAGTGGAGAGTGATCATAACGTATGCCCTGGAGATTATCGAGGATGCGTACAGGAGGCTGTAGCATGTTCTTGAAGGCTGATTTTGTCCTTCTAGGAGCATCGGTTCTCTAAAAATATAAATGCAGTTAAGGTTTATTTTAAGGGAATTAAATCAATAAGAGTGATTCATGTATAACGAAGGGAAAGCAAGCAATTATACGACATTAACAGAAAGAAATTTGTGGCAGTATTATCAGTCACTGTTTTGTGGGGAAGTAATAAAACACAACAGAAAAATGGTTTCAAACGTTTAGATGAATTGAAGCTAGTCATTTTACATGGGGATTATTGGAGACGACTATTATTTTCTTTGGCCTTTGTAACTAGGATGTTTTAGAAGACGGTGTTTCAGGTAGTGATCTATTCATTGTATTTATTGAAATTCAGATCATGCCAATCACACCTTATACTGTGTATTCAACGAATATAATTTAAAGATCCAGACTAGTCAGAATTATCTTTTTTTCCGTGAGCAATGCATTACACCTGAACTATATGTTGATGATTCACTGGATATCATTACTGAATAAAACATCCTTGGCTACCACTGTAAACCAAAACATACGACCGATGAGATCAAATGGTCAGGCATACACCTATGTCACCACTGTTCCAGTTCCGAAATCGGTCAAATACCCAACTCCAACCTTGTTCATATAGACATAAATGGATTCACTCTTTTCTGTTTGAAATGTCTGCTTTGATATGAATAAGACGTGCGTGTAATTGAATATGATAGCCTTCAAGGAGCGGCTTCACTGTACCACCTCTGAACATGCGACATAGTTTGCTGATGGTGGATCATATGGGAGACACTTCGGCAACATCGAGTCTGTCACTGAATGTGTGGTGGTGGGATGCCATTAGTACGATCATATGGGAGACACTTCGGCAACATCGAGTCTGTCACTGAATGTGTGGTGGTGGGACGCCATTAGTACGATCATATGGGAGACACTTCGGCAACATCGAGTCTGTCACTGAATGTGTGATGGTGGGACGCCATTAGTGCGATGGGTTTCTCTATACAGTGGATTCCGTTCAAAATAGGTTTAGATTATGAACACTCATGGAAAGTTTGTTCTTCTGTGTTCTGGTAATACAAGAACTTGTCATCGAAGTTGTTGAAATGCTAACTGCAGTATTGATTATAAAGAGGATTCCTACACGAAATGACTGCAATGACAGGAAGAGGTAGCCCGTATGTTCAATGTGTCGTATTCTAGAATTTGCAGACTTTTGAACGGGTTGCAGAAACAGAATGTTACTGATCCGTCTGGAACAGGGCCTGGATAGAATAATCAGAAAGCAGCCTCTTAACAGCCGAAACAGACAATCGTATCCCTGTTTACTTGCCACAGGCTGTCCAAGTTCAAGTTGCTGACTTAATGTTGTATCACTGTTAACAATTCGATAAATGTTAGCCAAACGCATTCTCCTGCAAGGGGAGAGGATAAGACTTCCTCAAATGGTCTTTGGGAGACTGATTGGGGCCATACATCACAAATGACGCATTATCGATCAAGCCATCTCGACTGTCTATTTTTTATACTGTACACCAGTCGCCTTTCTTGGTTGTTTGCTCACTTACAATACACCGTCAGTATGGTTTGTTTGTAACGTGTCATTGTCACACCAAGTCCTTCCGTTTTCTCTTACCCCTCCATAATACCTGTCTGTGTTTCCATATTATCTGTTACTTTCTAATATCCAGTACTTTTGTGGAGAGTATATAGGGTGTGACCATAGTCTTTATAGGTAGGACCGTCGTATCTGAATGGATTCCATTGTGCTTGATGTTGTGGACGCAAACAGACCGTCTATATATTGTCCAAGTATAACTCAAACTCTATTTTTCTAACACCTACCAGTCAGTACAAGGCGTTTTTATGTCTCTTAACTCGGTTGCGATGAATAGAAACTATTGGCACAGGTCATCGATGAGCATTTTATCATAAAATGGGGCGTCAGTCTTACCTGATTGATAAAAACCCAAAATACTAACTGTATGATGTCTTTACAATTTCTATACATTTCTACCTGGAAACTTTCAAATAAAAGTTGTTTAAACATTATTCAAATCCGAGACTGTGGATTGTATACTGAAAGCCATTAAAAATGCAATTTGACATTCATACTTTCTTTACTCACACTAATTTCAACATATATAAACCTAACTGGTAGATATGTTTTAAGTGAACATCTGTGAATAATTTCATCTGAAAATGTCCAGTCAACAACAACATCAGTGACGCAACAACGACATCACACAAAGGAGGGGTCACTTGCAGTCAATATCGTGTGTGTCCACCGTGCGCTGCAAGACATGCTCGCAATCTTTGGGGCATTGAAAGACACACATTTCTCAGGAACAGCTGTTGAGTGGTCTGCAGCCTCTGATGGTCTGTGGTCTGATCATGACACCACCCCCTCCAAAACGACCATGTTCAAGGACACGGTTTGGCGCAAGTCTTTCTCTTTTACGTCGATAAATCTGTTGACGTCCATCTGCAAAGGATAAGTTAAACCTGGATTCATTTGACAAAATGACATCTGGCCATGTCCTGTTGCCAAGACTGGCCCCATTTGCTATGGCAGCAAGGCGTCCTTGCACCTTTTGGGCGCTGAAATGACGTTGACTTGTCCCAATTGTCCTCCTTGCCTAATCATCAGCTGTTTGGAACCGATTTCGCAAGTGTGAAACTCGGATATTGCGGTTTTGTCGAGCTGTTATCACAGGTTGTGCACCAGGTCGCAGACGATCAGCAACACTTCCGGTAGCCCGAAAACGTTGTCTGAGTCGACTTACTGTGGATGGATGCACTTTAAAGTGCCTGGCAATCATCACATCTGAAGCACCTTGGCTGACCATACCGATAACCTGATTCCTTTCGTCTTGTGTCAAGTGTGGCATTTTCTCAAAGTGATTGAGTTCCACAATTCCTTGTGCTTTTACAGGGCCTGGGTGCAGGTAATGCATGTGCACAACGTGTTTCATGAATGTGGTTGTGTTTACGAGAAATGTCAAAGGTTCAGTTTTAAGTATCAAGGTTCATGTGAGAGGAATGCTCCGGGACTCGAACTCGAAATGGGCCAGAATAACAGCCTTTTATCCCTACATCCTCTGTATCGCAGGAAAAAATCTTCAATAGAACTTTTGTAAGTTTCAGGACAACAAATACCAATTGCGTTTTTAATGGCTTTCAGTATATGTACCAAATCAGGATAACTCTTGAAGTAAAATAGGCCTATGTATTGTTTTTCTCTTGTTAATGGACATCAGTTAAATGCTGACGTTTGATCTCCATTCCCGGCCTGGCCATCGTATCCTCACCTAACACAGATCACAGTGTATGATATATTAAAGAAATTTGTATAAGTGACAAAGGTGTTTGTAAACTGGAATGCATGCAAGTTTTCTTTATTTTCCGTTTCCGGCAGTATTGTAGCGTTGTTTTGGGTGGGGTACAAGTCGCTAGAACAAAACTACCCCAATGTTCCTCAACACAGCACACTGCAGGGGCGCATGGTTAATAACATTTGGCTCCAAACATATTCATGTGTATATTTAACGGATTAACAGATAATGTGGTTTGTAATTACTGATCATGGTGAGGCTAATATTTCATAGTCTTAGTTTCTAATATCTGAATCATAATATATCACTTGTTGTGGTAATAATGATCGATGACATGTTTGCATGAAGTATTACTCCGTGATAGCATCCTGTCACGTCCCGCAGGTTATAGTTTACAAATCATCATATTCACATATATAGTTAAGTTGATTTAAATCCTTGAATGTTCCTGTTGTTGAATCTTTAGGACTGCAACTGCATCTTCAGAAACAGAGAGACCAACAAGGAGACTTTGCAGACTTCGATGGCAGTTTATATCTTCCTCTATATACCTAGTATACTCATAATTCAAGCGGACATAATGGGAGGTTAGATCTTATAGATGACGTTTTACATTGCTTGTATTACACGATGCGACTAACGGGACCGGATGGTCAGGCTCGCTCACTTGGATAATACAGGTCATGGTAACCCAAATGCGCAGATCGATGCTAGGGTAGTCAATTACTGGTTTGTCTCATCCAGACTCAATTATTTACAGACCGGAGTACGGAATTAAACAGTAAACAAACATTATATTCCAATACAATTCAGTAAAAAGAATTCTTAGTCTTTCCATTGCACCAGGACTTCAGCTTCCCCAGACCGTTACGGCAAATATCGTCATCGAAGCAATTTTCTTGGTCAACAAGTAAGTCAAACAGGATATATTGGGATATATTTATGCTATTCAAAACATGACTCTTTCAAATGAAATACATGTACCATCTTTAGCGGTGTTAAGTATGTATCCAGATTGAACGCCCGATCACTGACGAAGTTGACTTCCGGTAACGGAAACATCAAACAACAAAGCTAACCAACGACAGTACCTTTCAACCGACACCGCAGAAAAACAGGTTGTTTTGTGACACGGTTTTCAATACAATTGTCTGCATGCCTCTTAAATATTATGTAAAATATTGTTTACATTTGAGCATAATAAAATGGAGACTGTTGTAGTTTAGTGACACCAGTGAACACAGTTATTGCAGTTACAAAACATGAATTGTAATCTTGGTTAATCTGGGACACATTTAACCAACAGATCCTAGTTGTAGTCAAACAAGTTAATTCTTAGAAAACGAGTGACCACAAGAAGAATGATAAAGGACTGAACTGCATATATGTACTTCCTTTGGGTATGGTATAGTATTGTTCGCAGTTAGCATGGTGATCTACCTTCAGTTGCTGGCGATCTATGGCCCGATTTTGTATTGTGTTGTTTTGGAATGATTAAGCATTTTACACTGAACTCAAACTATAATTTGGCATGAAATGCATGTGGACCCGTTTTTTGTAAATATCTCTTCATCCAATGATCCAATCGATCTCAAACTGTGCAAGTGGATGTTTTGTCAGACAACCTAATCACATTGTAAATCACCGATTTTATGCATTTGTATTAAATCTGTCTATGTAACTGTCAACAAAATAAACAGCAGAACGCTGACTGCTGGCAGAGGGAGGGAGACAATGACCTGTAACAGCGGCAGTGTTACCTGTGCACTGCACAGTGATAGACCGTTTTGATCATTCACATTGACTACTTCTAGCTGCCATCATGAAAGCTTATCCAGATGATGCTAAACGTTTAATTATAAATGTGTTTAATTTTTTTTAGAAAGAGAGCAAACGTAGCAAACCGATTTATAAGGTGTCGGATTACATGAAACGTACAACTTTTTCTCTTGGCATGAAAAAGAAAATTGTGCCAAAAATTGTGAAAAATAAACCAACAACCAATAAACAAAACCTTGTATAAAAAGGTAGGCATCCAAAGTTAGATTCTTTTGACATCAGGGTCATCAGAGATGTCATTCGCCGGCTATTTGCTAGAAATGAACACCTGTCTACAAGAAAGATAAAACACATCCTTGCAGAGGATCACGACATTAATGTTTCTAGGTTTATGCTAAGCAAACTACTGCTCAAATTTGGATACAAGTACAAGAAGGTAGCAAACCAGAAACTTGTAATGTGTGAGAGATCTGATATTGTGAAAATAAGGTGTAACTACCTGAGAGAAATTAAGCAGGCAAGAGAGGATGGGTTCGAACCTATATATCTGGATGAGACCTGGGTCAATGCAAACCATACTGCTGCCAGACAGTGGCTACCCACTGAACCCAGTGATGGTAGGAAAATACCAACAGGCAAAGGTGAACGTTTAATCGTTCTTCATGCTGGTTCCCACCAGGGATTCCTACCTGGGTGTGATCTGGTATTTTGGTCAAGGAGCACAGATGGTAGGGACTATCATAAAGAAATGAACTCAACGGTTTTCACACAGTATGTTGAGGTACAATTGTTGCCAGCTCTGCCTTACAAAAGTCTTGTTGTCATGGACAATGCTCCCTATCACAGTGTTCGAGATCCAAACAATAGGTGCCCAACTTCCAATACAAAGAAGTCAGATATGCAGCAATGGCTAACACATAACAATATACAATTTTCAATTAAGGCCACTAAACCACAGTTGTACTCTTTTATTAAACCTAACAAACCTCCACCCACAATTAACATTGACAACATGCTACGCCAACACGGCCATAAGGTCGTGAGATAACTGACTGGTTTTACGCCGCTTTTAGCAATATTCCAGCTATATATCACGGCGGGGGACACCAGAAATGGGCTTCACACATTGTACCCATGTGAGGATTCGAACCCGGGTCTTCGGCATGACGAGCCAACGCTTTAACCACTAGGCTACCCCACCGCCCCTCAACCCAATCGAACTTATCTGGGGAGACCTTAAAAGTACAGTGGCCCGGAAAAATCAATCATTCAAGTTGAAAGATGTCAAGCACATTGTCAACACTGCTATATGTGACATTGGCATTGCACGCTGGCATGCATGTGTTGAACATGTCAAGAAGGTGGAGAAAGAGTACTGGTGCAAAGATGGCTTGAAGGAGCAAACAGTTAATCCAGTTGTCATTCGTCTGGACACTGATGACTCCTCTGTGGAAGAATGGAGTGAACTTGATGAAGTTTAATTCTGTTATTATATATACAGATAATAATAGTATCCAGCCAGATATGCTCAAAGAAATATAACTTCTTTTAACAATGACAGCACTGACTAATTCCAGCGACTTATAGTGCAACATGAAACACTCATTTCACATAAAATTATCATGAAAATATACTGAGTCAAAAAAGAAACTTCACAAAATGTAATTTGAAAAATAATGGATAATTTTTCTCTGAGTTATATCTATGTATCCAAAATGGGATCCCTATCTTTCGACTCTAGAAAAACGTTAGCAAAACCCACTCAAACCCATCCATTGGTCGTGCAAATGACGTTAGTGCCAAATCAGGTTTTGCACGTGCAGTCGATCACGTGATCTTCGCATCGAAGTTTTCTTCATATGCACGTGTTTGCATTGGCCTCAAGAATTGAAAAAACACTTTTAAACCACAGTTCTAACGGTACTTGAAATGGTACGATTGTCAAATGTGCAGCGTGAACGTGCCGTTGGCATGTTGCAAGCGGGAAGATCAGTTATTGACCTCGCAAGAGCAATGGGATGCAGCCGTCGTACTGTGTATGACTTGCGAGGTCGTCTACAACAAACTGGCACCACTTCTGATCGCCCAAGGTCGGGTCGTCCACGTGTGACGTCACGAGCAGAAGACCGTCAAATCGTCCTACGTCACCTACGTGACAGATTTCTGCCGGCTACACGAACCAGGGCTGAGATGTTTAGAGGTCGACTGTCCTCACAGACCATTCGAAATCGGTTGCGGGCTGCCAATCTCCATTCTCGACGTCCATATCGTGGGCCAATATTGACGCCGTTTCATCAACCTCAACGTCTGCTGTGGGCCAACGTCACCCCCGATGGAACCAGAGAGACTGGAATCGAGTCGTCTTTAGCGATGAATCCAGGTTTACCCTCAGATTCGCTGACGGCAGGCATAGAGTCTGGAGACGACGTCGTGAACGGTATGCCAATTGTTGTGTACAGGAAGTCAACAGATTCGGGGGCGGAAGTTGCATGATGTGGGGTGCTTTCTGTGGGAACAACCGTTCCCGACTTCTGGTCATCCGTGGAAACCTCACAGCTGCTGCTTACCGCGACCAGGTGCTCACCCCTGAACTCGTTCCTTTCATGGCGGCTCATGGCCCAGGTCTACAGTTCCAGAATGATAATGCTCGGCCGCATACCGCGATGTTGACACGAAATTTCCTTCAAAACGCTGGAATCAACGTCATGGACTGGCCATCGAGGTCCCCTGACCTTAATCCAAAAGAGCACGTTTGGGATGCACTTGGGAGAAGGCTTCGTGGTCTTAGGAACCAACCTTAGAATTTGCAGGAACTTGGCGCTGCCTTGCAAGAGCAATGGCGCAGAATCCCCAACCACGTGTTCACAAGCATCAGGCAGTCGATGAGGAGACGGTGTTTGGCAGTGGTGAATACGCGGGGCGGCCATACACGATATTGAACTGAGAAATTTCGCATTTTTATTCTTGTGACTTGACATTCTGTATACCCATGTTTTGGAACGGCGGTGTAGCCTATTGGAACTGATTATGGCACTGTCAGTGTATCGAGTATATCACACAGATCTCAGCAATGAAATGATAACAATTTAACCATCTTACCATCTCTTGCTCTTTTATAGTGCCCTGAAGAAAGAATGTGAAGTTTCTTTTTTGACTCAGTATATAAATATTAACTATCTATATGCTTAAAGCTATTAGAAATGCATTGCCTAATTTGGAATATGAACATATCTAAGCATAACACTTTTGTCTTCATTCTATCTTTTCTTCAATGAGTGTGCATGATTGTGCGTGCTTGTGTCCGAGGGAACGGGGCTTTAATAGTTGTTGAGTTCTAACCATAGGTGGTCCGATTAATGATATAGTGTAAATATGCTTTCTGTGTTCTTTAAATGCATTTCCACTTAGGTACTGTATAAACGAAATATGACATTAACATTACAAATTTAAAGATTTTAACCTACAGAATACTTCTCACTAATGGGTTTTGTGGTTAATGTTTAACAACTCAGAGAAACAAACTCCGTATGATGGTTAACAGTTGGCACTCACCTTACCCTATTCACGATCTCTGACACCTCTTCATACCTGTCACGTGCATAGCTGACCTACATTGAGAACGTTGACCTTTATGACCCGACACGTTGGTGGCTTACACCAGATATTGACATTATTGCGGTTGGTGGAGCTTACACCAGATATTGACATTATTGTTGTTGGTGGAGCTTACACCAGATATTGACATTATTGCGGTTGGTGGAGCTTACACCAGATATTGACATTATTGCGGTTGGTGGAGGTTACACCAGATATTGACATTATTAGCGGTTGGTGGAGCTTACACCAGATATTGACATTATTGCGGTTGGTGGAGCTTACACCAGATATTGACATTATTGCGGTTGGTGGAGGTTACACCAGATATTGACATTATTGCGGTTGGTGGAGAGCCACACCAGATATTGACATTACATTATTGATATTGACATTATAGCGGTTGGTGGAGCTTACACCAGATATTGACATTATTGCGGTTGGTGGAGCTTACACCAGATATTGACATTATTGTTTGGTGGAGCTTACACCAGATATTGACATTATTGCGGTTGGTGGAGGCTTACACCAGCTTACACCAGATATTGACATTATTGCGGTTGGTGGAGCTTACACCAGATATTGACATTATTGCGGTTGGTGGAGCTTACACCAGATATTGACATTATTGCGGTTGGTGGAGGTTACACCAGATATTGACATTATTGTGGTTGGTGGAGGTTACACCAGATATTGACATTATTGCAGTTGGTGGAGCTTACACCAGATATTGACATTATTGCGGTTGGTGGAGGTTACACCAGATATTGACATTATTGCGGTTGGTGGAGGTTACACCAGATATTGACATTATTGCGGTTGGTGGAGCTTACACCAGATATTGACATTATTGCGGTTGGTGGAGCTTACACCAGATATTGACATTATTGCGGTTGGTGGAGCTTACACCAGATATTGACATTATTGCGGTTGGTGGAGGTTTGGATGGAGCTTAGCTTACACCAGATATTGACATTATTGCGGTTGGTGGAGCTTACACCAGATATTGACATTATTGCGGTTGGTGGAGCTTACACCAGATATTGACATTATAGCGGTTGGTGGAGCTTACACCAGATATTGACATTATTGCGGTTGGTGGAGCTTACACCAGATATTGACATTATAGCAGTTGGTGGAGGTTACACCAGATATTGACATTATAGCGGTTGGTGGAGGCTTACACCAGATATTGACATTATTGCGGTATTGACATTACAGATATTGACATTTGGTGGAGCACCAGATTGACATTATTGCGGTTGGTGGAGCTTACACCAGATATTGACATTATTGCGGTTGGTGGAGCTTACACCAGATATTGACATTATTGCGGTTGGTGGAGCTTACACCAGATATTGACATTATTGCGGTTGGTGGAGCTTACACCAGATATTGACATTATTGCGGTTGGTGGAGCTTACACCAGATATTGACATTATTGCGGTTGGTGGAGCTTACACCAGATATTGACATTATTGCGGTTGGTGGAGCTTACACCAGATATTGACATTATTGCGGTTGGTGGAGCTTACACCAGATATTGACATTATTGCGGTTGGTGGAGCTTACACCAGATATTGACATTATTGCGGTTGGTGGAGCTTACACCAGATATTGACATTATTGCGGTTGGTGGAGGATATTGACATTATTGCGGATATTGACATTATTGACATTATTGCGGTTGGTGGAGCTTACACCAGATATTGACATTATTGCGGTTGGTGGAGCTTACACCAGATATTGACATTATTGCGGTTGGTGGAGGTTACACCAGATATTGACATTATAGCGGTTGGTGGAGGTTACACCAGATATTGACATATAGCGGTTGGTATAGCTTACACAGATATTGACATTATTGCGCGGTTGGTGGAGCTTACACACCAGATATTGACATTATTGCGGTTGGTGGAGGTTACAGGAGATATTGACATTATTGCAGATGGTGGAGACATTATTGACATTGCGGTTGGTGGAGTTACACCAGATATTGACATTATTGCACCAGATATTGGTGGAGCTTACACCAGATATTGACATTATTGCTGGTTGGTGGTTTGTGGAGATACACACCAGATATTGACATTTATTGCGGTTGGTGGAGCTTACACCAGATATTGACATTATTGCGGTTGGTGGAGGTTACACCAGATATTACACCAGATATTGACATTATAGTTGTTGGTGGAGCTTACACCAGATATTGACATTATTGCGGTTGGTGGAGCTTACACCAGATATTGACATTATAGTTGTTGGTGGAGGTTACACCAGATATTGACATTATTGCGGTTGGTGGAGCTTACACCAGATATTGACATTATTGCGGTTGGTGGAGCTTACACCAGATATTGACATTATTTAGCGGTTGGTGGAGCATTACACACCAGATATTGACATTATTGATTGGTGGAGATTATATTGACATTATTGCGGTTGGTGGAGCTTACACCAGATATTGACATTATTATTGGTTTTGCGTGGAGGAGCTACACCAGATATTGACATTATTGCGGTTGGTGGAGCTTACACCAGATATTGACATTATTGCGGTTGGTGGAGCTTACACCAGATATTGACATTATTGCGTTGGTGGAGCTTACACCAGATATTGACATTATTGCGGTTGGTGGAGCTTACACCAGATATTGGTGGAGGTTACACCAGATATTGACATTATTGCGGTTGGTGGAGCTTACACCAGATATTGACATTATTGCGGTTGGTGGAGCTTACACCAGATATTGACATTATAGCGGTTGGTGGAGGTTACACCAGATATTGACATTATTGCGATATTGACATTATTATAGCGGTTGGTGGAGGTTACACCAGATATTGACATTATTGCGGTTGGTGGAGCTTACACCAGATATTGACATTATTGCGGTTGGTGGAGCTTACACCAGATATTGACATTATTGCGGTTTGTGGAGCTTACACCAGATATTGACATTATTGCGGTTGGTGGAGCTTACACCAGATATTGACATTATTGCGGTTGGTGGAGCTTACACCAGATATTGACATTATTGCGGTTGGTGGAGCTTACACCAGATATTGACATTATTATTGGTTGGTGGAGCTTACACCAGATATTGACATTATTGCGGTTGGTGGAGGTTACACCAGATATTGACATTATTGCGGTTGGTGGAGGTTACACCAGATATTGACATTATTATATTGACATTATATTGACATTTTGCGGTTGGTGGAGCTTACACCAGATATTGACATTATTGCGGTTGGTGGAGCTTACACCAGATATTGACATTATTGCGGTTGGTGGAGCTTACACCAGATATTGACATTATTGCGGTTGGTGGAGCTTACACCAGATATTGACATTATTGCGGTTGGTGGAGCTTACACCAGATATTGACATTATAGCGGTTGGTGGAGCTTACACCAGATATTGACATTATAGCGGTTGGTGGAGGAGCTTACACCAGATATTGACATTATTGGCGGTTGGTGGAGGTTACACCAGATATTGACATTATTAGCGGTTGGTGGAGGTTACACCAGATATTGACATTATTACAGTTGGTGGAGCTTACACCAGATATTGACATTATTGCGGTTGGTGGAGCTTACACCAGATATTGACATTATTGCGGTTGGTGGAGCTTACACCAGATATTGACCAGATATTGACATTATTGCGGTTGGTGGAGCTTACACCAGATATTGACATTATTGCGGTTGGTGGAGCTTTACACCAGATATTGACATTATTGCGGTTGGTGGAGCTTACACCAGATATTGACATTATTAGCGGTTGGTGGAGCTTACACCAGATATTGACATTATTGCGGTTGGTGGAGCTTACACCAGATATTGACATTATTGCGGTTGGTGGAGCTTACACCAGATATTGACATTATTGCGGTTGGTGGAGCTTACACCAGATATTGACATTATTGCGGTTGGTGGAGCTTACACCAGATATTGACATTATAGTTGTTGGTGGAGGTTACACCAGATATTGACATTATTGCGGTTGGTGGAGGTTACACCAGATATTGACATTATTACGGTTGGTGGAGCTTACATCAGATATTGACATTATTTTGGTTGGTGGAGGTTACACCCGATATTGACATTATTGCATTATTGCGGTTGGTGGAGGTTACACCAGATATTGACATTATAGCGGTTGGTGGAGGTTACACCAGATATTGACATTATTGCGGTTGGTGGAGGTTACACCAGATATTGACATTATTACAGTTGGTGGAGCTTACACCAGATATTGACATTATTGTGGTTGGTGGAGCTTACAACAGATGTTGACATTATAGCGGTTGGTGGAGCTTACACCAGATATTGACATTATTTCGGTTGGTGGAGCTTACACCAGATATTGAAATTATAGCAGTTGGTGGAGCTTACACCAGATATTGACATTATAGCGGTTGGTGGAGCTTACACCAGATATTGACACTATAGCTCTTGGTGGAGCTTACACGAGATATTGACATTATTGTGGTTGGTGGAGCTTACACCAGATATTGACATTATAGCAGTGGTGGAGCTTTCACCAAATATTGACATCATAGCAGTTGGTGGAGGTTACACCAGATATTGAAATTATTGTGGTTTATTGGAGCTTACACCAGATATTGATATTATTGCATTTGGTGGAGCTTACACTAGATATTGACATCATAGCAGTTGGTGGAGCTTACACCAGATATTGACATTTTTGTGGTTGGTGGAGCTTACACCAGATATTGACATTATTGCGGTTGGTGGAGCTTACACCAGATATTGACATTATTGCGGTTGGTGGAGGTTACACCAAATATTGACATTATTACAGTTGGTGGAGCTTACACCAGATATTGACATTATTGTGGTTGGTGGAGCTTAAAACAGATGTTGACAATATAGCGGTTGGTGGAGCTTACAGCAGATATTGACATTATTTCGGTTCGTCGAGCTTACACCAGATATTGAAATTATAGCAGTTGGTGGAGCTTACACCAGATATTGAAATTATAGCGGTTGGTGCAGCTAACACCAGATATTGACACTATAGCTCTTGGTGGAGCTTACACGAGATATTGCCTTTATTGCGGTTGGTGGAGCTTGCACCAGATATTGAAATTATAGCAGTGGTGGAGCTTTCACCAAATATTGACATCATAGCAGTTGGTGGAGGTTACACCAGATATTGAAATTATTGTGGTTTATTGGAGCTTACACCAGATATTGATATTATTGCATTTGGTGGAGCTTACACTAGATATTGACATCATAGCAGTTGGTGGAGCTTACACCAGATATTGACATTTTTGTGGTTGGTGGAGCTTACACCAGATATTGACATTATTGCAGTTGGTGGAGCTTACACCAGATATTGACATTATTGCGGTTGGTGGAGCTTACACCAGATATTGACATTATAGCAGTTGGTGGAGCTTACACCAGATATTGACATTATTGTGGTTGGTGGAGCTTACACCAGATATTGACATCATAGCGGTTGGTGGATCTTACACCAGATATTGACATTATTGCGGTTGGTGCAGTTTACACCAGATAATGACATTATAGGAGTTGGTGGAGGTTACAACAGATATTGACATTATTGTGGTTGGTGGAGCTTACACCAAATATTGACATTATTGCGGTTGGTGGAGGTTACACCAGATGTTGACATTATTTTGGTTGGCGAAGGTTACACCAGATGTTGACATTATTACGGTTGGTGGACCTTACACCGAATATTGACATTATAGCGGTTGGTGGAGCTTACACCAGATATTGACATTATTGAGTTTGGTGGAGCTTACACAAGATATTGACATTACTGTGGTTGGTGGAGGTTACACCAGATATTGACATTATAGCGGTTGGTGGAGGTTACAACAGATATTGACATTATTGTTGTTGGTGGAGCTTACACCAGATATTGACATTATTGCGGTTGGTGGAGCTTACACCAGATGTTGACATTATTGCGGTTGGTGGAGGTTACACCAGATCTTGACATTCTTGCCATTTGTGGAGTCTACACCAGATATTGACATTATTTCTGTTTTAGGAGCTCACACCAGATATTGACATTATTGCGATTGGTGGAGCTTGCACCAGATATTGACATCATTACGGTTGGTGGAGTTTACACCATATATTGACATTATTGAGGTTGGTGGAGCTTACACTAGATATTGACATTATTGCGGTTGGTGGAGGTTACACCAGAAATTGACATTATTTCGGTTGACGGAGGTTACACCAGATATGGACATTATTTCGGTTTTCGGAGGTTACAACAGATATTGACATTATTGTGGTTGGTGTAGCTTACACCAGATACTGACATTATTGCGGTTGGTGGAGCTTATAGCAGATGTTGACATTATTTCGGTTGGTGGAAGTTACACCAGATCTTGACATTATAGCGGTTGGTGGAGCTTACACCAGATATTAACATTATAGTTGTTGGTAGAGGTTACACCAGATATTGACATTATTGCGGTTGGTGGAGGTTACACCAAATATTGACATTATTACAGTTGGTGGAGCTTACATCAGATGTTGACATTATTTTGGTTGGTGGAGGTTACACCCGATATTGACATTATTGCAGTTGGTGGAGGTTACACCAGGTATTGACATTATAGCAGTTGGTGGAGGTTTCACCAGATATTGACATTATTGCGGTTGGTGGAGGTTACACCGAATATTGACATTATTACAGTTGGTGGAGCTTACACCAGATATTGACATTATTGTGGTTGGTGGAGCTTAAAACAGATGTTGACAATATAGCGGTTGGTGGAGCTTACAGCAGATATTGACATTATTTCGGTTCGTCGAGCTTACACCAGATATTGAAATTATAGCAGTTGGTGGAGCTTACACCAGATATTGAAATTATAGCGGTTGGTGCAGCTAACACCAGATATTGACACTATAGCTCTTGGTGGAGCTTACACGAGATATTGCCTTTATTGTGGTTGGTGGAGCTTGCACCAGATATTGAAATCATAGCAGTGGTGGAGCTTTCACCAAATATTGACATCATAGCAGTTGGTGGAGGTTACACCAGATATTGAAATTATTGTGGTTTATTGGAGCTTACACCAGATATTGATATTATTGCATTTGGTGGAGCTTACACTAGATATTGACATCATAGCAGTTGGTGGAGCTTACACCAGATATTGACATTTTTGTGGTTGGTGGAGCTTACACCAGATATTGACATTATTGCGGTTAGTGGAGCTTACACCAGATATTGACATTATTGCGGTGGTGGAGCTTACACCAGATATTGACATCATAGCGGTTGGTGGATCTTACACCAGATATTGACATTATTGCGGTTGGTGGAGGTTACACCAGAAATTGACATTATTTCGGTTGGCGGAGGTTACACCAGATATTGACATTATTTCGATTTTCGGAGGTTACAACAGATATTGACATTATTGTGGTTGGCGGAGCTTACACCAGATACTGACATTATTGCGGTTGGTGGAGCTTACAGCAGATGTTGTCATTATTTCGGTTGGTGGAAGTTACACCAGATCTTGACATTATAGCGGTTGGTGGAGCTAACACCAGATATTGAAATTATTGCCGTTTATTGGAGCTTACACCAGATATTGACATTATTGCATTTGGTGGAGCTTACACCAGATATTGACATCATAGCAGTTGGTGGAGCTTACACCAGATATTGACATTTTTGCGGTTGGTGGAGCTTACACCAGATATTGACATTATTGCGGTTGGTGGAGCTTACACCAGATATTGACATTATTGCGGTTGGTGGAGCTTACACCAGATATTGACATTATTACGGTTGGTGGATCTTACACCAGATATTGACATTATAGCGGTTGGTGAGGCTTACACCAGATTGTGACATTATAGCGGTTGGTGGAGCTTACACCAGATATTGACAATATTACAGTTGGGGGAGGTTACACCAGATATTGACATTATTACGGTTGTGGCAGTCTACGCCAGATATTGACATCATTACAGTTGGTGGAGCTTTCACCAGATATTGACATTATTGCGGTTTGTGGAGCTTACACCAGATATTGACATTATTGCGGTTGGTGGAGCTTACACCAGATGTTGTCATTATTGCGGTTGGCGGAGCTTACTCCAGATATTGACATTATTACGGTTGGTACAGTTTACACCTGATATTGTCATCATTACGGTTGGTGGAACTTTCACCAGATATTGACATCATAGCAGTTGGTGGAGCTTACACCAGATATTGACATTATTGCGTTTGGTGGAGCGTACACCAGATATTGACATCATAGCAGTTTGTGGAGCTTACACCAGATATTGACATTATTGCATTTGGTGGAGCTTACACCAGATATTGACATTATTGCGGTTGGTGGAGGTTACACAAGATATTGACATTATTGCGGTTGGTGGAGGTTACACCAGATATTGACATTATTGTGGTTGGTGGAGCTTACACCAAATATTGACATAGAGAGAGAGAGAGATACTATGAACATATTGAATGAAGCGATACGTTTTCCAGGTGCATATACCATTTTAACTCTGGCAGTTCATGTTCTTTTTGGCAATAAATAGTTTGCCTTCACAAAATTTAATAAGATTTATGTGAGATTTTCTGGCCTCCTAGTGCTGCGCTATAAGGTTAGTTTTAGATAAACATCTTATAAACAGCATAATTGTACATATTTTATGATTGTAGGTACTACACAGATGTAAGAATGTACGTCTCTGTGTTTGTTTCTTTGTTTTCATAAGTATTTCTCATGTGATAAATCATTGCTCTACATACAGCATCCTCAACGACTCCACATAGACATGATTGGTGTTGAGAATAGATCTTTATATCTTCTTATCTCAGTCTTCTTGTGACTACATCCAAAACAATTGTACACCTCTTGCTATGGAATATTTACATTAGTATGTAATGACCTGAATTGCAGGTATTTATGCATATCCGTCGGCTTGTAGTAACTATCCGTCTCCTTGCTGTATCAGTGTCACGCCCTAAACTGAAATATCATTATGGTCCCATTCCATAGTGAATGAAATCCAAGGATTGATCGAATCCAGAATCTTCCGGAAATTATACAACCCTTCCAGTGTTGAGATGCAAACAGTCGTCCAGGTGATTAGTTGTATTTTCATCCATCGATTTTTCTACTTTGGAATATAATATTTGTTCCATTTTTCCATCACCGCATCTGGATGCTTACTTTCGCTAGTACTACGCCGCTAAATCCTAGATCATGAGGTTTATTTGTATATACATTTTCACGTCAAAGGTCACAAGAACAGTATATTTTAAAAATATCTTTGAAGTTGCAAAAAGTCGGGCCTCCAACAATGGGTCGAAATGATAGGTATACACAAAGAACTTAATTAAACAACCCCTGTATTTTTGCAATGATAGGTTTTCAACACGTGCATAAACTTCTCGTGGTGATAAAGTTTTTCTGATCCGAATGACCCTTTAACTCGTAAAACAGACGACAAAATGATTGGAATCTATGTTGATTTTATGATGATAATTGTTCATTTCAAAAGACAGACACTGATATTCATACAAAACAAGGTCTGTACAAGTATGGCCCTGGACTGTTTAATGTTGAATTTATTGGTGACTGTGAACATTGTTGCCTACTAGGCACACCGAGTTAATGTGGCTTTCCCATCCTTACGAGGTACCCATTCACAGATGGGTGGACTGGGATACAAAGTCACAGCACTTTGTCCAAGTTTACTGCACGTTGCTGTACCCGCAACTACAATTCAGAATATATCACTGCTCCACTTTACCATACTCTTTGATTACATTTGAATGATCAGTGTTCCTCTCTCCCCAAACAACATATTTTATAGCAAACATATCTCCTCCTTTTTGTCACTCTCCAGTGTTCCTCTCTCCCAAAAAAAACATATTTTATAGCATACATATCACCTCATTATTGTTAATCTCAAGTGTTCCTCTCTCCTCAGTCAACATATTTTATAGCATACATATCTCCTCCTTTTTGTCACTCTCCAGTGTTCCTCTCTCCTCAAACAACATATTTTATAGCATATATATCTCCTCTTTATTGTCACTCTCCAGTGTTCCTCTCTCCTCAAA
The DNA here is from genome assembly GCF_003918875.1 of Haliotis rubra. Lineage (NCBI taxonomy): Eukaryota > Metazoa > Mollusca > Gastropoda > Lepetellida > Haliotidae > Haliotis > Haliotis rubra. The sequence goes on from NW_025767039.1 coordinate 678,110, forward strand.
CAACATATTTTATAGCAAACATATCTCCTCCTTAATGTCACTCTCCAGTGTTCCTCTCTCCCCAAACAACATATTTTATAGCAAACATATCTCCTCCGTATTGTCACTCTCCAGTGTTCCTCTCACCCCAAACAACATATTTTATAGCATACATATCTCCTCATTATTGTCAATAACTCCAACGTCATCCTACACATTATGGTGCCCCAGCGTGTATTGTGTTACAGGAAGACAGTTACCACTGCGACCTCTTGGGTGCCAACAAGCGGCCTTTCTTACAAAAATTAAATTGTTGTGCACTTATTTAGTGTGCCTAGTGACCTAATATTGGATGCTGTTCTATTAGAAATTACGTGTGCACAAGACTTCAAGACAGATATTTTTTACGCACAACATACATGTGTTGTGTGCACTATATAGCATCAGGTGAATTGTGTGATTCCACTGGCCAGTATTCTTCAGCTTTAAGCTGTTGGGTACGGGTACCATGTTCATATATATCTTATGGATGTGCATTAATTCCTGAAAGGTTTTGACAAAAATTACGGACGCGTATCTCCTCAAAATCAAACATTTATGCAAAACCCGTCGAATTAGACGATAATTTATCTTGTCATGCAAGTAATCTTCACCAGGAAAGTTTATGCTTGTTATATTTAAAAGCAATATTTTGGGCCATACAAGCATGTGATCGTTCCCGCCGCTACAATCGATTTGTGAAACAAGCTTTCAGCTGTTAGAATACTTGAAACAGTATATCTGAATATAATCTGAAAAACGACGGTCTGGGATTTCCCACAACACCTTTAACGTCTTTACTGATCAGCAGAAAGGTTGATTTAATACCCTACGTCAGGTCACATTCATGCAAAGGACGAAGATCTAAGTGACACCACGCACGATGCTCGCAACCTGAAAACAACACGTCGAAAGAATGATATTTTGTGGTAGTATTGTAAGTTTTTGTCTCTATGATACGGTAAGAGTAAGGGGGAGTTATTTCCCATAACTGACCATTGGTGGTTTTCATTCAATTTGCTTTTCGTATAGTTAAAAGGAATCACATTGATTCCGCGTTCCCGTTATCTACGATAACATTACTTTGGGGACTATTTGCTGGTCCACCTGCCACGTCTGTGGTGCAGGAGACGACCTTCCACCGCGGATCGATACTAGTTATGGGATCGTTCTTCAACTCAAACAATTTCTTTGAGATGAACAGATAGGATGTATATTTAAAGAAGCAAAATAACCCGTTCTTATTACTGATTACAAACGTTAAATTCACTCCCGGAAGAAAATCTGAAAACCTTTCTATGTTTGAGAAATTGTTTCTGTTTTCTGCTGCGTGGATGTATTTACCTGAACAAATCAGTCTTCTTCGAGACCCATATATTTTCCTGCACCCACGGGTACAAAACTCTCAAACGTCATAGCCCTTTTATGTCAGTCACAGAGAGGGCTGGGGGAGTTATCTCCCTTCACTTATGGAACATTGACAGTTGTCAACCGCAGTCTTTGTTTGTTTCTTTGTTGTCTAACGCCGCTCTCAGCAATATCCCAGCTATATGGTGGCGACGTGTAAATAATCAAGTCTGTATGCAGTTTAACGTGGGCGAAATTTACATGACTATATGACGTTACAGTGTAAACTTACATGACTATATGACATTACAGTGTAAAAGGGCTTTGTTGGCTTTCTTACTTCTCCAGATGAAAGAAAGACTGATTGTTACTTTTGATTTACTGGGTGTCTATCGCTGTGACTTTGACTGACAAAACAAGTTGAATTAAACACAATGTTTAGCTGCTTAAGACGGAAATACAACAATAATGCTCCAAATATGTTTAGAAAAAGGTGTGTGTGTTTGTTCTATTTCACAGGTGAATTCAGAGGTCTCTCAACTCTTTCAGCATCTATAATTTATAAAAGAGAAGAAGGAAGCCGACAATGAGTTGATAGCGTAAAAATGTAAGGAAACAAAACTGTGTCCAGTTAATTACCTGGAACACCCGGTGGTATTCAAGTCCCGGAAGAGAGTTATCAAAGCTTTTTTCAACTAATGTTAGCTAACCACGAAGCTGTGTTTCACACATCAGAGTTCACCATTTATATGCGAATACAGCTGATGTAACAAAAACAATGTTTAAGGAGTATTATCAGTGATTCCTCAATGCAGACTGAGTAACAACTCATTCATAACTCTGGGGTCCACAGATAATGCTTTAGTTATATCTACATATAAGGCTTTATCTGTTACGACTTGGACAGTTAAATATGCAAGTAACCTGGGTAAGCGTCTTGCGCATGGCGACTTCCTCTGGTAAAACCAAGGCAACTGAGCCAAGGGATCTATAGATAGGGAGTCCTTCATCAAAATGGCCGGTTAACTTTTCGAGGCGTACATGCCATCAAACTACGCCCATTGCACAATAGGCTAAACATCCTTGGTCAAGGAGAATTGTTGAAAAATTCATCAGTTTGAGAAGTGTGTCGTTGAAGCCGACAGGACGTAATATGTCAATGACAAACGCTTTGTCCGTGGATATTTGAAGATATAGTTAACAGTCATTCGGAAGGTTTCTCAGTAACTGTAATTGCCGGAATTCAACGTTCCGATTGTCAATTACAGCATGTCTAGTTAGTTCCAGTTGAACCATTTTGTAATTCGAGACATAGAAGGGGTTATGTGATCTCTTTACTGATATTGGATCTCCTGTAATATCTTGTGCTTGTCTGGGTGAAAACCATTACCATTTTACCATCCGTGCCTGCTTTCATCTCTGATGCGCATGTAAAATCACTATATCTCTGCCACCATTGTACTCCCAACTTGTAAACAGGCCCAGTGTCATGATTAGTCACGAGTGTAACGCACGAACGGCGCCACAAAAGCCCTTCATTCTGAATAATCAGTTAAGAACATAGATAAATAATATGTTTTCTAGAAAATGACACAAACAAAAATGAATGAACAGCGCCAAATGTTCTTAGATGCATCACGTCATCGACTTATGCTCATGTCAATCACAGGGTTGTCGGGACCCGTCTTCTAATGATTGTATTAATTCAAGCAAACAAACTATTGAAACCACGTTTCGTAACGTCGCAGCACTGTATGAGATAAGCAGTGGAATGTTGGTGCACTATGAAATACATGAGAAAATACATAAGCTCACAAATGTAATTAAGAAAGAAATTATGGTTTTACGTTTTACGTTGATTGAAAATACAATGTCAGTGGTTTTCACAGGTGTTTCTTGTATAATGACAAATGTCATTTAGATCATGATTCATGATAGATGAACTGCAGCTTTAACTATCAGAGTAACAGTTACTCACAAAACTGGGTGACCATCAATATGTTTGAGTACTGAGCGTCATCAGGGTAGGTAACTGGTTATCAACACTATGTACCTCCACTGGTTTAGTCCAACAGCAAGGTATCCACATTCTCGTAGAATTGCCCCCAGTTATCAGTCTGCCAATCTGGGTTGTAGTCCGACCGTGAAACTAGACCTAACACTTGTTGATCCTCCAGATATAATTCTAACCAATGAACAGATCACTTTCAATCGTACTGGAGATACAGCTAACACAAGATATATCTGTACTGGAGATACACCTAAAACAAGATATATCTGTACTGGAGATACAGCTAACACAAGATATATCTGTACTGGAGATACAGCTAACACAAGATATATCTGTACTAGAGATACAGCTAACACAAGATATATCTGTACTGGAGATACAGCTAACACAAGATATACCTGTACTAGAGATACAGCTAACACAAGATATATCTGTACTGGAGATACACCTAAAACAAGATATATCTGTACTGGAGATACAGCTAACACAAGATATATCTGTACTGGAGATACAGCTAACACAAGATATATCTGTACTAGAGATACAGCTAACACAAGATATATCTGTACTGGAGATACACCTAAAACAATATATATCTGTACTAGAGATACAGCTAACACAAGATATATCTGTACTGGAGATACAGCTAACACAAGATATATCTGTACTGGAGATACATCTAACACAAGATATATCTGTACTGGAGATACACCTAACACAAGATATATCTGTACTAGAGATACAGCTAACACAAGATATATCTGTACTAGAGATACAGCTAACACAAGATATATCTGTACTGGAGATACAGCTAACACAAGATGTATCTGTGCTGGAGATACACCTAACACAAGATATATCTGTACTGGAGATACACCTAAAACAAGATATATCTGTACTGGAGATACACCTAAAACAAGATATATCTGTACTGGAGATACACCTAAAACAAGATATATCTGTACTGGAGATACAGCTAACACAAGATATATCTGTACTGGAGATACAGCTAACACAAGATATATCTGTACTAGAGATACAGCTAACACAAGATATATCTGTACTGGAGATACAGCTAACACAAGATATATCTGTACTAGAGATACAGCTAAAACAATATATATCTGTACTGGAGATACAGCTAACACAAGATATATCTGTACTAGAGATACAGCTAACACAAGATATATCTGTACTGGAGATACAGCTAACACAAGATATATCTGTACTGGAGATACAGCTAAAACAATATATATCTGTACTGGAGATACAGCTAAAACAAGATATATCTGTACTGGAGATACACCTAAAACAAGATATATCAGTACTAGAGATACAGCTAAAACAAGATATATCTGTACTGGAGATACAGCTAACACAAGATATATCTGTACTGGAGATACAGCTAACACAAGATATATCTGTACTAGAGATACAACTAACACAAGATATATCTGTACTGGAGATACAGCTAACACAGGATATATCTGTACTAGAGATACACCTAACACAAGATATATCTGTACTGGAGATACAGCTAACACAAGATATATCTGTACTAGAGATACAGCTAACACAAGATATATCTGTACTAGAGATACAGCTAACACAGGATATATATGTACTAGAGATACACCTAACACAAGATATATCTGTACTAGGAACAATATTTAACGAAGGCATTCATCTTCTTTTTTCTGTTTACGGTTACGTGCTTTGCAATAGTTGTCATTTCCTCTTAACGAAAGTCCGCCAAACCTTCTCAATGTTCTGACAGTTTACTTAAGAAAACATGTGAAATGTTTCCATGACACGATTAGTGTCTTCAGTTTCTGCAATCTTGGTAAATATTGTTTTTGTTGTAATTTGTGAGGCACTCAAATTCTGAAACTACTTTCTTCTTTCTGACTTTGCGGCACCTCTGTTCTTCTGTTTCATTTACTTGATGGCTCTATATTCACCATTCTCTTCTACTTCTTCAATGAGGAAAACATAAACCATTTTATCAGTATCTGTTTAAGACCGCTTTCCACGAGCAACTTGCATCCCGAAAGTCATCATATCGACTGAACTGTTATGGTCATGGAACCACAAAGGGACTTATGACACATGTCCCAAAATAGAATAGTATCAGGTGCACAAACAAAACTACTTCAGCAGAGTTCAACCCCTCCGTACCTCCATGATGCGTAACCCCGTGTGAAGTGTATGACTCCTCAGTATCTGCCTTTGCAAGTCTGTAACTGTTTTACATTGTTTGATCAATATACCGAAGGTATACACATTGTTTAGCCAACCCCCACCAAAGTAAACAGTCTGCAGACGTCAGAGTTCTTCAAACACATTTTGTCACATTCGGAAAGCCCTTTCACTTTCGGGTTTTACTGTACAAGCGTACTTCGCACTGAAAACAGCCTTGTGTTCATCGTTTTTCACAGCTCTTTTTCCAATCCAATATACTTCTGAAACATATTTTGCAAACTAGAAAGACAATCATTTCATTTTAGCGACAATATCAATATCAAAATATTCAATATCGTATTTCAATTCGTAAGCATGTTAGTCGTGTTTTAAGGTTTGTGAAAATTCGTATTTGTTACCACGAACATATTCGGCTATGACAAAACGGAGACCCTCGAGACACTGCTTACGGACAATCATGACTGAGCCAAATACAAGTAAATACTTAAATGAATCTGTATCCTTAATGCAAATATATTATCTTCACATGATTGCAGTCATTGAAATATTGTACGATTGTAAGGGCACCAGGAGCTGGTTATAATCGTTCCATCTTGTGTGTTCCATCGTGCAATTAGTAAACCTGTATGTAATGTTAATGTATTAAGGATACTTATATCCAGAACTGTTGACCCAGTCGGCGATTCCTAATGTGCCTCTCTTGTAATCTGAGGGCGGTGGGGAATCCTGTTTTTAAAACATGTCGCTCCGAAGGCCGAAGGCAAAGGTTCGATCCCCGATATTGATGGTGTTCCCTGCCTTGATACTGATGGAATATCTTTCAAACGGAGCCGTATTTAATCGGTCTTGTACATTTACCGACGTAGCTGACACTAACTCTCTCCTGTATCTGTAATCTGACAGGCATAAGAATTCAATGTAAAACCAGCATACCACAAGGATATGATATACAGTTAATAACGGTATCTTAAAATCAACTTGGTTAAAATCAACAAATCAGTACAAATAACTGAAGGGTAATGGCTATACACATCAGAAAATTCCAGATTACCCTTTACACCAAAACCTAAATTAAACTACCCAACAACTACTTAAATTATGATAGTTATACCTTTCCGATAATCACCTATTGTTTAAGCACAACGTTATGAACGTTTGAAACTAATTAGTATAAAGCACAAACACTGCCATAATGATAGTTATGAGACATTTTACAAAAATGTAAAAGTCATGGTGAATCAGGGTTTGGCGAAAACACCTCAACTTCATTGCTAGCACTGAAATTCCTCACTTCAGAGTTTTGGTCATCATACCTTTTTATTTCGTCCTGTGGTGTTTCAGAATTATCCCTAACAACTTCACAAGCTATAAAGCTCGCCTTTTCCGATATGATCATGCCAAACTGGTGCGCAACCTGTTATCCTTGATGACAACCTGAACGATAATAGTCCAACAATGTACTGATACCTGACCTAGGTTTAGGCAAAGGGCCAATGCCGCCAATGATGACCCTACTTTCTCCAAACTTTCTACAAATGCTAGACAGTGCTACGAAGGTGAGGGTGGGATTTCGTATTAATTTTGCAAAATTGTGTTTGACATTGATGCTGGGTTTGCAATGTTCAACCATGTTATGACGCAATTATGCCTAATTAAATAGGTAGAATTTCGTCAGTGTCATTCACACCCAAATGACCTGCCGAATGAATTCCTAGTGCCGAACCCATAACGAATTCGATACCCGTTTGATGCCCAGTAGTCATCAGCAGTACGTGTGAGATGCGCTCCTAAAATACACGGGAGCATTAGCCTCTGTGCCCGCCATTATAGTCTTGGCAGCTTCCAGTCAGCAATAAGCAGTGTTTTCCGTGGTTTACTTGTTGATGTTATGACCAACTCAGCTCTGATATCAGGTAAATACTAAATTAATAAACCAAGTAGAGAAGTTCCCCGCTAGTCACAATTGTCAACAACCAATGCCACTACTGTGACACTTAGGACATACATAGAAAACAGATCGTTTTACGTTTCACACGACAAGGACGATGATAAGTAAACGCCACATATATTGTATGAGCTGTGTATGCCTTGACACGGTGTTACTTTACCATGCTGCAATGTGGAGGGGTTTGGTTGTGACTGCAGCAACACCAGCAATTCCACAAACCTTCCATGTGTATTGCTTTCCAAGGTGATTTCCTTAGAAATGGTTGTAACGATGACGATACAGATCTAGAATCTATAGTGACAAATGCACGCAATGTCTATTCTATGAGGGGATCACACAAGCTTTCTACACCATTAAAGGAAGTCGGTTTCAAATTCAAGTTAGCCCCGTCAAATGTATGGGTACCATAGCTCTACAACTGTTACGTACGAATATATACCATACTGGGTCCTGCACCTCATATTGTCATCATCATAGAGTTGTGATAACGCACATGGACGGATAGAATATATACCATACTGGGTCCTGCACCTCATATTGTCATCATCATAGAGTTGTGATAACGCACATGGACGGATAGAATATATACCATACTGGGTCCTGCACCTCATATTGTCATCATCATAGAGTTGTGATAACGCACATGGACGAATAGAATATATACCATACTGGGTCCTGCACCTCATATTGTCATCATCATAGAGTTGTGATAACGCACATGGACGGATAGAATATATACCATACTGGGTCCTGCACCTCATATTGTCATTATCATAGAGTTGTGATAACGCACATGGACGGATAGAATATATACCATACTGGGTCCTGCACCTCATATTGTCATCATCATAGAGTTGTGATAACGCACATGGACGGGTAGAATATATACCATACTGGGTCCTGCACCTCATATTGACATCATCATAGAGTTGTGATAACGCACATGGACGGATAGAATATATACCATACTGGGTCCTGCACCTCATATTGTCATCATCATAGAGTTGTGATAACGCACATGGACGAATAGAATATATACCATACTGGGTCCTGCACCTCATATTGTCATCATCATAGAGTTGTGGTAACGCACATGGACGAATAGAATATATACCATACTGGGTCCTGCACCTCATATTGTCATCATCATAGAGTTGTGATAACGCACATGGACGAATAGAATATATACCATACTGGGTCCTGCACCTCATATTGTCATCATCATACTGGGAGTTGTGATAACGCACATGGACGGATAGAATATATTGTATCATCATAACGCACATGGGGTACCATACTGGGTCCTGCACCTCATATTGTCATCATCATAGAGTTGTGATAACGCACATGGACGGATAGAATATATACCATACTGGGTCCTGCACCTCATATTGTCATCATCATAGAGTTGTGATAACGCACATGGACGGATAGAATATATACCATACTGGGTCCTGCACCTCATATTGTCATCATCATAGAGTTGTGATAACGCACATGGACGGATAGAATATATACCATACTGGGTCCTGCACCTCATATTGTCATCATCATAGAGTTGTGATAACGCACATGGACGGATAGAATATATACCATACTGGGTCCTGCACCTCATATTGTCATCATCATAGAGTTGTGATAACGCACAAGGACGGATAGAATATATACCATACTGGGTCCTGCACCTCATATTGTCATCATCATAGAGTTGTGGTAACGCACATGGACGAATAGAATATATACCATACTGGGTCCTGCACCTCATATTGTCATCATCATAGAGTTGTGATAACGCACATGGACGGATAGAATATATACCATACTGGGTCCTGCACCTCATATTGTCATCATCATAGAGTTGTGATAACGCACATGGACGGATAGAATATATACCATACTGGGTCCTGCACCTCATATTGTCATCATCATAGAGTTGTGGTAACGCACATGGACGAATAGAATATATACCATACTGGGTCCTGCACCTCATATTGTCATCATCATAGAGTTGTGATAACGCACATGGACGGATAGAATATATACCATACTGGGTCCTGCACCTCATATTGTCATCATCATAGAGTTGTGGATAACGCACATGGACGAATAGAATATATACCATACTGGGTCCTGCACCTCATATTGTCATCATCATAGAGTTGTGATAACGCACATGGACGAATAGAATATATACCATACTGGGTCCTGCACCTCATATTGTCATCATCATAGAGTTGTGATAACGCACATGGACGGATAGAATATATACCATACTGGAACCTGCACCTCATATTGTCATCATCATAGAGTTGTGGTAACGCACATGGACGGATAGAATATATACCATACTGGAACCTGCACCTCATATTGTCATCATCATAGAGTTGTGATAACGCACATGGACGGATAGAATATATACCATACTGGAACCTGCACCTCATATCGTCATCATCATAATAATAATAATAATATAGATCATTTGTAATGCGCTTGACTCCACAACACTAGGCCATGCTCTAAGCGCAAACACAAGACAGTCAGTAGCGAAGAAAAAGAACTGTCTTTAGAATAGATTTGAAACTTGAGAGAGTTGGAGCAGATTTGATGTCTGTAGGGAGAGAGTTCCACAGGCAAGCAGCTGAATGTTTGAAGGATCTATGTCCGAAAGTTTTGAGTTTATATGGAGGCAGATCTGGGAGTTGTGATAACGCACATGGACGGGTAGAAGAGTAGTTTCCAAGTTCCTATAACATAAATATCTCAAAATGATTGAACAGCCTGAGAGTTAAGGTGTACAGGCATATTGCAGGATGGAACACGACATGTGAAATACCCCACAGGGTGTTTGACTACCGGGCGTCCGAGTGTGAAAACAGATACAGCTATGTCCTGTATTTGTCATTAATCTCAGCAGATCCTGGCTATCAGTACAATAGACCCAAAACAGATATTTTCGTTACGGTACATGAAGATGTTGCCTCTGTGATTGATGTGCGTGTGCCGATAATGTCATTGATCTCCTTCATGAACACTACAATATATCATTGGTTTAAGGCAAGCATGTGCTTTCAATACCACCACTGATGGGACTAATACTTGATTACTCCTTGACATGATATATACGACGTAACAACAATGTATTTGTTCACGTGGGACAACCATGTGTTATCATACTCTCCTACTGTTGTAAGAGCACAATACAGCTCGACATATCCACCACCCCCTCAACGTAGGGCTGTGAGTGAACATAACGGAGGTGCAGCCACATTCCTGACACATCCATTACTCTAGACAAAGCCCCATGTTCTGTCAGGTTATTTGTGGAATAGCAGATGTTCTAGGACGTGCACATACTTGTAAAACTGATGAAAACTTCTTCTTGATACATATATATAACGTCATACTAGTGCATTAATTTGGATGTTTTGTATTGAACGAGAAGATGCTATGGGAGCAGAGAAACGAGTTGAACCGGAAGGGGTTCAAAACGGAATCTGGGGTGCAATACGGCATTTGACCACGTCATCCGTATTGCACCCCTGTACTACTATCCTAAGTTTACATGGGTATATAATAATAAAAATTCGTACTAAAATATTTATATTTCAAAGAGGCATTTTCTTGTTTGGTTCAGACCAGATTTGTTTACAACCAACATCATACAGCTGTAATACTGTTGAAACAAATATCTGCTCATGATATAGTCACAACTGTACAATCGACTCTGCTTTTCGCAAAAATTTCTTCTGAATGTGAAAGGGGTTTTGTCGCTTCTATTTGTGGATATTGATTCTGTTTGATTAATGTTACATTACAATGAGGGAATTACTATTCCTTTTTCGCGTCGGCGCTTCATATTTAGCATTTTCACCGCTTCCAACTGACGCCTTTGGGAGTAGTCGTAGAATGAATACTATCTAAACTATTACGGCTTCCAAAGTCGGCCTCAGCAAACACACCTGAGTTACCTGATAACAGTCAAGCAAATATCTGCTCATGATATTCAAGTACAATCGACTCTGCTTTTCGCAAAAATTTCTTCAAGAGGGTTTTGTCGCTTCTATTTGTGGATATTGATTCTGTTTGATTAATGTTACTTACAATGAGGGATGAGCATGGGACGATTACTATCTACTATTACTCCAAAGTACCTGCTGTTACCTGATAAAGAAAACAATCAGCATACGACTCATCAAATCAGCTCTCATCAAATGACTTTTCTGATAAACAAATAATAAAATACATTGTTGTCAGCAGTTTCCAATGAACACCTGTTCTGTGTACACCGTCGGATGTCCTTTTAAGGTATCAAAATCAAGATTTCGTGAGAAATATCCGAAGACACGTGCTATATATAATATTGTCTACTGCTGGGTAAGACAGCACTTCGATTTGAAAAGCTTTTAAAATACATGGCTCCTAGTTACTGACTCATCCCCTGAACCTTTCCTGTGACAAAAGAAAATCTGAAACCCATCTGTCCTGACACTTCTAACTTTTTAATACAGCTTTTGTTTAATAAAAATCAACAGTATGCGTATCTATACATTTCTCAAGGCAGGCCATTTTCGTTTTATGGGGCTTTTTTCTCGTGATTTAGGTAAAGAGGTAAAATCTTTTTCCCAGCACAATAATACTGAGAACAAACGGCTCGCTTGGTCGTTACAATGTGATTAGTGGATCGTGTTGGGGACATGTGTTTGACAGTTATAGAGATTATCACGCAAGTGTGTTTTTGGAGGGTAAATATCCTATTTTAAGAATTAACATTGTATTGAATGAGTTTGGGCGAGCTAAATGCGTGGTTTTTCTCCGTATGTAGGTTAAAAAACCACAGGATGTAATTCTTGTGTGTGCCCACTACTTTAGGTAACATGTTCAATGACTAGCTAATTGAAACTCTCTAAACTACCAATAGGCAAAAAGACAATTCATCTGAAACACAAATGTAGTTTATAGGACGTGTATTTCGCGGCAATCAAGACGTCCTCCTGGTATGATGCTTTATCTTTTTTCAAGGGAAGTTACTCGACGAGGTGTTAAGTTAGGCACGCAACAGGTTCACACAGCGGCTCAGCCTCCGTGGTCCAGTGGATAGCGCCGTTCCTAGGGAGCGGCATGTCGGAGGTTCGTTTCCCGGTCAAATGACGGCCGACATCACAGGGGCAAAACAAGGACCGGAATGTTAAATTGCGACATCTATACACGCAGAGGGTTAGGACTACAAAATAGACATTAGTCCAGACAAGCACTATCACAGACGCGCACACACGCACGCACATGCTTGTCGTCTTTGGTGCAATACGGGAACAGTTTTGCAGTTATATATCCAATTATGTTGTCTACACTTGTAGAAGGCCTTATCTACAACCCATTTAGACGTTGATATTCGCTGCCGTCTTATTTGATCATACCAATTCCTGGAGTGGCTTGTATCGTCTGGATATCGACCGCCGCCATATGAGTGCAGTGTTATACAACCAACGAAGTTATTTGTCTTGGTCTCGAGAGGACAGTTCTGACTCATGTTCAGAACCCAATGGGCAAGGGTGACAATGTGTTTGTTTCTTTATAAACACACATATACCTACTTGACCTTTCTGGTTTCATGTTCCTCCGTAAATGTCCTCAATGGATACCGTTTTCATATGTTGGCTTGACCTTGGCGAGACACCCACTCATCTTTGATAAATGAAACTATCCGGAACAAGGGTGCCATAGGTAGTTCTCCATTCCCTCTGTGGAAGGTATACATTTTACATCCAACATTTCGCCTTTATCAGCGGATACATACATGGACAATTCCTAAATGCCCATACGCAGAATGTTTTTAATACAACCTTTCGTTCTCTTGCTTGTATTCTATATTAAATTCTGACGCTATAATGGTTGAGTTTGTGGCCACATCACATAATTGTTCTACAATCTAGTGGGAATTTGTGGGAATTCCACAACTGCAGTCTGCAGCTTCAATGTCGACTTATATTAAGTTCTGAACCAACATTGAAGTATTTGAATCGTCAAGCTGGAATAATGTGATACTAGTGATGTACGTATGGATATTCTGTTTTGTATATTACTTGCAACTGTCGGTGAAATGTGAACTACGTTCAGGCAAGGTGAAACAGTTACTATACGAATGCGCGACACGGGGAATGTTGTGACAATAAACGGCATGTATGTTCCTCTTTTATCAATAACAAAAGGATAATGAAATGTTAAATATTCTGAGAAAAAACGAGCATGCATAATTTGTAATAATACGGAGTTACTAAAAATAATTATGCTATGGTTTATGCGCCTGCTTTTCTTCCACATAGCCTTTTCTCACTGTATCTGTCAACTACGCTAAGTCAAAACATCTGGATATGTGGACATCGCTTCATTCGAAAAGAAAATGAAAGAAGTGGGGGTGTAACATCTGTGAAAGTAATTTCTGTCTTCGTTCTGTTACGTGAGTGGACCAGATAAACCAATGATTGGTACAATGATCAGCGCTCCACATTAAGATAACACAATCACAACATACTCTGATCATCTAGGTATTGAGGCATCTTGTTTCACGTTGTCAGACTGGTATACCTCACAATGTGATCGTCATGTACGACACATCGTGTGGCAGTGGTCTGTACTGGTATACCTCACAATGTGATCGTCATGTACGACACATGTAGGTGGCGGAGTGTCTCATATTTTCAAGTGCCCGGTGTCAATTTAACATCTGTTAAACCAAAACGACTATTAATACTAATTAGCCAGTAACACTTCTATACTCGTAATGTCAGTTAATGAAATTAATGGAATATCAGGCCCAGACACTAGTATTTGCAGCGTTATTCAGTCTAGAATAACGCTGGAAGTGGTTTAAACAAAAGACAAAAGTAAATTGTAATAATATTTAGTCATCAAGGACTGTTAATAAGTAAACGGTTTATTAATTTGAACATCAACCAGTTTCCATTTTCGTGCCCAATATTATATCGCTAATTCAGTGCTTCAAGTAGTATCGTACACAACACGGAAACATTTACCATCAGGCAACGGACGGCGTCTATTCCCTGGAGAAACACGACGGCAGTGCATAACGTACAGCCCGTGTATTCGGGGGACTTGTCTACCAAGGCTGACAAACACTTGAAGGTGTCAGTTAAAAACTCTATGATAAGACTATCACGTGATATCCACTTTACGACACGGCCGCAGTCGCTATTGAAAAATAATAGATAAAAACAGCTATCAAATCTTGCAAAATGAATCCTGCTAAATCCACAGTGTTGACAAGCTATTGTTATTCGACCTCTGGAACTGGTATAAACTTGCTCCGTGCGCCGTTATCAACACAAATGATATAAGGCAAAGCGATAACAACGCTACACTTGTATTCCACTGTACAGTAATAAGAAACTTCACCATGACGGGCACTCAGACCGCCATTTTAATTAACTAGCCGAGCTATGTTGATATCAAGTCAACAGCCCGGACTGGGCCCAAAGTCAAGACTCCATTGAAGGGTCCACAGATTCCCGTCAATCCTTCATGCGTGATTAGGATCGCGGTCCCTGCGCTGTGTCAGCGAGCTATCCAAGACTCTGCGTTGGTGTGTCTACAGTCTACCACACGGTATGCACGCCCAAACGATTTCTCTGAAAGGGGAGAGATCAAATATTTGTTTTTCCCGAGCGCCTCATTGGATGCAAATTCACCATATCAGAGTGTTCCTGACCAAACTGAGGTTTTCGGTCGTTGAGCGTAATGACGTGTCTACACGATTTCTCTCAACCCAATATGTAAATACGTCCCACAATGCACTGTAGTACAAATTATACTTTAAACACACGTCCCATATATACCCCAGCGATATTATTATACATTACATTGGGAGTTTTAGTCACAATAACACACTAAACGAACGTGATTGATATCATACCGCGACATAATGTTGCCAACAGAGTATCAAAGCTGTCGTCAATACGACACAAAAAGACATTTGGCACACGATAAATGGATCTAAACAAGCTTAAGTTTCTAAATTAAATCAATACAGGCAAAATAAACTGCGATGATGACGTTGTTGCACGTCTGAAGTAATACCCTTTCAGATGCCAGTTGGTGAAATTAGATAATAAACTGGTGTGCATGTATTCCTGTTTGGGCCTTATCTCAAGGTGCAACGTATGGAGGACATGTGTGGAATCCATTTCTTGCATCCGTTAAGACTACTTGGAGTGTTTCAATTAATCTAATATATAGATCTGGAGTCGATAAAAACCTGAGATGATGATCCTTTAATTGATCTGCAGATTCCACTCTAAATCTTCCTCCCAGAACAGATGCGGATCGCGTCATGCTATTGCCAACGTACTATCACTGAGTGAGCTGTCTGAACGTGGCATTGTTGATCATGGTATCAGCCACTAGCTTTCACTGACCTGGATTCGACATGGAACCTTGCCATAGATGTACACAGCAAGGGGTGTGGTTATATGCATGTGTGTAGATATGTCTTCTGCTCTGCAACCTCCAGTACAGTCCTTCTGTATCTGCCTGACGCCTACCCTGCAAGCATCCTCCATGAACCTCGTTGAAATGGTTTCCTGAGAAAAACAAAACATAGCTGAGACTGAATTGAAACTACCTGTGTAACGTAGTTATTGTTGGAGTGAACAGAATACGATTTCTTGACATCGGCGCCCCTTTAACTCCCAGATATGCCATAAAATCGTAACAAATTATTGCGCAGAGACAATAAAACAATAGCCATAGCGTTACGCCTGGATCCATGCCTGTTGCTGAAATCATTTGAAAGTTGGCATGATAGTGGTAATGTGCTTTACCACACAATATTACTATATTGTGCACATCTCCTACTCTTGGTTTGTGTGATCGTAGTGTAAATGGCTGTAAATAGGTGGCATTTATCTGTGTCATGACAATGTTTTTGGGAAAGATACTACACGATAACCGTCTCACCGGCACGTACTCATTTGACTGCATGTAACTGATGTGTCTGGTAATCCAGGTCGACACGGCTTTGGTACAGTTTTTTAAAGTATAGTACACAAAGAACTTTAGTTAAGCACCCCCTGACATATCTCACGATTGAATGAGCCCCGATCTTAACCCTTTGAAACATATCTGGAACATGATTGGTCGTCGTGTGCAACAAACGGATCCTCTTGCACAGAACCTGGCCCAACTGGAAGCTGCTTTACACGAGGGATGGCGTAGGCTGCCCCTTCAGAAGGTGCTGGTTGTCATAGAGTCGCATGGAGGTCAAAAATTAAACTCGGTATTGACTTTGAATCGTGTAAGACAAGTAAAATGACATTATTGAATGTTCACATTCACCAATAAATTCAACATTAAACATTCCAGGGCCATACTTGTACAGACATGGTTTTGTGTGAAAATCAGTGTTGTTGATGTGTTGTGTTTTTAAATGAGCAATTATCATCATAAAATCAATATGGATTCCAATCATTTTGTCGTTTTGTATGTGTCAAAGGATCGCACTGGTCAGAAAAACTCATGTTTTACCAAGTTTTGATATACGTGTTGAAAACCTATCACTGCAAAAATACAGGGGTGCTTAATTAAGTTCTTTGTGTATAGTGTAATTATCTTCATACTCTCTTCTTTAAACATCTGGACGTGTAGATAGCGAACTCTAACAAATGATTCCAGATCGAAAAAACACCCAAAAGAACCGGCAAGGTTTTTGAAATCAAGATAGCGGCTCACGCACAAGACTTACCAACTAAGCGCATGGAATATATTTGATGTCTCGTGAATGCTGACATGGATCACTTCTTAATATCACATACTTTTCCACTGATGCATGTTACTCTGATATACTGTGCTGCATGTAGCATACAAACGCTGTTCACACTCTCGCGACTAGTCTTAACATTGAATATTGTTACTCACCTGTAAGGAGATCACTATGTAACAAGTGGATGCACCTTTGTTACACATCATTGTTGGCATCAGCAGGTCATTCGAATGATGCCCTGCGTACACCCTTCAAAATATGGTGTTGTCAACTTAGAAAATCTCGTGACGTGAATTTCATCACATATAAACCATCTATGACTCGACACAGTGGATCGTCTCGCCGGTACAGAAGTTGAAGCCAGAGTTTCCTTTGAACGCAACATTTCGAAGTTTCTTTGTAACTGGTTTAGATCTGGTATTTTATCCTTTGTCATAACCATCTCAGAGAAATATTGTTGGTAACTATTTTGCCATGTTGCACCTGGAGAGAACATGCGGTCTATGGTCGAATCATCAATATCGAATGTTGTAATCGTACATAACCCCTACTCACTGTTTCTTACGCAATCGTCTTTCAAAGTTAAATGTCGATAATGTGCAAAGTTAAATACTAGAATAAAGTAAATGTACATTATTTGATGTTATGCTATTTTTAAAGCCAAAGGAAAATAACATAATTTGTGGTGTTTTCCTTAATCACTGTTTAACTGTTGACAGGATAATATTGAAACCTATATGATTTGACAATAGGCATCGTGACACGCCCTTGAAGAGATGTTGTGTCAAAGGACAGTTCAAAAATTAAGTATCGTGTGTGTCCACCATTGGCGTTGATGCAGGCTTGTCAACGACGACGCATAGACGACACAACGATTGAAGAAAGCTTTGAGAATGTTGTTCCATGTATGAAACCAACTCTTGTCCCAATTCAGCTAACGTAAGTGGCTGATTCTGGGCTTGACGTAAACGCCGCTACATTTCATCACAAGCGTACTCGATAAGGGGCAGGTCCGGAGAAACAGCTGACCAGGGGGGTACCAGAATGTTCTGCTGTCTCAGGAAATCTGTCACAACACGAGCGACATGCGGACGGGCATTATCTTGCTTAAGCGTGAAGTGATGTCTTGAATGAACGGCTGCACACGAGGCCTCGTGATCCGTGTATCGCAGACCTGTCAGAATGACAAGATGTGTCCGACCATGTGAAGCCTCCCCATACCATAACCCCGTGTTGCAGGCCGTCGGGGCCGGATGTTGTGCTCCCTCAGTCGGCCCGTACAGTCTTGGAACTGATGAGACGTAAGCCAGAAATGGTCCGAGCAGTCAAACTGGCAGTCTGGAATCGATTCCTTAGATTGGTCAGCCCAATGTGGTCGTCTTGCTCACGTGACGTCATGCGTGGACGGCCGTTCCAGGGCAAATCTCTCGTATTCCCATTATGTTGAAAACGTCTCTATAGAGATGAGATCGTGTTTTGATGGACAAAAAACTGTCCGGCCACTTCGTTGTGGGCCATTCCAGTCTCCAGCATACCCACGGCGCAGAGACGTTGATTTTCTGTAAGCCGTGGCATGACGTACGCCCAGTTTAGGTTGAAATTAACGTGTTTTCCAAATCATTCAGAGGCTAGAGAATAATCAACCGTTCTTTAATTTTCAATATCAGACGTGTGAACTTCTGGTTCAAGTATCATGCAAAGAGTGAGTAGGTTCATTGTGCACTTAGTGCACGTTCCACGCGCGATACGTGACATCAAATTTCATGCAAAGTGCTTTGCTACATATCTAATTAAGGTTAACTTTTCAAATAACTTTTATTTCATGCAATTTCATGTTATGCACAGTTACTTTTTTTCCGTTAGTATAATTTACTGACTGGCACTCGTCAGACACCGTTTTATTACACGACTCGTGAACTTCAAAACCAATCAAAGTCTGTGTCACTCATCAGATACATTTTGGACTACATTCTTGGTGAGAACACGGTATCTGAAGAGAACTCCTGTCAGGTTGTGTTCATAAAATATTTTAAGTGCATGTTAACCGGTTACTTTTCTAACACATATTTTGACAGCTGTCTTCATCACACACAACACAAATATTATATATTGATTCCTGTCGGTTGACAACAATCCATACCTGTGGTGTATTGGACAAGCTTCGATTCATGGTGAACTCACGAAGCGCATTAACCTGGCATCAAATTCCATGAGGCATGTAATATTTATTCTTGTCAGTATATGAATTCTGAAGAGCAACCAACGAAATAAAAGATCCTTCACTTGTTTAAAGATAGCGACTGTACAGTTATATTATTTGTAATTTTTCAGGTGTTATTTGAGTATGTGCTGAGAGGTGTCCTCCCAAATGTGCTATAATCTGGAACCGACAAGCCACCCAGACAAAAGGACAAAAGTTACCTTGACGACATTCGGGATGTACAGCAGGTTTCTCAGTGATATTAATCGCCAGATATGGAGAATGTCTGTATCACTGAAACGCTCATATATATGTTTCAACATTGATGTTTAAAGAAAACCAATATGAATAATTCAGTTTCGTTATTCTAGCTTCTTATTTCCAAGACACCGAAATGGCGCTACCAGTCTCAAAGTAAGCGCATGACTTCCCCAACTCCAGGGAAACTTAATAGTCCTGGACTGATGAGAAATTCTTTTTCTGCTAAAATGTTTTGGCGTTTGATAACATCTACCACAAATAACATGAGTTCGTTTTCCTCGATGATATCTTCAAAGAAGTATGAACGAATGTGTATAGCAAAAGTGGTCCCGTAAAGTCCGAGGTTTATAATCAGCAAATCCAATGGACTCTATCGGAAACATGTGCTGCGATATGATATAATACGTAATAATATGTGTACGTGCGTATGACGTTGCAAATACATTCGTCGTCCACATATTATGTGCCGTAAAAATGTCCTTGACAATCATTATACAATGTTTATCGCTCCAAAGTGTTACAAGGCACTTGTATGCCTCATTCCCACGCAGTGAGCATTGCGTCATCAGTAGGTTTGTAATTCCTCTCGGTTTTCGTATAGGCCCTACTGTATTATTCGTTTCAACTGCTCAGACAATGCATGTTATGTTTCACGTTTAGAAAGGTGCTTTAATGTACTTGCTCACTCCGTGATGGCCTTCAAAAAAGGGAAAGATTATTTTATGATAGTGGCGCCCATTTCCCCTTTGTTACTCCCGCTGCTACTTGGACTGAACCTTGGGCTCAGTCTGGACGTTCTCCCGCTGCTACTTGGACGGAAGCTTGGACTCAGTCTGGACGTTCTCCCGCTGCTACTTGATCTGAACCTTGGGCTCAGTCTGGACGTTCTCCCGCTGCTACTTGGACTGAACCTTGGGCTCAGTCTGAACGTTCTCCCGCTGCTACTTGGACTGAACCTTGGGCTCAGTCTGAACGTTTTCCCGCTGCTACTTGATCTGAACCTTGGGCTCAGTCTGGACGTTCTCCCGCTGCTACTTGATCTGAACCTTGGACTCAGTCTGGACGTTCTCCCGCTGCTACTTGGACTGAACCTTGGGCTCAGTCTGGACGTTCTCCCCTTGCTATTTGGACTGAACCTTGGGCTCAGTCTGAACGTTCTCCCGCTGCTACTTGATCTGAACCATGGGCTCAGTCTGGACGTTCTCCCGCTGATACTTGATCTGAACCTTGGACTCATTCTGGACGTTCTCCCGCTGCTACTTGAGATGAACCTTGGGCTCAGTCTGAACGTTCTCCCGCTGCTACTTGATCTGAACCTTGGGCTCAGTCTGGACGTTCTCCCGCTGCTACTTGAGATGAACCTTGGACTCAGTCTGAACGTTCTCCCGCTGCTACTTGATCTGAACCTTGGACTCAGTCTGGACGTTCTCCCGCTGCTACTTGATCTGAACCTTGGGCTCAGTCTGGACGTTCTCCCGCTGCTACTTGATCTGAACCTTGGGCTCAGTCTGGACGTTCTCCCGCTGCTACTTGATCTGAACCTTGGGCTAAGTCTGGACGTTCTCCCGCTGCTACTTGGACTGAACCTTGGGCTAAGTCTGGACGTTCTCCCGCTGCTACTTGATCTGAACCTTGGGCTCAGTCTGGACGTTCTCCCGCTGCTACTTGATCTGAACCTTGGGCTCAGTCTGGACGTTCTCCCGCTGCTACTTGATCTGAACCTTGGGCTCAGTCTGGACGATCTCCCGCTGTTTCTTGATCTGAACCTTGGGCTCAGTATGGACGTTCTCCCGCTGCTACTTGATCTGAACCTTGGGCTCAGTCTGGACGTTCTCCCGCTGCTACTTGAGATGAACCTTGGGCTCAGTATGGACGTTCTCCCGCTGCTACTTGATCTGAACCTTGGGCTCAGTCTGGACGTTCTCCCGCTGCTACTTGATCTGAACCTTGGACTCAGTCTGGACGTTCTCCCGCTGCTACTTGATCTGAACCTTGGACTCAGTCTGGACGTTCTCCCGCTGCTACTTGATCTGAACCTTGGACTCAGTCTGGACGTTCTCCCGCTGCTACTTGATCTGAACCTTGGGCTCAGTCTGAACGTTCTCCCGCTGCTACTTGATCTGAACCTTGGGCTCAGTCTGGACGTTCTCCCCTTGCTATTTGGACTGAACCTTGGGCTCAGTCTGAACGTTCTCCCGCTGCTACTTGATCTGAACCTTGGGCTCAGTCTGGACGTTCTCCCGCTGATACTTGATCTGAACCTTGGACTCATTCTGGACGTTCTCCCGCTGCTACTTGAGATGAACCTTGGGCTCAGTCTGAACGTTCTCCCGCTGCTACTTGAGATGAACCTTGGGCTCAGTCTGGACGTTCTCCCGCTGCTACTTGAGATGAACCTTGGACTCAGTCTGAACGTTCTCCCGCTGCTACTTGATCTGAACCTTGGGCTCAGTCTGGACGTTCTCCCGCTGCTACTTGATCTGAACCTTGGGCTCAGTCTGGACGTTCTCCCGCTGCTACTTGATCTGAACCTTGGGCTCAGTCTGGACGTTCTCCCGCTGCTACTTGATCTGAACCTTGGGCTCAGTCTGAACGTTCTCCCGCTGCTACTTGGACTGAACCTTGGGCTAAGTCTGGACGTTCTCCCGCTGCTACTTGATCTGAACCTTGGGCTAAGTCTGGACGTTCTCTCGCTGCTACTTGATCTGAACCTTGGGCTCAGTCTGGACGTTCTCCCGCTGCTACTTGATCTGAACCTTGGGCTCAGTCTGGACGATCTCCCGCTGTTTCTTGATCTGAACCTTGGGCTCAGTCTGGACGTTCTCCCGCTGCTACTTGATCTGAACCTTGGGCTCAGTCTGGACGTTCTCCCGCTGCTACTTGAGATGAACCTTGGGCTCAGTATGGACGTTCTCCCGCTGCTACTTGATCTGAACCTTGGGCTCAGTCTGGACGTTCTCCCGCTGCTACTTGATCTGAACCTTGGGCTCAGTCTGGACGTTCTCCCGCTGCTACTTGAGATGAACCTTGGACTCAGTCTGAACGTTCTCCCGCTGCTACTTGATCTGAACCTTGGACTCAGTCTGGACGTTCTCCCTGCTGCTACTTGATCTGAACCTTGGGCTCAGTCTGGACGTTCTCCCGCTGCTACTTGATCTGAACCTTGGGCTCAGTCTGGACGTTCTCCCGCTGCTACTTGATCTGAACCTTGGGCTCAGTCTGGACGTTCTCCCGCTGCTACTTGGACTGAACCTTGGGCTAAGTCTGGACGTTCTCCCGCTGCTACTTGATCTGAACCTTGGGCTCAGTCTGGACGTTCTCCCGCTGCTACTTGATCTGAACCTTGGGCTCAGTCTGGACGTTCTCCCGCTGCTACTTGATCTGAACCTTGGGCTCAGTCTGGACGATCTCCCGCTGTTTCTTGATCTGAACCTTGGGCTCTCAGTATGGACGTTCTCCCGCTGCTACTTGATCTGAACCTTGGGCTCAGTCTGGACGTTCTCCCGCTGCTACTTGAGATGAACCTTGGGCTCAGTATGGACGTTCTCCCGCTGCTACTTGATCTGAACCTTGGGCTCAGTCTGGACGTTCTCCCGCTGCTACTTGATCTGAACCTTGGACTCAGTCTGGACGTTCTCCCGCTGCTACTTGATCTGAACCTTGGACTCAGTCTGGACGTTCTCCCGCTGCTACTTGATCTGAACCTTGGACTCAGTCTGGACGTTCTCCCGCTGCTACTTGATCTGAACCTTGGGCTCAGTCTGAACGTTCTCCCGCTGCTACTTGATCTGAACCTTGGGCTCAGTCTGGACGTTCTCCCCTTGCTATTTGGACTGAACCTTGGGCTCAGTCTGGACGTTCTCCCGCTGATACTTGATCTGAACCTTGGACTCATTCTGGACGTTCTCCCGCTGCTACTTGAGATGAACCTTGGGCTCAGTCTGAACGTTCTCCCGCTGCTACTTGAGATGAACCTTGGGCTCAGTCTGGACGTTCTCCCGCTGCTACTTGATCTGAACCTTGGGCTCAGTCTGGACGTTCTCCCGCTGCTACTTGATCTGAACCTTGGGCTCAGTCTGGACGTTCTCCCGCTGCTACTTGATCTGAACCTTGGGCTCAGTCTGGACGTTCTCCCGCTGCTACTTGATCTGAACCTTGGGCTCAGTCTGAACGTTCTCCCGCTGCTACTTGGACTGAACCTTGGGCTAAGTCTGGACGTTCTCCCGCTGCTACTTGATCTGAACCTTGGGCTAAGTCTGGACGTTCTCTCGCTGCTACTTGATCTGAACCTTGGGCTCAGTCTGGACGTTCTCCCGCTGCTACTTGATCTGAACCTTGGGCTCAGTCTGGACGATCTCCCGCTGTTTCTTGATCTGAACCTTGGGCTCAGTCTGGACGTTCTCCCGCTGCTACTTGATCTGAACCTTGGGCTCAGTCTGGACGTTCTCCCGCTGCTACTTGAGATGAACCTTGGGCTCAGTCTGGACGTTCTCCCGCTGCTACTTGATCTGAACCTTGGGCTCAGTCTGGACGTTCTCCCGCTGCTACTTGATCTGAACCTTGGACTCAGTCTGGACGTTCTCCCGCTGCTACTTGATCTGAACCTTGGACTCAGTCTGGACGTTCTCCCGCTGCTACTTGATCTGAACCTTGGACTCAGTCTGAACGTTCTCCCGCTGCTACTTGATCTGAACCTTGGGCTCAGTCTGAACGTTCTCCCGCTGCTACTTGATCTGAACCTTGGGCTTAGTCTGGACGTTCTCCCGCTGCTACTTGATCTGAACCATGGGCTCAGTCTGAACGTTCTACCGCTGCTACTTGATCTGAACCTTGGGCTCAGTCTGAACGTTCTCCCGCTGCTACTTGATCTGAACCTTGGGCTCAGTCTGGACGTTCTCCCGCTGCTACTTGATCTGAACCTTGGGCTCATTCTGGACGTTCTCCCGCCGCTACTTCATCTGAACCTTGGGCTCAGTCTGAACGTTCTCCCGCTGCTACTTGATCTGAACCATGTGCTCAGTCTGAACGTTCTCCCGCTGCTACTTGATCTGAACCTTGGGCTCAGTCTGAACGTTCTCCCGCTGCTACTTGATCTGAACCTTGGGCTCAGTCTGGACGTTCTCCCGCTGCTACTTGATCTGAACCTTGGGCTTAGTCTGGACGTTCTCCCGCTGCTACTTGATCTGAACCATGGGCTCAGTCTGAACGTTCTACCGCTGCTACTTGAGATGAACCTTGGGCTCAGTCTGAACGTTCTCCCGCTGCTACTTGATCTGAACCTTGGGCTCAGTCTGGACGTTCTCCCGCTGCTACTTGAGATGAACCTTGGGCTCAGTCTGAACGTTCTACCGCTGCTACTTGATCTGAACCTTGGGCTCAGTCTGAACGTTCTCCCGCTGCTACTTGATCTGAACCTTGGGCTCAGTCTGGACGTTCTCCCGCTGCTACTTGATCTGAACCTTGGACTCATTCTGGACGTTCTCCCGCTGCTACTTCATCTGAACCTTGGGCTCAGTCTGAACGTTCTCCCGCTGCTACTTGATCTGAACCATGGGCTCAGTCTGAACGTTCTACCGCTGCTACTTGAGATGAACCTTGGGCTCAGTATGGACGTTCTCCCGCTGCTACTTCGACTGAACCTTGGACTCAGTCTGGACGTTCTCCCGCTGCTACTTGATCTGAACCTTGGGCTCAGTCTGGACGTTCTCCCGCTGCTACTTGAGATGAACCTTGGGCTCAGTCTGGACGTTCTCCCGCTGCTACTTGATCTGAACCTTGGGCTCAGTCTGAACGTTCTCCCGCTGCTACTTGAGATGAACCTTGGGCTCAGTCTGGACGTTCTCCCGCTGCTACTTGAGATGAACCTTGGGCTCAGTCTGGACGTTCTCCCGCTGCTACTTGATCTGAACCTTGGGCTCAGTCTGAACGTTCTCCCGCTGCTACTTGATCTGAACCTTGGGCTCAGTCTGGACGTTCTCAAATCGATAAGAACACGAGGTATCATTGCTCAGTCTGTCATTTTCAATAGTTTGTAAACAGTAGTGAGATTTAGGTTGGATGAGCAAATGAATACTAAATATGGACATGTTTTCGATATAGACAAAATTCCGTATTGTTAATTTTCTCTTTCTAGTGATGCAACAACAAATACAATAATAAAAAAAGATACGATAGTAAGAGATAAACGCTTTGATATGGAACAAAACAAAAAATATGAAATCACACTGGTAAAAAACATAAGATGCCTTCACAAGAAGAGAGTTAACTTTCAGTCTCATTTGTGAAGCAGGGCAGAGTTGAATAATGTAAAGGTATTTTGAAAATGTAAAGTTCAGTGTTACTGTGGATGACCCAGGGTCCACTGTACCATGTAGTCCGCCACAAGAAAGAGACGTCCCCCACTCCCCCACTCCCGTGTCGCAATGTGCGTCTGTATGAAAATGTGTAGGGTGGTGAACCCTGGCTGGAGGAGTATCCCAACCACAACCTCAGCTAATTGTGCTTGAACCGTTTCTATATGAAGTCAAGTTGGGTTTCAGTGGAATCAACAAAAGATGTTGGCACATAATTGCATATATGGGGTGACAAACAAGTGTGTGTTTGAGTCAGAAATAATCTTATATTCAACTTGAGCCTACCTTAACTTGCCGGTGCGTGGTCCTGTTGCTACAGCTCAGTCCCCTCCCACAACGAAGCGCATGTGATACACGTGGTCTCACAATAGGCAAATGAGTTTGTCCAACTTGCCTCTGTTCACCTAGCCAAAATGGGTACCCGGTGGAATAAGTCCTGTGACTATAACCTTCTTGCGCCTCACAGGTAGCTTGGGTTATACGGGGTACAGATAATCAGATTGTAGCGCTTTGAGCGTGCCTCTCCGTGGTTAGGAATTCAGCGCATTACAAATGTCTTTATTATTATTACATACAAACATATTGACAATATTCAAGGTTGATAATATCACAAAATCACGGAAGCTGTATGTTTGAAATGCTTGTGACAAAGAAAGCAAAGAAAAACCACAAAATCTGAGCACAATTTAAAGCGTTCTCCTACTTGTTTCCAGGCAGTATATGCGGCCGGAACTGGGACGTTGCAATGAACAGCCGGAAATGACTGGAAATGAAGCACACGCAATGCAGTAATCACCTCCTTCGTGGCATGAATAGCAGCAGAGTATCCCCGCCATAACTCGGACAGGGTCTCAGCTTGAGAGCACATGCTTCATGTGAGTGACTCAAATGGAAAACCTGATTCTGCACTCGGCTTAAACTCGGCTAAAACGGTTATCTTGTTATTCGTATGTGAGTCTACTGTACAACAAGTTGTCAGCATGACTGTGTAAAGCCGTATCCAGTATCTCCCTTAGATCATATGTTATATTTGGGATTACACTTTCTTACAAATTCTAGTACTTTTTGGGGTTGAGTCCCATCCGGGATTCGAACAGCACACCAAGTCAGCCGCCTAACAAGTTCAGCCACCGCGACTTCCACAATATAACATATGTTACATTTGACCGCTTTCAAAAATGGCATTGTGTATACTTATTTGTGCACATACCTATACACATTAGCCACAATTACAGGTATACACTTATGAACCGATCTTGGCTGAATGGACAATTTATCTTTCCTTCACTCACCCGCTAGGGGCACTGACCATGCCGGTCTAATCACTGAAAATGTCATGGCAAATGCAGTTTAAATTTCGTTTTCATCGTTATTGTGTTTTCGTAACAATCACTTCAGAACATTTTCTAGTTTAAGATATTCAGAAAGTATAAATCGTTTTTGAATGAAAAGATTTCCGTTTGGGGGTTCACTCTCGCTGGGTTCGTTGACCCTGGAACCACATCAGTGGTAAGTTTGGCCGTCGCTTATGTATTGTCAAAAAGATCTACCTGGACAAAATATGATCGCCCATAAACTTAAATATTTCCTGGGAGTCAATTAATTTGTTAAAAATAAGCTTAAATATTGGTAGACAAGGCTGTAAGTTTTAGAACCATATATGTGGAAGAAATATGACGTAAAACAACTGTTCTTCTTGAATAAACGGGATATCACAACTGGGGTAATTCACTTTCATTAATTAATTCATCTAGTAATACCTAAATGCAGTTTTGTCTGAAAACTTAAAACTGATTGGAAAACGTAAACAGCACTGACATTTGCAGTTTTGTGATTAAAGAACATTCTTGCTGCGGCAGTTGTTATTTATGGGAATGCTATGTGGATAATACTGCACGTCTGACACAAAGCAGGTGATAGCTGCGCTCTTTCATCTTGTAGTTTAATTTGGGTTGTATTTCGTGTACTTTTTTATATGAGAGACTCAAGTTGAGTGAGCGTCCTGGCGTTCAATCGACTGTGCATTGATGACAACATGGGCCTGACCTGTACGGCACAACCATTAGCGTAACGCAGCCGAGCGGAATATGCAGTTGTATCTGGTTAACTTGTCTGTCGCTATCTGCCGTAGGTGTTTGTGATTAGGTGATGTAGGTATGTTATGCCTGGATGATTGTTCGGGATTGGGTGATGTCGGTATGTTGTGCCTGGATGATTGTTCGGGATTAGGTGATGTGGATATGTTATGCCTGGATGATTGTTTGGGATTAGGTGATGTGGATATGTTATGCCTGGATGATTGTTCGGGATTAGGTGATGTGGGTATGTTATGCCTGGATGATTGTTTGGGATTAGGTGATGTGGGTATGTTATGCCTGGATGATTGTTCGGGATTAGGTGATGTGGGTATGTTATGCCTGGATGATTGTTCGGGATTAGGTGATGTGGGTATGTTATGCCTGGATGATTGTTCGGGATTAGGTGATGTGGGTATGTTATGCCTGGATGATTGTTGATTAGGTGATGTGGTTATGCCTGGATGATGTTCGGGATTAGGTGATGTGGGTATGTTATGATGATTGTGATGGGATTAGGTGATGTGGATATGTTGTGCCTGGATGATTGTTCGGGATTAGGTGATGTGGGTATGTTATGCCTGGATGATTGTTCGGGATTAGGTGATGTGGATATGTTGTGCCTGGATGATTGTTCGGGATTAGGTGATGTGGGTATGTTATGCCTGGATGATTGTTCGGGATTAGGTGATGTGGGTATGTCATGGCTGGATGATTGTTCGGGATTAGGTGATGTGGGTATGTCATAGGTGGATGATCCGAGATAAGGCTTATCGCGTAAATTGATAAATTGTAGTGTACTACACAAGTTCTTTCGTGTTCTACACAACACACACCACAGTATAAAGTCATGCGTGAAAGTTAAGGGTTCTATCACTGACTGTTTCCCTTAGGATTCAGACAAGGAGAGAACATATCGCCTATACTCTTTAATTTACTTTTAAATGACATGGAGACTTTCCTCGGATCACATGGTCGTGAAGGGATAACTGTTAACTCATTGGATGTATTAACTGATGTGTCAGTTGTATTACTTGGTTTACACTATGCAGATGACACTATTTTGTTTGCAAACTTTCATGTAGATATGTATTTGTTGTGGAAACTGAAAGTAAATATTATAACATGAATATAAGAATTTGAGAATTGTATTTCATAGATTAAATGGATTTACCACAAGAAGGAAGTCCTTACGGAGCAAGCAACAGAAGCTGTGTATAAAATCTTCAAAAGGGAAGGTCTAATAGCCTATCAATACAGTGTTATCTTAAACTTTTTGATGCAATGGTGCTACCAATGATATGGTTGTGAGGTATGGTGTTTTGAGACTTAAGAAGTATTGAGAAGGTACATTTAGACGCTTGGCGTAAACTTGTTCCATTGAAAAAGAGTTTGACTACGGTCACATCATCCTGTTTTAGGGGTTAACAAAATACAAACCCTAACAAGCGTTCGATATACACACCGACTCATACCTTCCGATCAGACCCGTGAAGATTAGAGTAAGAATTGAACATCTGCAACCAATGTCGTAAGAAGCGACTAACAGGTTCTGTTAGGTCAGCGTCGGTGAATTGGTTGATGTCTGTCATCCATTCCCCAAAGTCCAGATCGATGCTCATGATTACCTGATCACTGCATGTAT
This sequence comes from Haliotis rubra, assembly GCF_003918875.1. Taxonomy (NCBI): domain Eukaryota; kingdom Metazoa; phylum Mollusca; class Gastropoda; order Lepetellida; family Haliotidae; genus Haliotis; species Haliotis rubra. The sequence goes on from NW_025767039.1 coordinate 707,942, forward strand.
TCTTCGTTTAGGAGTTTTTGGGTCTTTCTGACCTTACACTTATTCTGGTGAAACAAGTTTCGAAAGAGCCGTTGAAATGTGAATTCTTGACACATTTAAGTTGTTGCTATGCATGTGAAGTAAAGTGCAGATCCTTACAATTACAGTTGTATGAACCTGTTAGAACGTCACTTGAACGTCACTTCGACGATGTTTTCGAGTACAGCCTGACATGTGATGAGTGTCAGCGTCCTGCTCACCTCAAGATGGCGAAACCGCAGCTGCATCCAGCTGCATTAGATAAGTAGCTTGATAAGTAATGATACCATCAGAGTAACAGACCAAGCCATCATGTTGGTATAGATCTGTTCTATGTATGGAGCAAAACTCATATAAGTATTTTTAATTATGATGAGGTCGGAATAAGATGCTCTCAGATACAATTTCCTGCTTTCTGAAGGTAAAATGACTCCATTTATGTAATCGCCAATTTTGTATAAACTATTATTTGTTCCCGCTACGTTTGACCAAAATGTTTCATGTTTACACACACATATATATATATACTAGTATACACGTATACACATATACATATATATATATATATATATATATATATATATATATATATATATACACACACACACACATATTTATATATACACACAAACACATACCTATCCGTATATATGCAACACAACTGTTTTGTTCAGTTTAAGTATTAATATACAATAGTTGTACTATTAAATTCAGTTGACAGTCCAGAAACTGCACGTGAAATTTACATCATATGCATATCTTCAGGTTTGTTCAGTATTTTGGAGTCATGTTGAGTGAATGCAATCCTTTTTCTGAACAATTCTTTTGTTGATAATTATCTGATTCATTAGGCATTGCACGATATTCCTTCAGTTTATAGGGTTCCGGGTAGTCAATGTCATTGCCCTGGATTCCTTTCTTTATCTATCAATGGTTGTTGTAAACATATGTAATTAGGTGTATCATTCTGGTACGGATCATCTGTATTCTTTGTGTCATTAATTGAGATGTGGATTTCAGGGCTGCGGTGAGGGTATATGACACTCAAAAGAGGGTTATATCAATACTTTGATGCACAAACAAATAATCTGTAAAACAATTCGGGGGGCTGCCCCCCTGTCCCTCCGGGCTACCTACGGCCCTGGCTAGGTAGACTCAATGACTTTGGAACGGTAGATGACGCGGAGTGCCCCGAGTCCTCGTATGGGACAAAAGAAGAGGGTTCGACTGGGCATTGTGTGTGATTTGAAGGGCTGTGATTGATTTCACACATGGTACTTTGCAGATTAATGTGTGTCAGACACGCTTGTGGAGTAGACTGTGCAGATTTCATGTTACACAAGACGGTCTCCTCACCTTCGATTAGGAGTCGCCGTCCGACTTCCTGTCTGCGTGCCAGTGACACAACTGGTCTCCGCACAGGGAACAGTGACCACTTGGTTCCGCTGGACAGTCTATCTAGAATTTTCCATCAACCTTTTCCACCTGTTTCAACTTCAATATGTATGACTGCTTTCGTCTTCTGCCACCACCTTGAACTACCATCAATCATGAGTATCTTGATTTGTTTGATTGTATTTGGAGTTTGATTTTTGGGAGTTTCCATAGTAACAAGTTTGAATGTAATTAGGACATCGTTGTAGGAATGGATGTAGCATTACATGCGAAAACGGAAGTAGGTCGATCGCCGTCATTTCCTTGATCTTGATCTAATGACCTTGTCATCATTCACATGATTTAAACCAAATATTCTTATACACTGCATGCTCACTGGCAAAACACACGCTGAAAGTGCAGTAAGCTTAGATACAGAATCGACATAATCCACTTTGGGGTAGGCTTTCTCATGTGATGTTTTTAATAGAGGAGACAAGAGCCCAGATGACCGAATATGGCTGATGGCGTTTTCAGCGTGACTTTGTGTTTTCTACAGGTTGTTAAGGTATTTGATCAAGTTTATGGCAACCCTTCACCGTCGGTATTGGAAGTGGTTCCATATGGATCGGACATGATTCTCCGCTCACCGTTCGGCAGCAGTAGGACAGCTTGATGAGCTGTTTGGTGTTCCCAGTTATTGATACAATACTGCAGAGGCCCAGATAAGCTGCGTATCCGGGTAAAATACGCATAGAATTACGCATTGAAAAGTAATTGTTGCGTACCAATTACGCATTTAAAATGTTAGATACACAAAAAGTTTAAACAAATGCGTACGGAATATATTTATAAAAATCGCTTGCGTAATGAAAAAGACATCGATTGCTATCAAGGTGTACTGTTAGTATAGGACAAGTGTTGTACTGTCAGTATAGGATGAGTGATTTTTTATGAAATAATTTCCATTATATTTAAGTTGGTTTTGATTGGGTATGACATAAGGCAGAACATACCTGCTTAGTAAACTTACTCAATGACGCAATACTCAGGTGAGTAAAGTGACTGAAATACGCACATATTTGAAAGCAGTGGGTAACGGAAAATGAAATACCCACTCAACATTCATAATACCCACTCAAAAAAATTGGGTACAGTACCCACATGAGCTAAATCTTATCTGGAGCTCTGGCCAATACCACTTATACTGGTCAACTGACCACAGAAAGTATCTGAATTATTCCTTAAAAGTCCGTGAAAATTGTCATAATTTTGATGCAACAAACACTCATTAAGGAAGCAGTGGCGTTTGGTGTAAAACCTGAAACATGTCTACCGGAGGTATAGCAAGAGGTATTTGGTACCGTTGAACAGCTTGGAATCTCTAGTTTTCCAAAACCAATGCTGTCAGGCAACATGTCTTTTGGGGCGTTTCCATGGTAACCATGCTATTTTTCAGAGAACATGAAGGACGGTGGGGTAGCCCAGTGGTTAAAGCATTCGCTCGTCACGCTGAAAACCCGGATTCGATTCTCCACATGGGTACAATGTGTGAAGCCCATTTCTGGTGTCCACCGCCGTTATATTGCTGAAATATTGCTAAATGCGGCGTAAAACTAAATTCACTCACTCAAGGTCACAGTGATCTGATTTCTTGCTATTCTTGCTTGAAATTCTACGGTTTATCTTGTATCTTTCTTAACTGCCGAGTACAGCATCATGCGTTTAGTATCACAGGACACTTCACAGATTCAGCATTCTGACAAAATACGTTTCAGGCCAGTAATTGGTAGGACACAATGGCTTCAGGGTGTTTTCCATAGTTACCATGCATTTTTAATCTTGACCTCTTTGCTTGTCACATTACGTTTCACAGAACAAAGGAGACCAACAAAAAGAATAAAATGGAGGATTTTAATATATCAAAGGTCATAGAAGGGTCAAATTGGCATCACCAAACGCATAATTTGATTTGCCACCTGGAGGCTTACTGCATATCACATATAATGTAGAAAAAAACCTGCAGAGCATTAGAATTGACATTTTAAAAATGACAGCCATTTATGTTAAATCGGATTAGAATTCTGTGGGTTAACCGACATGATATATTGCCTTGTTCCTCCTTACAAAATATCAACCCTGGCGTGAGTGGATACAACGCCCCATCTTTACCCTAAGCCTCCTTGACGTCAATGTGTATGGGTCTCATTCCAATAGGACGTACTATCCGGCTGCTCCACGTTGTTCGACAAGTTTGGGCGATGTTTTGTCTGTCGCCAAAGATGATCCCAAGGATGTTCTGCCTGTTAGAGGTCGTGTAAACGTGGCGACTAATCTGTCTCACAGTCCTTGAACCATACTCCCTCCGGCCCAGCACTGCCTGTAATGTAAACACCCTCAAAACAGCAGCTCTAGATTTCCTCAGGTTCAGGTGAATCTCCCTTCCCACTTGGGCTTTTTTCAATTTAAATGAAGTTATTCCAACTTATAGAATTATGTCAGGAAAGGGGTATATGGATGAGAGAGCGATCTTGCCACTGGAGGAACGAAATTGTTAAAATGACATTGGATGAAACATTCTGGATTGATAATTTTCGTATGGTGAGAGAAACATGTTTATTTATGTTTTGCAAAGGACTACAGCCATGTTTTCCAGCGGTAGCAGCGGTAGTCTTAGCGGTTCATAGATGCATACATGATTCTGCAATCCCATAACAAAAAGATTGTTAGTAAAATATGTGAAATTTCCAAAGGATGATGAGTTGAAATATTGATGGCTTCTAGGATACATGGGGATTCACCCACTATATGCAGGTGAAATTGACTGTACGTATATAGCCGTAACAGCACCCGTTGAACAGTTGAACAGGCGGCGCAGTTACTCCATTCTTCTGTAAGCAGTGTGTATCAGCACTGACATCCACGTTTGGCAGCTCAAAACTAACTGTACGACCAGGGGGAGTTGGAGGTTGGAGGGGACAAAGAAATTGTTCCCAAACTTGAGCAAGAAGCTGAGATTGCCAGACAAGCAAGTATAATGCCATTCGTGATTTTGATTAGTGCAGCATACCCTCTGAAACCATGGCTTCTAAAACCATAGACGCACGCTGTCAACTTTTGAGAGAAATAGAAGCACTTAAATTATACATAAAGTCACACACGAATGGCCATTGAGAAGAAGACCATTTGGGGATGGCAATGATCTGTTTATCAATATTATTACCACTACCTTGGTTATTCTTGGCGAATGTGCCATGGCGGGTGCAATTGATGAAGATGGCGAAGAAGCTGTTTCGTGTACAAGGGAACTTGGAAGAATACTTTTCAAGCAGGTATAGTATGACCAGAAATTATTGAGAATTTTAGGAATATGTTTAATTGGATTTCTAGTATAAACAACCTTGACCAGCTATCAAGTGCTTGGTTTCATTCAAGAGAGACAACTCCGTTAATCCTTATTCATTAGTTTGTGAAGAGTTATCCCCCTTTGTTTACTTGCTAGCAGACGACATTTTCAGTGATCCTCAGTATGGATGATTTAGAGAAGAGGAAGTTGATTTTAGAGTATCATAACAAGGTTATCAGATCAGCTAAAGTGATTTCAAGTAGAACAGGCATCCCTTTGTCCACTGTTTATCGTGTTTTGAACAATATTGCAAATGGATATGGCATTGAGCACCAGGGAGGCGCAGGTAGGCCCAGAAAATTGACTGTCGGTGACAGGAGGCGGCTTGGTATTCTTGTTTCTAAAAACAAACGAAGGAGTTTAGAAAACTTAAGGCTGGATATGATTGATAGAGGAACTGTGGCTGTCTGTAAGGAGACAATTAGAACTGAGCTGCATGCAATGTGTTGGCAGAAACGTCGAGGAATTCCATCACCGATCATGAAACCTGAACAAAAGGAGCGAATGTTGAACTGGTGCTTACAGCATAGAAATTTTAACTGGGACAATGTGATTTTCTCAGACGAAAGTTCTGTGTGGCTGTTTCCTAATACACTGAAATTCTGGACCAAACAAACTAAAAACCTTTGTATCAGCGCCCAAAGTACAGTCCGAAATTTAACGTGTGGGGTGGCATATCTGTGTTAGGGGCAATGCCCCTCTGTGTTCTTGAAGGGAATATGAACAGTCAGCGGTACACAGATATTCTCGAGGGAAGTTACTTCCATCTGCTCACGTGTTCTATGGAAATTTTGGATTTTCCAGCAGGACAACGACCCAAAACATCGTTCAAAGCATTCACAGGCCTGGTTTCGGACCCAAAATATGACATTATTATTGGCCAAGCTATAGTCATGCCCTAAATCAAATAGAAAATGTTTGGGGACTTATGAAGGAAAGAGTCAATAAGAAAAATCTAACAAATATTGCTGAAATGAAAGAAGAGGTGGTCCGATATTGGGACAGCATGGACCACGACTTTCTAACTTCTTTGATCAGTAGTATGCCCCGCCGCATTGAAGCCTGCATTGCTGCCCATGGCGACTTGACTAAATACTAACTGTTCACCTGTCATTGAATCTGGAGTTATGTTCTGCTAATATTCAAATTTAATACGTGAGTAATGAGTGAAAAAAATATAAAAAATTACAATCTTAAATTCTCAATAATTTCTGGTTGTACTGTTGTACTTTTGCTCAGTTAAATAAACTGTACATATCCGTCATCCATGTAGGCATGACATTGTGTATTTAGAATTTCTTCAATGATCTCCAGCATCACAGATATAATATGCTTACATATGCAAATCAGAAAACATGCTCACATGACCAAAATACTTTTGGAGCATTTATGCTTATAAGTAAATATCTTTCCACTAGACCTCCTTAGGTGTTGCAAACATACTTTTACTTATGCCCATTTACTCCAGGAGTATATTTACTCACATAAGCTGCTACATGTGTTCACATGCCACCATAAGTAAGTATATATACACACGTGAGTAAATATGCTCATGTGAATGAGGCGTTAGAAGAATACTCGTTATGCTTTATTCACAGTTTAATTTCTTTTTTATATCAATTAAAACACTATTCTATCAATAATCACCACCCTTTGTATATTCTACATAACGAAGAACGGTAAATAAAAATGGATTTATCCCTTATTTAAAGTGACCGTTTTTATCATTGATATATAATAATAGATGAAATGTCCGGGATTTGTAAAAAAGAAAAAAAAGCACTGGAGCTCACCTTCATAAAAGTGGCTGTAGCACAGATCTGGTATAGATGTATAATATTTTCTATCTGGTAACCGAGGACCAAAACCCAGCAATATCGATATATACAAGATATGATGCAATCAATCACAAAAAGGAATCTTCAAGTTCATTCAGCTTCCTTGCATTTTCAGAGATGTCCATTGTCCGAAATTATGATCATGTGAAAGCAAGAACAAAACATAAAGTTTCGTGAAACATGAAACATATCGTTACCTTCTCATATTGACCGTTGATTTTCCATCAAATGTGACTGAATAACTGATTCTACTGGGTTTGTTAGTGGTTGACGAAACCTTGAAACGTGTTGAGGTCACGTAGTAAGTACACAAGTTCCTAATTGTATTACGTTTTAAAGAATGTTAAGGGTGACATCTATGACATTTACTATCGAATTGAACATATTGAAGATACTGGGTGGGGACAAGGATGTGAAGCTTCAGCCCTCATTGGCGGTGTGGTGATGACAAGATGTTTCGGACGGACCACGGACAAACACGGCATGTGCCGACTTTGAGATATACGTTTATATCAGTGTGAGTGCATGTGACGTCCTTGGCTGCTGGTTAGAAGGTAGTGATATCTGATGACAGAAACTCAATTCAGAAATAAGGTTTTATATGACAATGTCAACATGTACAACTTCTGTATTGTATCTGGACGACATTGTATCGGCCTGTCACAATCCGACCACTTAGCAGCCGTGCAGATACAATAAATAAGTTGTTAGATGTATCCAGTACCTCACTTGACATAAGTATATTTAGGTTCAAGACACATATCAATAATGTTAACCAGGTGACTGTTTGTTGAAAAACGTTCATTGGTGACATCTGTAGTTACAGGTATTGTCTATAATACAGTCAAGTCAGAATGAATTGAGTGAGTGAGTTAATATTTAACGTCACATCGGTAGAATGAATTGAATGTTACAAGCCATTAGTCTGCAGATTGTCATTCGCAAGGTATATAAATACATTCTTTTTACATACATTATGTTCAATACAAAGGTCATATCCAGTTGAAATACCACCATACCTGACTTGTGATAATTATCTGCAGAATGGTCGGGCACCTGGTCTTAAACCTACTGCTATTAAATTACAAGAACCTTTCAAATAGTCTGCCTGACGTTTCAGATCATGTTAATGCAATCAACCGAATGCGGCCTGGCTACAAGTTACTGCTGGATTGTGGCAAGTTATTAGCTAGATAAAGAAATTATGTTCAGGACTGTGACTGGAATCGTCAGAAGCAACTATTTCCGTAAGATACATTTCCCACAAACTTGTGAGTTGGAACCAGTGTTGGTTCGTTTACAGTAATCAACTAAACTAGTCATCTTATTCAATCACTTTTACTCGGCTTAAACAGACCCAGGACCGGATGACGAGATACAACTTTGAGAAATGTCCGTATTTCTGAATCCATTTCGATTTGGGTTGTTAGCTTGCCATATTAGTCAATAGTAATTATGACATCGATATTGTACACACATATACCTATTTTGATCACATTTCATTTGGCTGAACGGATTTATCATAAAGATGTAAATCTCATGTAAACATTGTCAGAATGGATGGCTATAGGAATGAATAAGAGTTTCGAAATGATGCACATTGTTTCAAAGACTTCAATGATCAATGGTAAATGGCGGTGTAACAAAGTATTTGGACCCCGTCGTATTTGGTAACCGACCTGTTGTATTACGGATCTAGTACTTATACTAGGGTTGGTTTGTACTAATTGGGGTCCCCAGGCTATCGCACTTGACTGATGTGAGACGTTTCAGATCACACTATTTAATAACGAACATGGGATTGACTGGTGATCGATCACATAATCTTGTGCGTCAGCTTTGTGGGTCTAAACATGAATGGCCGGGTCTGACCAGTAAATCTTTAATCACATCACAGACCGGGTATGACAAGTGATACTTTAATCACATCACTGACCAGGTCTGACCAGTGATACTTTAATCATATCACTGGCCGGGTCTGACCAGTGATACTTCAGTCACATTACTGACCGGGTCTGACCAGTTATACTTCAGTCACATGACTGACCGGGTCTCACCAGTGATACATCAGTCACTTAACTGACCGGGTCTCACCAGTGATACTTCAGTCACATCACTGACCGGGTCTGACCAGTGATACCTTAATCACATCACTGAGCGGGTCTGACCAGTGATACCTTAATCACATCACTGACCGGGTCTGACCAGTGATACTTCAGTCACATCACTGAGCGGGTCTTACCAGTGATACTTCAGTCACATGACTGACCGGGTCTGACCAGTGATACTTTAGTCACATGACTGACCCGGTCTGACCAGTGATACTTTAATCACATCACTGCCCGAGTCTGACCAGTGATACTTCAGTCACATGACTGACCGGGTCTGACCAGTGATACTTCAGTCACATCACTGACCGGGTCTGACCAGTGATACTTTAGTCACATCACTGACCGGGTCTGACCAGTGATACTTTAGTCACCGGACTGACCGGGTCTGACCAGTGATACTTTAATCACATCACTGACCGGGTCTGACCAGTGATACTTTGGTCACATGACTGACCGGGTCTGACCAGTGATACTTTAATCACATCACTGACCGGGTCTGACCAGTGATACTTCAGTCAAATGACTGACCGGGTCTGACCAGTGATACTTCAGTCACATGACTGACCGGGTCTGACCAGTGATACTTCAGTCACATGACTGACCGGGTCTGACCAGTGATACTTTAGTCACATCACTGACCGGGTCTGACCAGTGATACTTCAGTCACTGACCGGGTCTGACCAGTGATGCTTTAATGACCGGGTCTGACCAGTGATACTTTAATCACATGACTGACCGGGTCTGACCAGTGATACTTCAGTCACATGACTGACCGGGTCTGACCAGTGATACTTTAGTCACATGACTGACCGGGTCTGACCAGTGATACTTTAATCACATAACTGACCGGGTCTGACCAGTGATACTTTAGTCACATCACTGACCGGGTCTGACCAGTGATACTTTAATCACATCACTGACCGGGTCTGACCAGTGATACTTCAGTCACATGACTGACCGGGTCTGACCAGTGATACTTCAGTCACATGACTGACCGGGTCTGACCAGTGATACTTTAATCACATCACATCTGACTGACTGAGGTCCGGGTCTGACCAGTGATACTTTAATCACATCACTGACCGGGTCTGACCAGTGATACTTCAGTCACATCACTGACCAGGTCTGCCCAGTGATACTTTAATCACATCACTGGCCGGGTCTGACCAGTGATACTTCAGTCACATGACTGACCGGGTCTGACCAGTGATACTTCAGTCACATGACTGACCGGGTCTGACCAGTGATACTTCAGTCACATGACTGACCGGGTCTGACCAGTGATACTTCAGTCACACTGACCGGGTCTGACCTGACCGGGTCTGACCAGTGATACTTTAATCACATCACCGACTGACCAGGATCTGACCAGTGATACTTTAGTCACATGACTGACCGGGTCTGACCAGTGATACTTTAAGTCTGACCAGTGATACTTTAGTCACACATGACTGACCGGGTCTGACCAGTGATACTTTAGTCACATGACTGACCGGGTCTGACCAGTGATACTTCAGTCACATCACTGACCGGGTCTGACCAGTGATACTTTAGTCACATGACTGACCGGGTCTGACCAGTGATACTTCAGTCACATCACTGACCGGGTCTGACCAGTGATACTTCAGTCACATCACTGACCGGGTCTGACCAGTGATACTTTAATCACATAACTGACCGGGTCTGACCAGTGATACTTTAATCACATCACTGACCGGGTCTGACCAGTGATACTTTAGTCACATCACTGACCGGGTCTGACCAGTGATACTTTAGTCACATGACTGACCGGGTCTGACCAGTGATACTTTAGTCACATCACTGACCGGGTCTGACCAGTGATACTTTTAGTCACATGACTGACCGGGTCTGACCAGTGATACTTCAGTCACATGACTGACCGGGTCTGACCAGTGATACTTTAGTCACATGACTGACCGGGTCTGACCAGTGATACTTTAATCACATCACTGACCGGGTCTGACCAGTGATACTTTAGTGACATCACTGACGGGTCTGACCAGTGATACTTTAGTCACATGACTGACCGGGTCTGACCAGTGATACTTCAGTCACATCACTGACCGGGTCTGACCAGTGATACTTTAGTCACATGACTGACCGGGACCGGGTCTGACCAGTGATACTTTAGTCACACTGACGGGTCTGACCAGTGATACTTTAGTCATCACAGGTCTGACCTACTTTCAGTCACATCACTGACCGGGTCTGATGACTTTAGTCACATCACTGACCGGGTCTGTCTGACCAGTGATACTTTTAGTCACATCACTGACCGGGTCTGACCAGTGATACTTTAGTCACATCACTGACCGGGTCTGACCAGTGATACTTCAGTCACATGACTGACCGGGTCTGACCAGTGATACTTCAGTCACATCACTGACCGGGTCTGACCAGTGATACTTTAGTCACATCACTGACCGGGTCTGACCAGTGATACTTTAATCACATAACTGACCGGGTCTGACCAGTGATACTTTAGTCACATGACTGACCGGGTCTGACCAGTGATACTTTAGTCACATCATTCGCCGGATCTGACCAGTGATACTTTAGTCACATAACTGACCGGGTCTGACCAGTGATACTTCAGTCACATGACTGACCGGGTCTGACCAGTGATATTTCAGTCACATCACTGACCGGGTCTGACCAGTGATACTTCAGTCACATGACTGACCGGGTCTGACCAGTGATACTTTAGTCACATGACTGACCGGGTCTGACCAGTGATGCTTTAATCACATCACTGACCGGGTCTGACCAGTGATACTTCAGTCACATCACTGACCGGGTCTGACCAGTGATACTTCAGTCACATGACTGATCGGGTCTGACCAGTGATACTTTAGTCACATGACTGACCGGGTCTGACCAGTGATACTTTAATCACATCACTGCCCGAGTCTGACCAATGATACTTCAGTCACATGACTGACCGGGTCTGACCAGTGATACTTCAATCACATCACTGTCCGAGTCTCACCAGTGATACTTTAATCACATAACTGACCGTGTCTGACCAGTGATACTTCAGTCACATCACTGACCGGGTCTGACCAGTGATACTTCAGTCATATGACTGACCTGGTCTGACCAGTGATACTTCAGTCATATGACTGACCGGGTCTCACCAGTGATACTTTAATCACATCACTGGCCGGGTCTGACCAGTGATACTTTAATCACATCTCTGTCCGAGTCTGACCAGTGATACTTTAATGACATAAGTGACTGGGTCTGACCAGTGATACTATAGTCACATGACTGACCGGGTCTGATCAGTGATACTTCAGTCACATCACTGACTAGGTCTGCCCAGTGATACTTTAATCACATGACTGACCAGGTCTGCCCAGTGATACTTCAGTCACATCACTGACCAGGTCTGCCCAGTGATACTTTAATCACATCACTGGCCAGGTCTGACCAGTGATACTTCAGTCACATCACTGACCGGGTTTGACCAGTTATACTTCAGTCACATGACTGACCGGGTTTGATCAGTGATACTTTAGTCACATGACTGACCGGATCTGATCAGTGATACTTCAGTCACATGACTGACCGGGTCTGACCAGTGATACTTTAATCACATGACTGACCGGGTCTGACCAGTGATACTTTAATCACATCACTGACCGGGTCTGACCAGTGATACTTTAGTCACATCACTGACCGGGTCTGACCAGTGATACTTCAGTCACATGACTGACCGGGTCTGACCAGTGATACTTCAGTCACATGACTGACCGGGTCTGACCAGTGATACTTTAATCACATCACTGACCGGGTCTGACCAGTGATACTTTAATCACATAACTGACCGGGTCTGACCAGTGATACTTTAGTCACATGACTGACCGGGTCTGACCAGTGATACTTTAGTCACATCACACCGGGTCTGACCTGACTGACCGGGTCTGACCAGTGATACTTTAAGTCACATGACTGACCGGGTCTGACCAGTGATACTTCAATCACATCACTGACCGGGTCTGACCAGTGATACTTTAGTCACATCACTGACCGGGTCTGACCAGTGATACTTTAGTCACATCACTGACCGGGTCTGACCAGTGATACTTTTCAGTCACATCACTGACCGGGTCTGACCAGTGATACTTTAGTCACATCACTGACCGGGTCTGACCAGTGATACTTTAGACCACTGACCGGGTCTGACCAGTGATACTTCAGTCACATCACTGACCGGGTCTGACCAGTGATACTTTAGTCACATCACTGACCGGGTCTGACCAGTGATACTTCAGTCACATGACTGACCGGGTCTGACCAGTGATACTTTAGTCACATGACTGACCGGGTCTGACCAGTGATACTTCAGTCACACCAATGATACTGACCTGGGTCTGACCAGTGATACTTTAGTCACATGACTGACCGGGTCTGACCAGTGATACTTCAGTCACATCACTGACCGGGTCTGACCAGTGATACATTAGTCACATGACTGACCGGGTATGACCAGTGATACTTTTGTCACATCACTGACCGGGTCTGACCAGTGATACTTCAGTCACATCACTGACCGGGTCTGACCAATGATACATTAGTCTCATCACTGACCGGGTATGACCAGTGATACTTTTGTCACATCACTGATGGGGCCTCACCAGTGATACTTTAGTCACATAACTGACCGGGTCTCACCAGTGACATATTAGTCACTCACAGTGATAGTTATTGTTCAGTCACATGACTGACCAGGTCTGACCAGTGATACTTTATATCACATGACTGTATTATATACCGTCAGTCTGATGACAGTGTTTCCACTTTGTCAAGTCATGTGTGCAGGAACCTAACGGGGTCTGACCAGTGATTGACACCATTAATATTGACTACTATTGAGAGTGTGATAGTGGTACGATTCCCACACAGACACAAAGTCGATTTTGTTGTTCCCCATTTTGAATTAGCTGTGATATCGTTGAAAGCGATGTGAAACCTTACATAATTCACTCAGGTAATCAAGTATATTCATGTATGGAACTGTGGGACGGGCTGTTACTTAGTCAGTGGTAGATACTTGACTTTTTGAATGAAAACGGGAAGGTCACGTGGTCTTAGTCGCGTTGTACGTGGTCCGGGAAACACAGAGTATGTATGATGAACTGCAGACGAGGTATGGTGTGGTGAAGGTTGTAGAAATGTCTTTGTTTCCTTTCATCGTATTTGACAACGAAGACACGAGCGCAGATGTCAATGGTAGAGTGTTCACTGCCAGAGGGTCCAAGCTATGCCAGTGAGGCTATGAAGGTAGCAAAGTATCCTTGGGATGTGTTGACGGTCTTTACAGATGAGACTGTGGCACAAGGGTAAGCTCTGTGCACACAACTAATATTTGATGGAGGAGGTGGGATCACTTACCGTTTGATAAACGTTTGCATTACCGACATAGGTCATTGTATGGGAGATTATTAGCCTGTTCCATCAACTTCATCAACGTATCACTAACCTCCCATATCTTTTACGAACATTAGTAAATTAAATTCCTTTCATTTTCTACAGTTATGCCATTTATTCTACATCCATGCCGTGTCCTATGCTAGCTTATTCACAGGGTTATATACAGCGACAACATAAATGTGTGATTATATCGGCTTTTGATACAACTCTCATCAGAAGGAATAATGATTGTGAATATCATATCAAATGATTTTAACACTTCACACAGATGTGCATTTTGAACGTTAATGTGGGGTGCATGCTTTGGGTTAGTCTGGCTGGTTTCACTGCAACACATGCACTTTGTTGAATACATTATTCTTTCCCCTAACAACCGAAAGTGTTTTATCGGAAAACATCGAAAAGTAGCATTAATTAATTATTCTGTGTCATTTGCATAATTAAAGTTTGGGCCGTGCCACGAAAACCTCTCCCCCATTGTGTTGCGATAATAAGAAACAACGTTCTAAAAAATCAATTATATGAAGCAGAATATCTACACGTCGACACAACAGACGTAATTCAAAATCCAAATATCATTTCAAGTTTTCACAATCTCAGTAAACGCACTTTTTGTCGTATGGGTTGATATCTGGTCCATCACTTCAGGGGCGTAGCTACCATTATAAAAAAAAGCCCGGGCTTACACATGATTGTTGCTAAAAAGGTTGAAAAAGCCTTCAATACTATTAAAATGTAAAGCTTTGCAACCTGTCGGGCTTACACGAAACATTTGGCTTGCTACGCGCCTGCACTTGATTGTTTGGTTTGTTGACAGGACGCCGGGGTTCTGATGAGTCAGGCACCAAACACATAATTATCTATGTAGCCAGTGCTACCGGTAGGGCTGGCCATCCTAACCGGTTAAAGCCAACACCTGGTGTCATCACTGATTTTCAGCTATTGACATTCATATACTTTTCACAACTATTTACGCCCAATGGAATCTGGTTCGTCGTATAATCCTGGGGTTGACGTTTTATAATTACTCCTCTTTAATGTACGTGGCTGAAATATATGTGTTGCTGAAATATTTGGAAGTGATTTTCCAAACGTTCCCTTAAAGCAAGGTTTTACTAAATTACTTGTGACTGGTAGCAAAGGACATATTTTAGATACGAATTGGTAATATCCCGAATGTGACTGTTACCCTCACATCTGAAGTATTTGGTATTCCACGCCATGTACTCACATACACCATGCGTGTCTCGTCTGCCTGGTTACAACAATAACAAGGTAACATATCAAACGTTCATGACAAGACTGCTGTACATTATCTCTTAACCAAGGTAATTAGCGGTGGCACTTACAGAGTTTCATAGTAACCTTTTATAGCAGAGTATCTTCTACCAAATACTGAACATAGTTTCGTAGTTGTTGCGTGATGAGTTTGGTTAATAGACGACACACTCAGGAATATGCTAGCTAGATATTCGAGTCTGGACCAAACAAGCTACTGACTGACATTATGAGGAGCTTCTCGCGCCGGTCATGGTGTCGTACACCCAGGCAAGTCAACAACAAGCACATTTTGGTGGGGACATGTTCTGACCCGGAATACAACGTATGATACATAATCAAATATCAACAAACATTAAACGATCACTCCCATTCTCCCGAAATGATAACGGCTACCATAATTTAAAGCTCTGCTTGGAATTTGCGAACAACATTTAAAGGCTGAGTTCAGCAGTAGCATGAAGTATATACGAAATTTCACAAAGAACTAATGAACTGCATATGAGTAACCGGTACTAATATGAAACCAGAACGTTCCCGAAAAGCAAAATGCATCGGAAGGGAAACGTGACTGTCGGATTCGTCTGTATAATTACGTCAGTGAGATCTGACATTAAATGGCCTTGGTTGTGTGTTACATCAGTGGCCCCTGTGTAATCTACAACTCATTTCCTGCTGGGTAATATCGAATAAAGATAGTCAGTGAAGCATGAAGGGTATGTTTGGCCGTACAGAGGATTACCTGGTGGAAAACACCTGTCTTTTCTACAACATACATTCACCATAACACAAATGTTTCTACGTTCAGAGAGGGAGAACTAGAAGGGGACGAAATGAACAAGATGTCATCCAACCATACGTTGTGTAGTGTTCCTATGGTGAAAACCAGAGACAACAGACATTTCACAATTAAAGAATAAATTTACATTTTGGAAAATGTGAACCACTGTGCTGTCACATTTATTACCAGAAGTTTATTCACTTAACACGAATACATCATTTCTTAGTAGACAAGAAGTTCATAACTGTTGGTACTCACTTGCAAGCACACGCGCTGTCATTCAACCAACGTTATACGGCTATTATATGGCCCGTTCAACCACTCGCTGTAGAGTTATGGCCACTCGTATACTGACTGAGAGCGCTAACAGTACACTTCGAGTGTATGTGAAGGTAATACCATCAGATAACTGCAATAAACTCACTTTTGAACGAGAGTTCGGAATGCCAAACGTATGTCAGACAGATTATGTCCAATGGTGTTGTTGTCAGAATATGAACGAATGATGGAAAAAGTATACCATATTTTCTTAACTTTATAGATAAAGAAATAAATCAAAAGTATAATATATATTCCCAGCGCCTTGATGGAGGGGTCACGTAGAGATAAAGCAGAGATTAAAAGGACTTTGCATGTTCAACTTTAAGAGTGCAGTTGACTGACAGCGGGAACGAACCATGTTATAGCCACATTGACTGTTACTTGTGTCCTGAGCATGCGTGGGCTCAACCGTTGGGTGTGTTCAGGTGTGTTTTGTGTAGGTATTTCCATCACCTTAAATTTTCTTCTTACTCGTTGTCCATTTTTTTCCCAGTTTCATAGAATCATCCAATGAGTGAGACATGAACATAAAACAACACGTTCTTCAACTATAAATGACACGGGCACCTACTTCTGAGGCTTGCTGGAATATGTTTATGTTTGATACACCGCACACCTAGATGACCGTTTGATAATGACGCTGAGTATAATGTTTGATACACCGCACAACCTAGATGACCGTTTGATAATGACGCTGAGTATAATGTTTGATACACCGCACACCTAGATGACCGTTTGATAATGACGCTGAGTATAATGTTTGATACACCGCACAACCTAGATGACCGTTTGATAATGACGCTGAGTATAATGTTTGATACACCGCACACCTAGATGACCGTTTGATAATGACGCTGAGTATAATGTTTGATACACCGCACACCTAGATGACCGTTTGATAATGACGCTGAGTATAATGTTTGATACACCGCACACCTAGATGACCGTTTGATAATGACGCTGAGTATAGAGGCAGATGTATTAGTTTAGACTGTAGTGCCAAAAAGGTCCATGGTGTTGATACCTTGCTCAGTCGTTTAAGAGTCGTAGTAATTATGATAATTATAAGTGGAATGTACAAAGACAAACGAATTTGCTCATGATGTCAATCACTGGATTATCTAATAAAAACTCAACTATTTACAGACTGCTGCCATATAACTGGAATATTGTTGGGAGCAGCATAACACAACAAATGAAATCTTAGGTAAATTCGTAACAAGAAAGTTAAAAACAGTTAATGAATATTTAGTTACGGCATGGAATTAATGCTAGAGCTAGAGATAGCAACGGAACCAGAGCCTATTTTGTACATATTCTACATCAATACGACATCTATCAAACTCTTCCTTCAAACTTTCTCTGACATTCATATTGTGACCTATCCTTATGCTGCTGTGTGTCCTTGAAAGGAATAATACACAAAATTAGTCAATCGTTACATCGACCTCCATGTGACAATTTTTTTCTTCCTCTAGTAACTTGTTGACATTTTTGTATGTATTGTTTAACACAGTGAGGTGTTACAAACATCAGCTGGATACGTTATTTATTCATGTCAGAAAGTATATATGGAAACTCATTTTGGAACTTGCAGGTCGTACCCCCACAACCATTGTATACATTTTCTTTAAATAGTTACAAACGAGGTGTTCAGAGTGTCAGTCCGATCATGTATTTCCAACGATAATCATGTTGGCCTCGGAGAGAAAACTTTCATTTTCTACCATAATAATACTGTCTTTGTTCATATTAATAGAGTTTCGATCCAGTGTACTTTATTTCTAGTCACTGTTTACTGATAATCAATGTTATGGACATTATAATCCCTTAATCCTCTCGTGGGCTAATCTTGACGTGTTAAAGATGATGTGGACCGCGTCAAAACAGCGCTTACCAAAGACGGCAACAATCTGGCCAATGTTTGGCAATGGTGGAAGTATAACGCATTTTCCAATATAAATCTAAAAAATCTGTACGTTCGTGCTTTGGGAAAATTGTTGCTCGTTTTCTTATACGTTATACTGATCATTACATTTGCAAGATGAAGTATTAGGGTGTATTCATACGTTGTGAGGTGAAAGTTGGCATTGTTCATGTGTTGTCAGATGGATGCAGGGATTGCCATGCATTGTCAGATGGATGCAGGGATTGTCATATATTGTCAGACGAATGCAGGGATTGTCATATATTGTAAGACGAATGCAGGGATTGTCATGTATTGTTAGACGAATGCAGGGATTGTCATGTATTGTTAGACGAATGCAGGGATTGTCATGTATTGTTAGACGAATGCAGGGATTGTCATCAATTGTTAGACGAATGCAGGGGTTGTCATGTATTGTTAGACGAATGCAGGGATTGTCATGTATTGTTAGACGAATGCAGGGATTGTCATGTATTGTTAGACGAAATCAGGGATTGTCATGTATTGTTAGACGAATGCAGGGATTGTCATGTATTGTTAGACGAATGCAGGGATTGTCATGTATTGTTAGACGAATGCAGGGATTGTCATGTATTGTCAGACGAATGCAGGGATTGTCATGTATTGTTAATTGATCGCACTGTTGTTCAAAAACATGTATTGCCAGAGGAATGTAGGGAATTCAATAACATCTATAGCCAGAGGAAAGCATTTCAACGCATATTTGTAAGGACATGTTTCATTGCTATGTTTATGAACTACACGCCAAAGTTGCCGGAACCCTATGGGAAGTCCTTGGGTTGCAACAATACACAAATACGCTAGGACAACCACCTACCAAAAATCGCTCTCTCTCTCTCTCTCTGTCTCTCTCTCTCTCTCTTGTGAAACTTATGGGTATGGTATGAAGCAGTCGCTTGCCTCCTGTGTCAAATATTAACCTCTGAGACTTGCGTTACTTCATCCTACATGAAGCTGACATCACTGGAATACTCGGTGCTAACCCAACTCAATCAGTCTTTACCTAATACCATCTGGAAATGTTCCTCTTTGCCTGTGGATGTCATGTTCATACAAACAAAACAGAAATAACATACTGCTTAAACATTTTCTTGAAGTAATCCTTCTACGAACATTTGGTTGAGTGGAATCTGTGCTCTGTTTTAACGTCAATGTTCATTGTTAACTATTTACTTTCTTTTGTGTATGCAAGCACGAGCTGTTGGATGACAAACCGATATCGTACATTAAGTAACTGATAAATGTGTAATAAAACTACAAGTGCCATATTCTCACCGACTGCTAATTTGAGTATTAAAAATCGTTCAGTGTATTCTGATACAGGAAGGGAAGTAACTCATACAAACACACACAACGAGCATTTAATTTTCAATTTCAAGCTGCCGACTATAAACGATAGTAAAAGTATATTTATGCGGTTCTACATATTTCTATCCAATCAAATACCATTTAGTTTGGATTTATGTGTCTCATTAAAGTAAAACACCGGTCTTTGCAAAAGGGTACACAATAAATTCCTGAGCTGTACAGTCGTACGTTTGCACAAAGCAATTTATAGAGCTATCGGAACCCGTAAAAGTGCCCTCGTGTTGGAATATTTTGATTAAATCCAGCTCATTTTCGTAGCTGATTTGTTTGGACGCCGTCTTAGACAACCGTCAATTCAGACAACGTGTCACAATGTGGGTAATTCCAATATAGTACGTCCATACTGAGTGAAGCTGGACAATTACCGTAGGTGTATACATACTTAGAGCTTACATTACGTGGTGCTGTAGCACTTATGAGTTTCTCAGCCTGAACAAGCAAAATGGTAATGCCATGCCTCTTTATACAGGTGACGAGGAGGTGTCTATATTTGAAAGAAGTAAGCAAACATTTGCTAAAACGTCGTTTCAATACGTCTATAATCTGTTATTTAAACAGCGTATGAATGATTGTGTTACAGAGGATAACATTGCATTTACGTGAAATGAAATACGAAGTCCAAGGAGATACTTGCATATATTCTTTGAGTACAATATTGATATACAATATTAACGAGCAATACACTCACTTTAGTGGAATGTAGAATCACAGGGCAGTAATTCTGTCTGAAAACAAATGTTCTCTGCTGTTTTTCCTCGTGTAACCAGGCTGCTGTGTACCGTTTTCAACCAGCGGCGGAGCATACTCCGACTTCCTTACTTTCCTACCTTGACGTTGATTCACGTTGGATTTACTCCGATATTCCAGCAAGCATTTGGGAAACAGTATCTTCCTGAAAGCTTCTCTGAATTCTTGATTAAATATGCTATATATAATAGGATTTAAACATGAATTGACATAACCTAACCAGGTAAGTATTTTGAACACAACATCAGGTATGCACGTGGGACAAAATGCGGCAATTGGATTCATCACAAAGAAAGGAAACCAACAGAGTAGAAATACTCCCATGATGATGCCGAGAGTGACGGCTGCTTTATGGTCCGATATTCTGTAGCTTCCTCCTTGTTTGCCGGCGGCATCACTCGCCTGCTGTGGGGTCTGAAACCTCTCTGCTGTGTGAGTTCTGCGAATTATGTCCGCATGCCTTTTGGCATACATGTACAAACGACAATATATTGAAAGCATCACAATACAAGGAATGTAAAAACTTATTGTTGATGATACAACAGCATAGATAGGATTCAATTCAAATATGCAACTTTCAGATGCTAAAGAATCTTGTTGGTTATTTCCGGAACTAAAATGCCATCCCATGTGTATTGGAACGAAGGAAATTAGCAGTGACAGAATCCACACTGTAGCAATAAAACACACTGTCTTTCTCCCCGTCATCCACGCTTCATATCGTAATGGGTCCTTTATGTGAATATAGCGGTCCAAACTTATCACACATAAATTGAGAATAGATGCTGTTGAGCACATTATGTCCGCGGATATCCATATATTGCAAAACTCAATGCCGAAAGCCCATGTTCCTTGGATATCATTAGCCACAGCAAATGTCATCACACTGATGGCCACAAGCAAATCTGCGATGGCAAGAGACACAATAAAAAAGTTACTATTTCTTTTCAGCTTTCTGTCTGTAAACACAGCTGCACACACCAGCATGTTTCCACCAATAGCAACAACAATCAATATACACAGAAATGTCCCAATTAAAACTTTTTCTGTTAAGTTATAGTTTGTAATGAGACTATGGGACAGATTGGCGTGTGTTGGTGTTATGACGTATGTAGGCTGAGACCAGTTACCAGACATTGCAGGAGTGTAGGTACCCACTGGAACAGAGGGAGCTACTGTGAATCTGTGGAAGTGCTGATTTCAACCCAAAAATAGTGAACTTACTGACAAGGTGTACACACAGCAAAATCGTCCATGCTCCAGGATAGTTAGAAGCTTATAAAAAACTGTTTCCTGTAATCCATGGCTGCTTCAGGTACACAGAGGTGATGGAAGTCCCGTATAGATGTATTATTGGTCATTTACAGATGAAGTACTGTGTTTTCAAATGATAACTTGGTATCCAAAATAGAGATGTGACTTAGAAGTATCCCAAAGCATCATACATGACTGCGATGAAGTTGCATCTAAAGTTCCACGAAGGACCACTAACGTCCGAGTTGAAGACTGGCTTATGCCTCAGCAGCGCACGAGAAATGAGTGACAGCAGGCGTGCTGTGCGCACAACCACTTTACTCTGCTGGTTTTCTGGCGAGAACCGAGTTTGTGGTGAGGACAGCAATGTTAGTGGCGTGACACGTTGAATCACACCCTGGCTCGCCAACAGTAGTTGTCAATGACTTATTATCGGAATTTGGGACCTTATCGATTTAGACATAGTCACTGACGTGACCACAACTGTCCACATTGCTCATTTTAGCGCCACTTGTAAGAGAGCAGACGACAGACGTGAAACTGTAAGGGCAGAACGATTGAAACAGCTTCGTGCGCGGATCAATGCACCGCCACACTAGCACTGTCTTTAAGCAGAGTAATCGCTCTGAGGACCAATGAAATGGGGCTCTATTGCCTGATTTCGGATTGTGATTGTGCATTGAAGCCCCACGAGTATAAACGTCCGTCCTTTCTACTTCTTACGGCCCTTGTGACTGAAGTACTTAAAGGGGCAGAGTAATGCACTGTGGTGGTTTCTAATCCAATTTCATGATCAGTTTATAACTTCACATTGAGGATTAGATACATGTAGGTAAGCGAACTCTTACACGTTAGTGTTTGTTAACAGCAGCGTTAAAACAGCATCTGAAAGTTGTAGATAGTAGTATGATAGGACCTACATTTATTGATTGCATGAACAGGTGATCATTCATATTTGATATATAAGCACACAGAGATTTAGAGATTTTAAAAAATTCACATATGTTGGTAAACTTTGTTAAGAAGTAAGTACTAGATAGTCATACTGGCATTCATTTTTTATTGCATTCTACTGATCACGTTAAGAATTGTGTAGAGACGGGTAGACTTTAGCCCCTAATAGATTTACTTTGATTATGCGACAATCAGCAATATATATTTATTAATCTCTGAAATGGACATATTTTTGTTACATTGTCCTTAGATATATAAATGTATTCACTTTCCTGAAACTGACGAATTCTATTGTACACGTTTCTTGCTTCAGGCTGTGTACAGAAGATGACATTACGGGGAGGAGAGTAGCTTGTGCCTGGCTGTAACTGAGGAGGCAACACAATAGGTACTCACTCACAGGTAATATCCAACTAGACTTGTTAAGGTTTAAGTGGATTTGCGTCACGTGAACTAGTTGAGGATAAACAACACCATGGGTACATCCAAACAAACACCTCTACACACACGCGCGCGCACACACACACACACACACACACACATATAACGAAATAGTTGTAGCAAACAATACTAAAGGTAGGCCACTATAGGCACACCAAATAGTTGTAGCAAACAATACTAAAGGTATGCCCGTGTAGGCACACCAAATAGTTGTAGCAAACAACACTAAAGGTATGCCACTGTAGGCACACAAATAGTTGTAGCAAACAACGCTGAAGGTATGCCACTGTAGGCACACAAATAGTTGTAGCAAACAACGCTGAAGGTATGCCACTATAGGCACACCAAATAGTTGTAGCAAACAACGTTAAAGGTATGCCACTGTAGGCACACTAAATAGTTTTAGCAAGCAACAATAAAGGTATGCCCGTGTATGCAGACCAAATAATTTTGCAAACAACGTTAAAGGTATGCCCGGGTAGGCAGACCAAATATTTGTAGCAAACAACACTAAAGGTATGCCACTGTAGGCACACCAAATAGTTGTAGCAAACAACACTAAAGGTATGCCACTGTAGGCACACAAATAGTTGTAGCAAACAACGCTGAAGGTATGCCACTATAGGCACACAAATAGTTGTAGCAAACAACGCTGAAGGTATGCCACTATAGGCACACCAAATAGTTGTAGCAAACAACACTAAAGGTATGCCACTGTAGGCACACCAAATAGTTGTAGCAAACAACGCTGAAGGTATGCCACTGTAGGCACACAAATAGTTGTAGCAAACAACGCTGAAGGTATGCCACTATAGGCACACCAAATAGTTGTAGCAAACAACACTAAAGGTAGGCCACTATAGGCACACCAAATAGTTGTAGCAAACAACACTAAAGGTAGGCCACTATAGGCACACCAAATAGTTGTAGCAAACAACGTTAAAGGTATGCCACTGTAGGCACACTAAATAGTTTTAGCAAGCAACAATAAAGGTATGCCCGTGTATGCAGACCAAATAATTTTGCAAACAACGTTAAAGGTATGCCCGGGTAGGCAGACCAAATATTTGTAGCAAACAACGCTAAAGGTATGCCACTGTAGGCACACCAAATAGTTGTAGCAAACAACACTAAAGGTATGCCACTGTAGGCACACCAAATATTTGTAGCAAACAACACTAAAGGTATGCCACTGTAGGCACACCTTATAGTTGTAGCAAACAATACTAAAGGTATGCCACTGTAGGCAGACCAAATATTTGTAGCAAACAACACTAAAGGTATGCCCGTATTGACACACCAAGTAGTTGTAGCAAACAACACTAAAGGTATGCCCGTATTGACACACCAAGTAGTTGTAGCAAACAACACTAAAGGTATGCCCGTATTGACACACCAAGTAGTTGTAGCAAACAACACTAAAGGTATGCCCGTATTGACACACCAAGTAGTTGCGGCAAACAACACTAAAGGTATGCCCGTATTGACACACCAAGTAGTTGTAGCAAACAACACTAAAGGTATGCCCGTATTGTCACACCAAGTAGTTGTAGCAAACAACACTAAAGGTATGCCCGTATTGACACACCAAGTAGTTGCGGCAAACAACAATGTTGGTAAGGTCACATAGATATTCGTGGACTAGTTGAGGAAAAGGACACCAAAAGTACTTGCCATTTTGTCACTTGGCACTTAATGCCTGGTTTTATCGATGATGCCATGTGTTGGGTCTGATAACAAGGCTAGTTCTCTGACGTAATCACATCGTGTAAATAACACTGAAGCCAGACTTCCTGATAACAAGTGACCGGACCAGGCCAAGTCACGTAATATGGGTGTCTTTTTTGTGGTGAGGTATCTGCTCACATTCTGATTAATGCTTAATACAATAGCAGCAGGTATGTTTAAACTCTCGAAACAAAATATAATGTTTCAGATATTTAGACTGGGGTGGGGGAGTGACATAACTACCAATAACCAGGTCAACTCACTGAACAGGCACCTTTTGTTGACTAGTACTAGTGCAGTGAAGCATGGTGGTAGGCAGAACAATGAAGCTAATCTGCTATCAGCTGCCCGCTCAGAGAGATTAAACCAAATAGCCATCTCGGAAGGTGGTATTTCAAAGTGAACTCACTTACATCATGCCATCCAAACGTGATTATGTGAACATGATGACGCGAAAGCTGTCAAAGACTGAAGTTAGACCAGCATTGTGGACATTAGCGGAAACACAGAGGAAATGTGAAGCATGTGATGGTTGAGGACTGATTTAGATTGGCCAAATGTTCAGCCACATTTGATGGACAGTGCGCACCTTGCTGGTGATTGCTATGCACCTTAGGTAAATTATAGTTTATTGATTACTGTTAAAGTGTTGATAATGATACTTGTGTTTCGACATTATTATCTTTGTGATCATTTCCTGTAATGTCAATGAGATGTCTACCACAAGTCCCACTGAGTCCTCTGAACTGAACTTTACTTCTCTCAAGGCTATATACATAGCATAATGATGCTTTTTAAAATTGCATAATATAGAGCGACAAAAAAGTTGGCAATTTAATCAAATCCGAAACATTTTTACTTTATTATAAACTTATCATTTTAAATACAGATGGTCTCTTGATGTACAGTGTTCGAAGTAGTTTCTTTCTCAAATCGTTGAAATAATTTACAATTAAACAGGAAGTGGTATTCATCGCCAATATCGTTTGAAACACACAGGGTACAATTTCTAACAAAAATATCAATTTTTTACCATCTACCGGTCTCAATCGGTAATCGATGACATGATAATCTAAGCAATGTTAAAGCAATTTAATGTTTATTAGGTAAATGTTGTAGATAGAATTCAATATCAGTATTAAGTTTAATAGATTTATAGAATCTACCCTTAGATGATACTTCTAGATCAGAGTGCCACTTCTCTATAAACAAGTCAATTCATTCATTATGTTGTTCTTTATCCATTCTACATTATCACAAATTGTTGAATCCACATGTCATTATTTCCAGTTTGAACTAAACAGCATGTATACATGACATCCACTTATTATTATCTTGTGTGTCTCGGTAACCTTTGCTAAATGTCTTCAGAAAGTTTAGAGTTGATCACGTAGTAAGCTGGAGTCATGTATATATGGTGAACAATATAATATACGTGCTTCTAGGTAGGAGCCTGGCTGTAGTAGTCCGTGTTTTGGTACAAACCCACTGATATACCATGCCAACTGTATGTCTCAGTATGCTGAACGCCACCCTGACCAGTCTTTGTTGTTTTACCTTAAGGCTGGGTATGATGCGGTTAGATGATCGAATCACCAAATATTAGTTAACAGACAAACGTTTAGATAATCAATTACAAGACTTTCAAACGTGGTCACGTCACCTTGTGCTACGGACGATACAGAAAGGATATCTTCTTTGCTTGACAACGGCATTATAATATATGTCGAAACGTGGCCTATACAGAACAAAGAAGTTGTCTATCCGTAAAAATAGTCTTCATTCTTCAGAAAGGATATCGTCAAGTTATATAGGACAAATCTTGCACCTAACCCATATCCGTGTCTACTTTGAACAGAAATATCCAGAAAATAATCAAAGCATTTGTTAACTATTAAAGTTTTCTGACTTTCATAGCATGTGTAGTCTCCAATATACAATAGTTCAGCTGTCACATCCAGTGAGTGAGTGCAGAAACAAGATTACATGGGCATTCAGCTTAACTTGTCCGCCGACTCATTGTTATTGGAGGTCGAAGGAAGTCACTGTACTTCAACAGTTTGTTGTTAGCCTCAAGTGACCCCTGAAAAATAGTAAAAAAAGTAACATCATATATCAAAAGAATTACATCCCCATGAATCCCGTCCTATAGCTAGATATTTCGATACGAAAGACGGTAAATACAAAATTGTGCACACATGGTTCCTAGTTACCAGATAAACATGTGTTTTCAGATGTACGAGGATGCTTCCGAGTATTTGATGCCCACATTCCGGCTAACGCCGGCTGTTTTAAGTCTGACACGGACATGTCACTCTTGTCTGTCTCAGTCCCTGAACCGCATTAATTTTCTTCTCCAATGCTTAAAGCCACAAATTAAGCAAGCCCAGAATTCCTCAGGTTCCATCTCACTGGAGACCATTTTCAGTTTACAAGAAATTGTTTGTTTCTATCAAAATTATATATATATATATACACAGTGTTGACACCATATATATATATATAATTATGCTAGAAACAAACAGAGACTCAGCATGAGTGTAATGTCTCTCTAGGAAGTCTTTGCCGTCGTCAAGCAGGCAATGGTGGGGGCATACGCTAAACAACTGGAGCTGCTAGGTGAGCACAACCGACACCTAACTCTAAACTGTCACGATGCATTTGAATCAAACGATTAAATAATCAATGCTGTATACATTTGAACAAGCCCAATAACTCGATCCTTCATGGGTGAGAATGAGTAAAACAGCAAGAATGCATTTATACGCAATAAGACATCAGATTTGCTAACTTAACAATCACATGACAGTTCACACTCCCATTTTACAATGCAGTGTTGTTTGACGGTGTGTCGACAGACATTTCCCCACAAGTCAGGTAGTCAACAATGTTTAAACACTTCATTCACGGAAATGCGTTACGCATAACAATATTTTCTTGTTTCAGAATCAAGGCGGATGTCTGAAACGTTATGAAGGGTAGACATGAGTTTGTTCGTGAGAGTAAGGATGACGCGGCGTTAGGTGCGGTTTAACTGCTGATACATTGTTACTTAGTTATGGAGGATTATTATTTACATCGACAGCAGCCATATACATCACGGTTTATTATCTACCCCTGTAACAATTCAAGTACGTTCACAAACAGCCACGACAAATCTACCAAATCCCATAGAACCATTCTCGCGTGTACAGGACGAGGACATATTTGTCTGGCGATGATCAGTTCATGATTGATATCTGAAACATAATACCAATATGGTGTCAGACATCGCAAGGTTAATGATCTAAGATAGAATCAGAGAGAGTGGTTTTAGACATTAACATAGGGCAGGTCAGAGCGGCAATCGATCTAAATTGCTTAATATGTCTGTTTACATAATCTGAAGCTTGTGTTACTTGTCACTGTGTTTAGTGGAGGTTATGCGGGAACTCTTTATTGAGTTTTCATTTATTACTGTGAATCCCTTTATACCAATCAAGAACATTTACGTCGGTCTAATCAGACATTATTAGGAACGGTGCCTGCTTGGCTGCAGTTTAAATAGCAATCTCCTTGATGAAGAAGAGTGATGGAGCTGGTGGCGGATACTCATAAGGCACAAAGTAGAGTGGAATTGCTGCACCCACAAGTAGGAAGCCTATCTTGTTTCTCGTCAGACTTCAATATGGACAATGTACTATTCTACAGATAGTCACGATATATATTCCACTGCAAATGATTAAATCAATATTTTCTGCTGTGACAGCGCTTTCAACATGATATCACCATCTATATGACATGTGGTCTATTTGCGAGTACAGCAGGGATTGGACGTATTCAGCGGGGCTTCGTCAACACTGTGTTACTGAGAGGTGAATAGGAATTGTTATACATACCTTCTCCATAAGCCTGTATACCAATACACATACACCAGACACTAACACTTACCTTGAAATCTGCTTCTTGGGTGTTCGTAAATCATTTGTACGTTGTACTTCTTGACTTACGTATCATTACCTGTTCCCTACAAATCGGCTTGGAAGGTGTGAAGGCGATATTGCCGATTAGGGGCTTGTTTAGGGATATATTTACCTCTACCATGACACTGCAAATACAAATACATTCCACACCATTAGTTTTATGTCATGTAGATCATTGATTCAAAGGTATGCTGTACGAATCTCCGTCCCTAATATTGCTGTCTTTTTAAGTTTAGTGCAGATGCAAGGAACAGGTATAATGTCACGCGAACGAGTTATGAACTTTACATGTGACTGACCGACCGTTATACCGTGTTGCCATTGTCCGTTCACCGCAGGAACTACATAAAACCACAAACACCCTTACTTCCAAATCCTTGATAATAGTCACTGAATGTGTCACAGCATTTGTTACGTGTACTCAATATGTTAGTGATTGGCCATCATTTGTACCGCTTGAGTTTCCATGCTACTATATGCGATTGTGTATTATTTAACCATTTGTAAGTATTTCCATTGACATCATTGGCATAACTCAAGTGTTAATTCAGCATTTGTCCCGAAACAGACAAGCCATTACTGACGTCAGTTATGTGGTGGAACTTTGGTAGACATGCAGGGTAATTGCATCATTGAGTGTTTGTAGAAATTAGGTTTAATTAGTGTAATGGTCTGACAGATATCCTATCATGACACACTAAACATTACTTAAGGCATCAGGAAAGGAATGAATTTTGGTCTTTATTGAGCGCCTAGAATGAGTGCGTGAGATTATCTTATGCAAAGCAATTAGGTAGATGGACAATATGACTGAGCAACTGTTAACTTCATAATCCGTAATATAGATATAAGATAGTTTAAATATACTATATACATATAAAATAAGTACGTTACTGATTTATATTAAGACAAAATATAGCTCAAAATTCCCGTTTGATGTTATATTATTGTTGAGCTATAATATTATTCCAGGTATTGGAACACACCTGCTTGAGGATGACCAGTCTACGACAGACCAAACTGTGACCACACACAGCAGATCCACAACTTTAATTGAGATACTGAAGCACCTGTCAACCTGTAAAGTAAAAAGTGATGCTCAACTGTCATTGATTCCGAGTGATTTTGAGGGCAAAGAAATGAATCTAGCGAGTGATGTGATATGGGACTACATTTATCAGATTGAGGTCCACGTTAATGTTCCAGCTACTGCGAAGGACTACGCATCATTTGATTAATTACATATTTGTCCGTTCATCGACTTGGGAGAGCATGGTCAAAAGTTATTGATTCATCGCCAAAAGCTATAAATCAGAATTAAAATAAATATTATTCACTTTGTATGTTTAGTGTGTGATACCAAAGGAATGCAAAGCGTAGTGGTTAGATTGTCCGAGAAGAAATGTGTTAGCTGACTGCTTACTCAGGCAATTCTGCTTTACGGTCTATCACGTCTTTCATGAAATCTGCATCTTCCCTTGGTGATTTATGACTCTAGAAGATAGGAGTTGTGCGGGATAAAGAAAATCAATTCCAAAATCGAAAGATTCTGTTGGACTGGGTGCCTGTATTATTTGATTTTTTTCTATCTAGCATCTCCGATGTGTAGGAGTGAAGAAAGAGCTCAGCACATGTTCAATGCGAAGCACGTTCATGGCTTCTGGTTACCTCACAATTACGAATTCTGGCGCGTATCTCAGCTTCTGCTAAAGCCACTAATCTTTAAATAACACGTGTGTGGTCTTGTCTGTACAATTAATATTGCAGACTGATATCAGTTAGAGCCTGTATCAACGTGGCCTAAAACATTGGTCACACAACCATTGATTTGGAGTATCTCATAAGTTTTGACAGCGACGGTTCCCTAAGCCCTCAGTGGCGTGCTAGTTGATTCAGATGATTCCACTGTTTCACTGAGTTAGGTACAGAATGAATAATTAGATTCCGGGCCACCACAATCGTCACAGATTTTCGGACCTTCGATCTCCGCTGCTTTGAAAACTGCAATGCAGAAGATACGGCATATGAAGAAAATAAATCAGGAAATGCAGAGGTGTATACTTTCCATGTATCCTTATCGTGATTGTTTTCTTTTGTAGTTGTTGAATGATCGTTACATGGTATGCTGAGTCATTTGTATGGACCAGACAGAGTTTGGGGAGTGAAACCGACGGCACATTCTTAAGACTTACGCCTCGTTGCCCCTGATGTGATACGGCAACATTACGATGGCTCAGTTCGTTATGCCTTGCAATTTAAGCATTCCCATGGTTCTACGATCATTAATCATTTACAGAGGTGTAGCCTAAGGACAAAGTTAATCACAACCTGTCGCTGACAGATTCCCTCGCGAATTCTAATTTAGGACCCCTCACTTGCACAGAGTTGTCATAGTTTGACAGCAATGCTGGAACTAATCAGGAGATATTTTCGATTCTGAAGGTAAAACGTGCACAAGCACGCGTGCTCCGCTGAATGCACGCGTGCGTACGCACTTGCGTGCATACGTGTGTGCGTGCGTGTATTTGTGTGGGAGGAAGTAAAGGTAAGGGGGATGTAACATAATTATTCCCGTCACAACCTGGTATCAATTTCGTGCAAGCGTCTTTCATCTTGTGCACGTGAACATCGTCGGGGTAAAATTCAAAATTTAAAGTGAAATGTGTCAGTGTGTTGTGGTACATTTATTTCAGAGATAAAAAACAGATTGAAAGTTGGTCTGATATTGTTTTAAACCCAATTAAACTCTTACGCCGGGAACGGCTGCGTGCAATTGGCATGATGGCACGAGCTCCCCACGTTTCAGGTCAGTAATTAGCAATATCGACAGACAAATAACGTTGATAACAGATGTTGGCCTCTTCCCACAAGACCGCTGCATCAGAAGCCTGACCGTGTTACGAAACCTTGGTCAAAGAGCCTCCCAAATCGGAGAATAGCTTCACACAGCTACAGATGTTAGAGTGAGTGAGTGGACAGACGATCCGTAATCGGTAACACAGAAGGAATCTGCATGAGTGACGTCCACGTGTTATCCCACGTGGTTGGAGTCAAGAGCGACAGTACTGGACCAGTCGTCGTTGGGCAAATGTTATGTTTTCTTATGAATCAAGGTTAAGTTTGGACCACTATCACTATGACTTTCAGAACAGCTTTTATTCAGGACGTGTCACTGGGCAGTACTACCGTGACAACATCCTGGAGCCACACGTTTTGCCATTTGCGTGTCGTCATGGTCGTCGTTTTGTGTTCAAGATGGCCAGCACCTAGTTCAGACATGTCACACATCGATCATGTCTGGGATGTCCTTCGACGGCGCGTATATGACCATCAACAACCACCGACCACTATCAACGAACTTGGCGCTGCCTTTCAGGAAGACTGGGGTGGAATGAACTACGTTGACACTGAACGTTTGATTCGGAGTATACCTATCTCGAATCCGGGATTGTTTGAATCACGCGATATGAATGAGTTTGACTTTTCGTGGTAAATGACGTGATGGACAGAAGAGCGCTTTGGTCAATGACAAAATCTGAATAATAATAATAATAATAATAATTCACTTGTATAGCGCCTGGTATCCATCTGTCTAGCTGCTCACTGACGCATAATGTAGGAGTCAGTAGAGTGAAAGAGGAAAATTGTTAAATATTGTAAGCGGTTCTGAACAGAAATGTTTTGATTAGGCTTTTAAAAGAGGATGCACAGATGGTGACTAAGTGTTTAAGTCAGCCAGATTATTAAAGATGTAAAATATCAATGGTTGTGAAACCTTTTGATTGAATATCCCCTATTTTCTTTAAAAGTATATGTTCAGAACAAGATTATTTAATTAGAAATGACAGATATTTGTTCTCAAGAGATTTTGTTTGCAGAAGAAAGCATTCAGGTGATAAACGCGTGCTAGACGTGTTCAGTTTCAAACTGTTTACGGACTAAGTTAAAATCCTAAACGGAACAATGTTTTGAGTGCTTTATCTTACTGTATCAATATCGATATAAAAATATAAACAAGTTTATATCCTAAACACGTGTAGAAAAAGGGTGCATGCATTTTAACTCCACAACGTCATATGTTTAAGGTCACACTAATCACTTTATGTGGGCGAACTGGCTAAAGCCCCAGGCTAGTGATCCAGCGAGCTTGAGGTGACGGGATCGAGCCCACCTGTGACCGGGTGTAAAAACCTTGGAGTCAACTTTGTGTGCAGACTCGTTCAGTGTTGTCACAACCCCTAGTGTACAGTACACAACCCTGTGCACTTAAAAGAACCCACGAATCCGTTGGTATATGACCAGATGGTGGCCACATGAATACGTGCAAACACCCAGTTGCGGGTACAGCAACGTACAGTAAACTTGGACAAAGTACTGTGACTATGTGTCCCAGTCCACCCAGCTGTGAATGGATACCTCGTAAGGATGGGAATGCCACAATAACTCAGTCCGCCTAGTGGCTGAAAGAGTTGTATGCTCCCCAGGGAGTTGAGATTGACAATACGATGTGCCGTTGAGATTGACATCCAGTGAACGAGGGAAAAACAAAGCGCCTTTGAGCAGCTGAGCTGAGCTGGATATCGGCGCTATACGTATGTATGTATGTATGTATGTATGTAGGTAGGTAGGTATGTAGGTATGTATGGATGGATGGATGGATGGATGGATGGATGGATGGATGGATGGATGGATGGATGGATGGATGTATGATGTATGTATGTATGTATGTATGTATGTATGTATGTATGTATGTATGTATGTATGTATGTATGTATGTATGTATGTATGTATGTATGTATGTATGTATGTATGTATGTATGTATGTATGTATGTATGTATGTATGTATGTATGTATGTATGTATGTATGTATGTATAGAAGAGCCTTTTGCAGCTGACATCAGAATGTGACACCGCTGTAATCTATAGCATGGAGGATATTAAAGGACAATAAAATTATTCACAAATATGGAAATACATATGACTGATAATTGCTGGTACTGTTGCAACAACGTGTGTGGGGGGTATCTGAACTAGACTCAACCTTCTCGTGCTCCAGTCCTGTAGGAACAAAGTGTATGTATGGGTATTCTATCTATACAAGTCTCGAACTTCTCGTGCTCCAATACTGTTGCAACAACCTGTATGTATGGATATCTGAACTAGACTCAACCTTCTCGTGCTCCAGTTCTGTAGGAACAACGTGTATGTATGGGTATTCTATCTATACAAGTCTCGAACTTCTCGTGCTCCAATACTGTAGGAACAATGTGTAAGTGTACGTGCGTGCGTGAGTGCGTGTGTTATCTGTGCAAGACTCGAACTTCTCGTTCTCGTTTGTATGGTTATCAGGATGCAGCCACGGACGTCGTTCACCGATGCCGTGCCTACATATTGGTATCTACAATTGTAGTTCTGAGCACAAGACGTTATATTTAATACTTTGAAACAACGCGGTGTTTAGATTGTTGTTCCAAAGAGATTACATTTGTCCCTTCTGTCAGTACGGTTTGTAACATTAATGATGTTGTACTGTTGCAACTCAAAGACACATCACTAATCACTAATTATAGACAACTATTTGCTGTCTCTACTTGAATGACTTTGTAACCTCAATTTAATATAATCATACGCATTACATTGTGTCTGCAGTTTTCGGTGTGTGTGAATGTTAAGACTTTTAGGATTGCTTGGGTGGTAATGACCAGGAAATACTTCTTGCTACTCACGCACATGTCTGGCACATAAATTGGTTCTTGACGGGAACCTCAAAGCTTGGGATAGTCTCAGAGCCCAGTCAGACTGTACTTGATTACAGCACCCGTCTGTCCACAACACCTACATATGTAACCTCTTCAGAAACCCAAAATACATTGAATACGAACGAAAGCAGTAACAAGTAGGCTCTTGATATGACATTATGAAGAATATCTTGATGTAGAGCAGTACCTTCAGATGGTGTTGGAGGGTCACCTTCAGTTGATGTAGAGCATTACCTTCAGAAGGTGTTGGAGGGTCACCTTCAGTTGATGTAGAGCATTACCTTCAGATGGTGTGGAGGGTCACCTTCAGTGTTTGTAGAGCATTACCTTCAGATGGTGTTGGAGGGTCACCTTCAGTTGATGTAGAGCATTACCTTCAGATGGTGTTGCATGGTCACCTTCAGTTGATGTAGAGCATTACCTTCAGATGGTGTGGAGGGTCACCTTCAGTTGATGTAGAGCATTACCTTCAGATGGTGTGGAGGGTCACCTTCAGTTGATGTAGAGCATTACCTTCAGAAGGTGTTGGATGGTCACCTTCAGTTGATGTAGAGCATTACCTTCAGAAGGTGTTGGATGGTCACCTTCAGTTGATGTAGAGCATTACCTTCAGATGGTGTGGAGGGTCACCTTCAGTTGATGTAGAGCATTACCTTCAGATGGTGTGGAGGGTCACCTTCAGTTGATGTAGAGCATTACCTTCAGATGGTGTTGGAGGGTCACCTTCAGTTGATGTAGAGCATTACCTTCAGAAGGTGTTGGAGGGTCACCCTCAGTTGATGTACAGCATTACCTTCAGATGGTGTGGAGGGTCACCTTCAGTTGATGTAGAGCAGTACCTTCAGATGGTGTTGGAGGGTCACCTTCAGTTGATGTAGAGCATTACCTTCAGAAGGTGTTGGAGGGTCACCTTCAGTTGATGTAGAGCATTACCTTCAGAAGGTGTGGAGGGTCACCTTCAGTTGATGTAGAGCATTACCTTCAGATGGTGTTGGAGGGTCACCTTCAGTTGATGTAGAGCATTACCTTCAGAAGGTGTGGAGGGTCACCTTCAGTTGATGTAGAGCATTACCTTCAGAAGGTGTGGAGGGTCACCTTCAGTTGATGTAGAGCATTACCTTCAGATGGTGTTGGAGGGTCACCTTCAGTTGATGTAGAGCATTACCTTCAGATGGTGTTGGAGGGTCACCTTCAGTTGATGTAGAGCATTACCTTCAGATGGTGTGGAGGGTCACCCTCAGTTGATGTAGAGCATTACCTTCAGAAGGTGTGGAGGGTCACCTTCAGTTGATGTAGAGCATTACCTTCAGAAGGTGTGGAGGGTCACCTTCAGTTGATGTAGAGCATTACCTTCAGAAGGTGTGGAGGGTCACCTTCAGTTGATGTAGAGCAGTACCTTCAGATGGTGTTGGAGGGTCACCTTCAGTTGATGTAGAGCACACCTTCAGAAGGTGTTGGAGGGTCACCTTCAGTTGATGTAGAGCATTACCTTCAGAAGGTGTTGGAGGGTCACCTTCAGTTGATGTAGAGCATTACCTTCAGATGGTGTGGAGGGTCACCTTCAGTGTTTGTAGAGCATTACCTTCAGATGGTGTTGGAGGGTCACCTTCAGTTGATGTAGAGCATTACCTTCAGATGGTGTGGAGGGTCACCTTCAGTTGATGTAGAGCATTACCTTCAGATGGTGTTGGAGGGTCACCTTCAGTTGATGTAGAGCATTACCTTCAGATGGTGTTGGAGGGTCACCTTCAGTTGATGTACAGCATTACCTTCAGATGGTGTGGAGGGTCACCTTCAGTTGATGTAGAGCATTACCTTCAGATGGTGTTGGAGGGTCACCTTCAGTTGATGTAGAGCATTACCTTCAGAAGGTGTTGGAGGGTCACCTTCAGTTGATGTAGAGCATTACCTTCAGATGGTGTGGAGGGTCACCTTCAGATGTTTGTAGAGCATCACCTTCAGATGGTGTTGGAGGGTCACCTTCAGTTGATGTAGAGCATTACCTTCAGATGGTGTGGAGGGTCACCTTCAGTTGATGTAGAGTTGATGTAGATTACCTTCAGATGGTGTGGAGGGTCACCTTCAGTGTTTGTAGAGCATTACCTTCAGATGGTGTTGGAGGGTCACCTTCAGTTGATGTAGAGCATTACCTTCAGATGGTGTGGAGGGTCACCCTCAGTTGATGTAGAGCATTACCTTCAGATGGTGTGGAGGGTCACCCTCAGTTGATGTAGAGCATTACCTTCAGATGGTGTGGAGGGTCACCTTCAGTGTTTGTAGAGCATTACCTTCAGATGGTGTTGGATGGTCACCTTCAGTTGATGTAGAGCATTACCTTCAGATGGTGTGGAGGGTCACCCTCAGTTGATGTAGAGCATTACCTTCAGATGGTGTTGGAGGTCACCTTCAGTTGATGTAGAGCATTACCTTCAGAAGGTGTGGAGGGTCACCTTCAGTTGATGTGGAGAGCATTACCTTCAGATGGTGTGGAGGGTCACCCTCAGTTGATGTAGAGCATTACCTTCAGATGGTGTTGGAGGGTCACCTTCAGTTGATGTAGAGCATTACCTTCAGATGGTGTTGGAGGGTCACCTTCAGTTGATGTAGAGCATTACCTTCAGATGGTGTTGGAGGGTCACCTTCAGTTGATGTAGAGCATTACCTTCAGATGGTGTGGAGGGTCACCTTCAGTTGATGTAGAGCATTACCTTCAGAAGGTGTTGGAGGGTCACCTTCAGTTGGTCACCTTCAGTTGATGTAGAGCATAACCTTCAGATCCAGGTGTGGAGGGTCACCTTCAGCTGATGTAGAGCATTACCTTCAGATGGTGTGGAGGGTCACCTTCAGTTGATGTAGAGCATTACCTTCAGATGTCACCCTTCAGTTGATGTAGAGCATTACCTTCAGATGGTGCTGGAGGGTCACCTTCAGTTGATGTAGAGCATTACCTTCAGAAGGTGTTGGAGGGTCACCTTCAGTTGATGTAGAGCATTACCTTCAGATCGTGTTGGAGGGTCACCTTCAGTTGATGTAGAGCATTACCTTCAGATGGTGCTGGAGGGTCACCTTCAGTTGATGTAGAGCATTACCTTCAGAAGGTGTTGGAGGGTCACCTTCAGTTGATGTAGAGCATTACCTTCAGATGGTGTTGGAGGGTCACCTTCAGTTGATGTAGAGCATTACCTTCAGATGGTGTTGGAGGGTCACCTTCAGTTGATGTAGAGCATTACCTTCAGATGGTGTTGGAGGGTCACCTTCAGTTGATGTAGAGCATTACCTTCAGATGGTGTTGGAGGGTCACCTTCAGTTGATGTAGAGCATTACCTTCAGATGGTGTTGGAGGGTCACCTTCAGTTGATGTAGAGCATTACCTTCAGAAGGTGTGGAGGGTCACCTTCAGTTGATGTAGAGCATTACCTTCAGAAGGTGTGGAGGGTCACCTTCAGTTGATGTAGAGCATTACCTTCAGAAGGTGTGGAGGGTCACCTTCAGTTGATGTAGAGCAGTACCTTCAGATGGTGTTGGAGGGTCACCTTCAGTTGATGTAGAGCATTACCTTCAGAAGGTGTTGGAGGGTCACCTTCAGTTGATGTAGAGCATTACCTTCAGAAGGTGTTGGAGGGTCACCTTCAGTTGATGTAGAGCATTACCTTCAGATGGTGTGGAGGGTCACCTTCAGTGTTTGTAGAGCATTACCTTCAGATGGTGTTGGAGGGTCACCTTCAGTTGATGTAGAGCATTACCTTCAGATGGTGTGGAGGGTCACCTTCAGTTGATGTAGAGCATTACCTTCAGAAGGTGTTGGAGGGTCACCTTCAGTTGATGTAGAGCATTACCTTCAGATGGTGTGGAGGGTCACCTTCAGTGTTTGTAGAGCATTACCTTCAGATGGTGTTGGAGGGTCACCTTCAGTTGATGTAGAGCATTACCTTCAGATGGTGTGGAGGGTCACCTTCAGTTGATGTAGAGCATTACCTTCAGATGGTGTTGGAGGGTCACCTTCAGTTGATGTAGAGCATTACCTTCAGAAGGTGTTGGAGGGTCACCCTCAGTTGATGTACAGCATTACCTTCAGATGGTGTGGAGGGTCACCTTCAGTTGATGTAGAGCAGTACCTTCAGATGGTGTTGGAGGGTCACCTTCAGTTGATGTAGAGCATTACCTTCAGAAGGTGTTGGAGGGTCACCTTCAGTTGATGTTGAGCATTACCTTCAGATGGTGTGGAGGGTCACCTTCAGTGTTTGTAGAGCATTACCTTCAGATGGTGTTGGAGGGTCACCTTCAGTTGATGTAGAGCATTACCTTCAGATGGTGTGGAGGGTCACCCTCAGTTGATGTAGAGCATTACCTTCAGATGGTGTGGAGGGTCACCTTCAGTGTTTGTAGAGCATTACCTTCAGATGGTGTTGGAGGGTCACCTTCAGTTGATGTAGAGCATTACCTTCAGATGGTGTGGAGGGTCACCCTCAGTTGATGTAGAGCATTACCTTCAGATGGTGTGGAGGGTCACCTTCAGTGTTTGTAGAGCATTACCTTCAGATGGTGTTGGATGGTCACCTTCAGTTGATGTAGAGCATTACCTTCAGATGGTGTGGAGGGTCACCCTCAGTTGATGTAGAGCATTACCTTCAGATGGTGTTGGAGGGTCACCTTCAGTTGATGTAGAGCATTACCTTCAGAAGGTGTGGAGGGTCACCTTCAGTTGATGTAGAGCATTACCTTCAGATGGTGTGGAGGGTCACCCTCAGTTGATGTAGAGCATTACCTTCAGATGGTGTTGGAGGGTCACCTTCAGTTGATGTAGAGCATTACCTTCAGAAGGTGTTGGAGGGTCACCTTCAGTTGATGTAGAGCATTACCTTCAGATGGTGTTGGAGGGTCACCTTCAGTTGATGTAGAGCATTACCTTCAGATGGTGTGGAGGGTCACCTTCAGTTGATGTAGAGCATTACCTTCAGAAGGTGTTGGAGGGTCACCTTCAGTTGATGTAGAGCATAACCTTCAGATGGTGTGGAGGGTCACCTTCAGTTGATGTAGAGCATTACCTTCAGATGGTGTGGAGGGTCACCTTCAGTTGATGTAGAGCATTACCTTCAGATGGTGTGGAGGGTCACCTTCAGTTGATGTAGAGCATTACCTTCAGATGGTGTGGAGGGTCACCTTCAGTTGATGTAGAGCATTACCTTCAGATGGTGTGGAGGGTCACCTTCAGTTGATGTAGAGCATTACCTTCAGATGGTGCTGGAGGGTCACCTTCAGTTGATGTAGAGCATTACCTTCAGAAGGTGTTGGAGGGTCACCTTCAGTTGATGTAGAGCATTACCTTCAGATGGTGTTGGAGGGTCACCTTCAGTTGATGTAGAGCATTACCTTCAGATGGTGCTGGAGGGTCACCTTCAGTTGATGTAGAGCATTACCTTCAGAAGGTGTTGGAGGGTCACCCTCAGTTGATGTACAGCATTACCTTCAGATGGTGTGGAGGGTCACCTTCAGTTGATGTAGAGCAGTACCTTCAGATGGTGTTGGAGGGTCACCTTCAGTTGATGTAGAGCATTACCTTCAGATGGTGTGGAGGGTCACCTTCAGTTGATGTAGAGCATTACCTTCAGATGGTGTGGAGGGTCACCTTCAGATGGTGTGGAGGGTCACCTTCAGTTGATGTAGAGCATTACCTTCAGATGGTGTTGGAGGGTCACTTCAGTTGATGTAGAGATCACCTTCAGATGGTGCTGGAGGGTCACCTTCAGTTGATGTAGAGCATTACCTTCAGAAGGTGTTGGAGGGTCACCTTCAGTTGATGTAGAGCATTACCTTCAGATGGTGTTGGAGGGTCACCTTCAGTTGATGTAGAGCATTACCTTCAGATGGTGCTGGAGGGTCACCTTCAGTTGATGTAGAGCATTACCTTCAGAAGGTGTTGGAGGGTCACCTTCAGTTGATGTAGAGCATTACCTTCAGATGGTGTTGGAGGGTCACCTTCAGTTGATGTAGAGCATTACCTTCAGATGGTGTTGGAGGGTCACCTTCAGTTGATGTAGAGCATTACCTTCAGATGGTGTTGGAGGGTCACCTTCAGTTGATGTAGAGCATTACTTTCAGATGGTGTTGGAGGGTCACCTTCAGTTGATGTAGAGCATTACCTTCAGATGGTGTTGGAGGGTCACCTTCAGTTGATGTAGAGCATTACCTTCAGATGGTGTGGAGGGTCACCTTCAGTTGATGTAGAGCATTACCTTCAGATGGTGTTGGAGGATCACCTTCAGATTGTGTAAATGACCATCTTTAGATTAGTTGAGATAGTACAAAACCTGGTGTTTGACATTAAATAATGCAGAAAAGTGTGTTGTTTGGAAGAATGTAATGCATATATAATGTTAGTGTCTGACAAATTAAGATTTTTGAGTCAAACAAATTATTCCATTTATTGGCCCCAGTGAGCTGTGAGTCTAAAAATAAACCCCCTGAATCTGAGGGAAATCTAGGATTACACATTCAGTGCTTTTGCAGTGTGGAAAACAATGTCACTGAAAGACAGATTATGTATCTTAGATGGTGGAGAAAATTTGGTGTCAGGACACGTAACTAACAGAACCCTGATTTAGTTAAATTCGGCTCCGGGAAACGTTCCAAATTCCTGAAACGTATGCCCTTATTCGATTAAAGCCTTTACTGACAAAAATTCCAAACACCTAATCCTAATGCCCCCCTTTGTACATATCTGCTCGGCTTGGTTGTCGCGTAATAGTTTGTACCTTGTCAAATGATAGAGAGAATAACGACAGGTGATGATTGATGGGATAAGTGCCTGGATGTTATGCGACATGTGACATATTTTCTAAGGAAAGTAATAGCTGAGTAGACGCTGAGATTTAATCACATAAGCTTTACCCTCCTTCTGTGGTAATACGTGATCTCTGCCTTTTCTGACTATGACAGACATGACTTAGGCCAGCAGACGTAAGACGTGATTGCAGGCCTCAGGGAGTAGCTGAAATCACTGAATGTACATAAGCCCTCTAACAGACGCCCGGACCACCGTTATGAAAATTGTGTTACTACTCTCTGATTTACAAGAACGAAGTTTATAGTGGGGAATTTCCGTTAATTTACTAATGTAGCACACGTTACCATCGTTAAGACTATGCTGGGAAAAATCCGATAATAAAATGTAAAGCTATTGTAACGGTTCGAGATAATCAAGTCCAATTCCTTCAGTAGTCGATGGAGTTCCAGTCTAATCACTAGTCCTGCAAAACCTTACCAACTGTCAATACTTGCCTCCAACAGTATTACCAAACCGTTCAAGTCAAACATTGATGCAGAATGTAAATTATCACACATGGCAATTTACAGTTGAATTTGTAAAGCGGTGGTTTTGCAAACCTTCTTAATGTCTTGCACAAATCTACAATCATACATGGGAATGTTTACTGTTCTGTAAAGCTAATATAGATGTGATCCGTTGCGCATTGGCAGATAGTTGGCACCAATCGTCTAAATGTAGCCGATGTTGAATCTACGAGTCTTGCTTAGGGGAACCAATGTGCACACGTCCTTCACACTATAAGTCATGTATTTAAATCGCTTTATCATCTTGCATGTGAATTCTCCCTCCGTGTTTCTCGGCACTAACTTATATATATTTCAGTACGTGTACGCCATGGTCTCTGTGTGTGTACATCTATCATGGCAATGTACAAACGAAAGTGTTCTACACACATGTAAGCCACAACGGATTGTCATGACATGAATTACTTAATGGTAATTGCATTAATTTCAGATTCCTTTACTAAGGATGAGAGGCTTTTCTACATTTACATGAGTGAGTGAGTCTAGTTTTACGCCGCTTTTAACAATATCCCCGCAATATCACGGCGGGGGACACCGGAAATGGGCTTCACATATTGTACCCATGTCTGGAATCGAACTCGGGGCTTCGGCGTGACAAACGAGCGCGTTAACCACTAGGCCACCCCACCGCCCACACTTACATGAACACATGTTTTTTGTGACAGCCGAGCCACTATGGGAAAGTGATGTTTTCAGTTTGTTTAATGTAATAGCTTGTACA
Source organism: Haliotis rubra (assembly GCF_003918875.1). Lineage (NCBI taxonomy): Eukaryota > Metazoa > Mollusca > Gastropoda > Lepetellida > Haliotidae > Haliotis > Haliotis rubra. The sequence goes on from NW_025767039.1 coordinate 750,759, forward strand.
TAACCCTCGTGTGTAAATAACGTATTGAATCACCATAATAACTGTTCAACATAATTCCGTGCTAGACATTTTAGAAATACACTCAATTAACTTTGTTTGCCATAAGCTTATGAAATCCATACATCGCCAAACATTAAATTAAACTGTTTCTCAACATTGTCAAGTAGTTTACAATAACTTAGTAATCCTCCAAAATTAACACGTAGTAATATTTCTTTAGTAAACCACATTCAGAGATCTGAAGAAAGTTTACCCACCATTTCACACAGCCAGTAACTGCAGCAAGGCAGGTGTATCATATCCACACAACACCGTATTTTTCATCTCTTCCAGGTTTCCTCATCCAATCTCCATCTCTTCCTGGTTTCCTCATCCAGTTTCCATCTCTTTCTGGTTTCCTCATCCAGCCTCCATCTTTTCCTGGTTTCCTCATCCAGTCTCCATCTCTTCCCGGTTTCCTCATCCAGTCTTCATCTCTTCCCGGTTTCCTCATCCAGCCTCCATCTTTTCCTGGTTTCCTCATCCAGTCTCCATCTCCTCCTGGTTACCTCATCCAGCCTCCATCTCCTCCTGGTTTCCCCATCCAGTCTCCATCTCTTCCTGGTTTCCTCATCCAGTCTCCATCTCTTCCTGGTTTCCTCATCCAGTCTCCATCTCTTCCTAGTTTCCTCATCCAGTCTCCATCTCTTCCTGGTTTCCTAATCCAGTCTCCATCTCTTCCTGGTTTCCTCATCCAGTCTCCATCTCTTCCTGGTTTCCTCATCCAGTCTCATCTCCTCCTGCCTCATCCAGTCTCCATCTCTTCCTGGTTTCCTCATCCAATCTCCATCTCCTCCTGGTTTCCTCATGCAACCTCCATCTCTTTCTGGTTTCCTCATCCAGCCTCCATCTCCTCCTGGTTTCCTCATCCAGTCTCCATCTCTTCCTGGTTTTTTCCTCATCCAGCCTCCATCTCTTCCTGGTTTTCTCATCCAGCCTCCATCTCTTCCTGGTTTCCTCATCCAGTTTCCATCTCTTTCTGGTTTCCCCTCATCCAGCCTCCATCTCTTCCTGGTTTCCTCATCCAGTTTCCATCTCTTTCTGGTTTCCTCATCCAGCCTCCATCTCTTCCCGGTTTCCTCATCCAGTCTTCATCTCTTCCCGGTTTCCTCATCCAGCCTCCATCTTTTTCCTGGTTTCCTCATCCAGTCTCCATCTCTCCTCCTGGTTACCTCATCCAGCCTCCATCTCCTCCTGGTTTCCCCATCCAGTCTTCATCTCTTCCTGGTTTCCTCATCCAGTCTCCATCTCTTCCTGGTTTCCTCATCCAGTCTCCATCTCTTCCTAGTTTCCTCATCCAGTCTCCATCTCTTCCTGGTTTCCCTAATCCAGTCTCCATCTCTTCCTGGTTTCCTCATCCAGTCTCCATCTCTTCCTGGTTTCCTCATCCAGTCTCATCTCCTCCTGCCTCATCCAGTCTCCATCTCTTCCTGGTTTCCTCATCCAATCTCCATCTCCTCCTGGTTTCCCTCATGCAACCTCCATCTCTTTCTGGTTTCCTCATCCAGCCTCCATCTCCTCCTGGTTTCCTCATCCAGTCTCCATCTCTTCCTGGTTTCCTCATCCAGCCTCCATCTCTTCCTGGTTTCCTCATCCAGCCTCCATCTCTTCCTGGTTTTCTCATCCAGCCTCCATCTCCTCCTGGTTACCTCATCCAGCCTCCATCTCTTCCTGGTTTCCTCATCCAGTCTCCATCTCTTCCTGGTTTCCTCATCCAGCCTCCATCTCCTCCTGGTTTCCTCATCCAGTCTTCATCTCTTCCTGGTTTCCTCATCCTGTCTTCATCTCTTCCCGGTTTCCTCATCCAGTCTCCATCTCCTCCTGGTTTCCTCATCCAGTCTCCATCTCTTCCTGGTTTCCTCATCCAGTCTCCATCTCTTCCTGGTTTCCCTCATCCTTCCTGGTTTCCTCATCCTGTCTCCAGTCCTGGTTTCCCTCATCCAGTCTCCATCTCTTCCTGGTTTCCTCATCCAGTCTCCATCTCTGGTTTTCCTGGTTTCCTCATCCAGTCTCCATCTCTTCCTAGTTTCCTAATCATCCATCTCCTCCTGGTTTCCTCATCCAGTCTCCATCTCTTCCTGGTTTCCTCATCCAGTCTCCATCTCTTCCTGGTTTCCTCATCCAGTCTCCATCTCTTCCTGGTTTCCTCATCCAGTCTCCATCTCTTCCTGGTTTTCTCATCCAGTCTCCATCTCCTCCTGGTTTCATCATGCAGCCGCCATCTCTTTCTGGTTTCCTCATCCAGCCTCCATCTCCTCCTGGTTTCCTCATCCAGTCTCCATCTCTTCCCGGTTTCCTCATCCAGTCTCCATCTCCTCCAGGTTTCCTCATCCAGTCTTCATCTCTTCCTGGTTTCCTCATCCTCATCCGTCTCCCACACATATCTACACAAAAGCATATGTATACGTATAGATAAGTATGACTTTCACGACCAATTATTATCTGACAATGGTGGTTTGGAGTAAACCAATTCATCACTACTGCACATACAGTGATTAAAGATATAGATGCAAGGTTTGTTAGACTTTCGTCGTGCAAGCATGGTCACAGGAAGATCGATATCTTAGCGTCTGTGGGGTCTCATATGATGTAATCAAGCTCCATAAACGATAGCATCTCGGCGCAGAGATAACAATATTCTTATGAATGTGATGTTGATATATGTAATTGTAATAAATGCGTACTGGAAAACAGACAACCGGACTGTCTGGCCCACGCGTTATTTATGGAACACAAGACGTCGTCAGCTCGAGATAGTGTTTCAAAGCATTACGACGTTTGAAGCACTAGAGTTTTTATAAAAGAAACGGAATAACGAGAATGTACTCATACACGTATTTCTGTAACCTAATCCAGAGCTAATATCCTCTATTGGTCTGTATTGTCATAAAAATGATATTTAACAATGATAAATAAAGAGTTTCATATTCCTGAGTTATCGAAATAAACGATCTCCTAATTACAATTTCTAAACTTACGTCAGAACATCGCTATATATTATCAGGAGGGAATCACAAATTAGTTCACCATGTCCAACTAAATGAATGTTTCTCCATTTGAATTTGATGGATCTCGTTGCTGCATGCATGAGGACGTGCTCCGTCTTTATTGTTACGCTAAAACCGAACACAGACAGCGTTTTTTTCCACAAGGTTAAGGATATTGAAGGCGCTTGCTTTGCCTCATCGAACTTTCACTGTGTCGGTAACCTTTCTGCACGGTGTTGACTCAATTCCAAAGGTATGCATGTGTTTGCGTACGTATGTACGTGTGTGCGTGCGTGCGTGTGTGTGTGTGTGTGTGTGTGTGTGTGTGTGTGTGTGTGTGTGTGTGTGTGTGTGTGTGTGTGTGTGTGCATGTGTGTGTGTGTATGTGTGTGCTTGAGAGTTTGTCCTGATCATGAGTTAACCAGAAGAACGTAAAGGATCAAGAGGATGTAAGTAGATAAGATAGTGAGTGTGCGTGCCCTGTCTATCTAAATGATTTACAAGATGGTTTCAAAGGTTCATAAGTTGATCAAACTAACTATGCAACGCTTAATTATTTATTCCAATAACGTGTGTGCGCTTGTGTGCACGTGTTTGTGTCCTGTCTGCCTGCATGAGGGGCGATGGGGTAGCCTAGTGGTAAAAGCGTTCGCTCGTCACGCCGAAGGTCCGGTTTCGATTCCCCACATCGGTACAACTTGTGAAGCTCATTTCTGGTGTCCCCCGCCGTGATATTGCTGGAATATTGCTAAAAACGGCGTAAAACCATACTCAGCCAGTCAGCCAGTCAGCCTTCATGATTTAGAACAAGGGCTGTTGCAAAGGGTTGTAAGTACATACAATAAAACTATGCATCGCTGAAATATCAAACTAAGAAGTCCGATGTATTTGCTAGATAGTTCGGATATTGGAGAGTAGCCATCTGTCAAAATGACAACAGTATGCTCCACATACACAACAAGCAACACAATGGCAATGACGGCAGCAGTCAGCAGGCAACAAAGCCTTCACATAAAACCGGAACAAATATAGTGTTTTATTATCTCAACTAGCAGCGTTAATATAAAAAGGAGTACTTTGAATGAATAGATAGAGGCCATGCCTAGGTATATATTACAGAAACTGCGCCTTAGGGTAGCACCAGCTCTTTACGTGTATGAACATGCGTGTGCGAGAGATAGATATGCATGTACCAAGAGCACAATGCGCACGTAAAGCGATATCACGTTAAAAGTGTAATTACTTTAAGACTGCGTTAAGAGCTCGCAGAGACGAATATTATAAAGTGCAAGGTTTTCCTAGTTACACGAGTACCAGAGGCTGGGGACGGAGGGGGCAGGCCCAATCAGGGAACAGCTTGACGACGTACTGACATGTCTGCCTGGAGTTAACTTAATTCCAGTTGATTACAATGTTTCTCCTTACTGAATCCGACTCTGGGAGAGCTTTGGGGAATCAAGTTAAACAGCCATTTTACACTCCCTAGACCTTAATGTCAGTCTCCTTATCTCAAGGGGAAAGCAATTTCCTCAAGTGATTGGTAATTGGAGATCAGTAGCAAGCTGACCATCACAGAGGAGCGAGCGTGTCAGGCACGACGGTACTTGTGAACTGTGTTTAATGACAGTCAGTTTTGCACGCTCTTGGGTCGGCGACAAATGCTAATTATTTTGTCAGGCCCGTTACCTATCTCACAGTACTTCTTTGAAGTATTTCATCGAAATCTGAGGTCGACCTGTTCATTATTGGTCTCCTAGTAACATTGTTTACATATATCCAGTGCATTGATTTGGAGATGAGTCTAAACTCACTTTTTAAAGAGAAAGAGAGGTTAAGATGAAAACTAGAATGGAGCCTACAAGTCCGAGATGCAAAATGGCAAACAACACACATTCAACGAATCTTGGTTTCTACGTCATTCCGACAGACAATAAACACGCCCTGGTGAGTAACAGCATACTCCCCTTATTGGCTGGTGTATATCATGTCTCCCTGACTGGTGTATATCATGTCTGCCTGACTGGTGTATAGCATGTCTCCTTGGCTGGTGTATATCATGTCTCCCTGACTGGTGTATATCATGTCTCCCTGACTGGTGTATATCATGTCTCCCTGACTGGTGTATATCATGTTTCCATGACTGGTGTATATCATGTCTCCCTGACTGACATATATCATGTCTCCCTGACTGGTGTATACCATGTCTCCTTGGCTGGGGTATATCATGTCTCCCTGACTGGTGTATATCATGTCTTCCTGACTGGTGTATATCATGTCTCCCTGACTGGTGTATATCATGTCTGCCTGACTGGTGTATAGCATGTCTCCTTGGCTGGTGTATATCATGTCTCCCTGACTGGTGTATATCATGTCTCCCTGACTGGTGTATACCATGTCTCCTTGGCTGGTGTATATCATGTCTCCCTGACTGGTGTATATCATGTCTTCCTGACTGGTGTATATCATGTCTCCCTGACTGGTGTATATCATGTCTGCCTGACTGGTGTATATCATGTCTCCTTGGCTGGTGTATATCATGTCTCCCTGACTGGTGTATATCATGTCTCCATGACTGCTGTATACCATGTCTGCGTGACTGGTGTATATCATGTCTCCCTGACTGGTGTATATCATGTCTTCCTGACTGGTGTATATCATGTCTCCCTGACTGGTGTATATCATGTTTCCCTGACTGGTGTATATCATGTCTCCCTGACTGGTGTATATCATGTCTCCCTGACTGGTGTATATCATGTCTCCCTGACTGGTGTATCATGTCTCCCTGACTGGTGTATATCATGTCTGCCTGACTGGTGTATATGCATGTCTCCTGACTGGTGTATATCATGTCTCCCTGACTGGTGTATATCATGTCTCCCTGACTGGTGTATATCATGTCTCCCTGACTGGTGTATATCATGTCTCCCTGACTGGTGTATACCATGTCTCCCTGACTGGTGTATATCATGTCTCCCTGACTGGTGTATATCATGTCTTCCTGACTGGTGTATATCATGTCTCCCTGACTGGTGTATATCATGTCTCCCTGACTGGTGTATATCATGTCTGCCTGACTTGTGTATATCATGTCTCCCTGACTGGTGTGTATATCCCTGACTGGTGTATATCATGTCTGCCTGACTGTATATCATGTCTCCCTGACTGGTGTATATCATGTCTCCTTGGACTGGTGTATATCATGTCTCCTGACTGGTGTATATCATGTCTCCCCTGACTGGTGTATATCATGTCTCCCCTGACTGGTGTATATCATGTCTGCCTGACTGGTGTATATCATGTCTCCCTGTGTATATCATGTCTCCCTGACTGGTGTATATCATGTCTCCCTGACTGGTGTATATCATGTCTGCCTGACTGGTGTATATCATGTCTCCTGACTGGTGTATATCATCATGACTGGTGTATATCATGTCTGCCTGACTGGTGTATATCATGTCTCCATGACTGGTGTATATCATGTCTCCCTGACTGGTGTATATCATGACTGTATTATATCATGTCTGACTGGTGTATATCATGTCTCCATGACTGGTGTATATCATGTCTCCCTGACTGGTGTATATCATGTCTCCTTGGCTGGTATATATCATGTCTCCCTGGCTGGTATACATCATGTCTCACTGCCTGGTGTATATCATGTCTCCCTGACTGGTGTATATCATGTCCCCTGACTGGCCTGGCTGGTATATCATGTCTCACTGCCTGGTACAGTGTACATCAGTATGTTATGACAATATGTGAGTCACGACATGTGAGTCACGACAATGTGATGCTGATACAATGTACATCAACTGACAATATGTGAGTCACGACCAGTATGTAATGTTGATACAATGTACATCAACTGACAATATGTGAGTCACGACAAGTATGTGATGCTGATACAATGTACATCAACTGACAATATGTGAGTCACGACCAGTATGTAATGTTGATACAATGTACATCAACTGACAATATGTGAGTCACGACCAGTATGTTATGTTGATACAATGTACATCAACTGACAATATGTGAGTCACGACCAGTATGTTATATTGATACAATGTACATCAAGTGACGATATGTGAGTCATGACCAGTATGTTATGCTGATATAATATACATTAACTGACAAAATGTGAGTCACGACCAGTATGTTATGCTGATGCAGTGTACATCAAGTGACAATATGTGAGTCACGACCAGTATGTTATGCTGATACAATGTACATCAACTGACGAGATATGAGTCACGACCAGTATGTTATGCTGATGTAATGTACATCAACTGACGATGTGTGAGTCACGACCAGAATGTTATGCTGATACAATGTACATCAACTGACGATATGTGAGTCATGACCAGAATGTTATGCTGATGTAATGTACATCAACTGACGATGTGTGAGTCACGACCAGTATGTTATGCTGATACAATGTACATCAACTGACGATATGTGAGTCACGACCAGAATGTTATGCTGATGTAATGTACATCAACTGACGATGTGTGAGTCACGACCAGTATGTTATGCTGATACAATGTACATCAACTGACGATATGTGAGTCACGACCAGAATGTTATGCTGATGTAATGTACATCAACTGACGATGTGTGAGTCACGACCAGAATGTTATGCTGATCTAATGTACATCAACTGACGATGTGTGAGTCACGACCAGAATGTTATGCTGATACAATGTACATCAACTGACGATGTGTGAGTCACGACCAGAATGTTATGCTGATGTAATGTACATCAACTGACGATGTGTGAGTCACGACCAGAATGTTATGCTGATACAATGTACATCAACTGACGATGTGTGAGTCACGACCAGTATGTTATGCTGATGCAGTGTACATCAACTGACGATATGTGAGTCACGACCAGTATGTTACGCTGATACAATGTACATCAACTGACGATGTGTGAGTCACGACCAGTATGTTATGCTGATACAATGTACATCAACTGACGATATGTGAGTCACGACCAGTATGTTATGCTGATGCAGTGTACATCAAGTGACAATATGTGAGTCACGACCAGTATGTTATGCTGATACAATGTACATCAACTGACGAGATATGAGTCACGACCAGTATGTTATGCTGATGTAATGTACATCAACTGACGATGTGTGAGTCACGACCAGTATGTTATGCTGATACAATGTACATCAACTCACAATATCTGAGTCACGACCAGTATGTTATGCTGATACAATGTACATCAACTGACGATATGTGAGTCACGACCAGTATGTTATACTGATATAATGTACATTAACTGACGATGTGTGAGTCACGACCAGTATGTTATGCTGATTCAGTGTACATCAACTGACGATGTGTGAGTCATGACCAGTATGTTATGCTGATATAATATACATTAACTGACAATATGTGAGTCACGGCCAGTATGTTATGCTGATATAATATACATTAACTGACAATATGTGAGTCACGGCCAGTATGTTATGCTGATGCAGTGTACATCAAGTGACAATATGTGAGTCACGACCAGTATGTTATGCTGATACAATGTACATCAACTGACGAGATATGAGTCACGACCAGTATGTTATGCTGATGTAATGTACATCAACTGACGATGTGTGAGTCACGACCAGTATGTTATGCTGATACAATGTACATCAACTCACAATATGTGAGTCACGACCAGTATGTTATGCTGATACAATGTACATCAACTGACGATATGTGAGTCACGACCAGTATGTTATGCTGATGTAATGTACATCAAGTGACAATATGTGAGTCACGACCAGTATGTAATGTTGATACAATGTACATCAACTGACAATATGTGAGTCACGACCAGTTTGTTATGCTGATATAATGTACATCAACTGACGATGTGTGAGTCACGACCAGTATCTTATGCTGATACAATGTACATCAACTCACAATATGGGAGTCAGGACCAGTATGTTATGCTGATACAATGTACATCAACTGACGATATGTGAGTCACGACCAGAATGTTATGCTGATACAATGTACATCAACTGACGATGTGTGAGTCACGACCAGAATGTTATGCTGATACAATGTACATCAACTGACGATGTGTGAGTCACGACCAGAATGTTATGCTGATACAATGTACATCAACTGACGATGTGTGTGTCACGACCAGTATCTTATGCTGATACAATGTACATCAACTCACAATATGGGAGTCAGGACCAGTATGTTATGCTGATACAATGTACATCAACTGACGATATGTATGTTAGTCACGACCAGTATGTTATGCTGATGCTGATACAATGTACATCAACTGACGATCAACTGACGATGTGAGTCACGACCAGAATGTTATGCTGATACAATGTACATCAACTGACGATGTGAGTCACGACCAGTATGTTATGCTGATACAATGTACATCAACTGACGATGTGAGTCACGACCAGTATCTTATGCTGATATCAATATGTGAGTACATCAACATCAATGACGATGTGTGAGTCACGACCAGTATGTTATGCTGATACAATGTACATCAACTGACGATGTGTGAGTCACGACCAGAATGTTATGCTGATACAATGTACATCAACTGACGATGTGTGAGTCACGACCAGTATGTTATGCTGATACAATGTACATCAACTGACGATATGTGAGTCACGACCAGAATGTTATGCTGATACAATGTACATCAACTGACGATGTGTGAGTCACGACCAGTATGTTATGCTGATACAATGTACATCAACTGACGATATGTGAGTCACGACCAGTATGTTATGCTGATACAATGTACATCAACTGACGATATGTGAGTCACGACCAGTATGTTATGCTGATACAATGTACATCAACTGACAATATGTGAGTCACGACCAGTATGTTATGCTGATGCATGTTATGCTGTACATGTACATCAACTGACAATATGTGAGTCACGACCAGTATGTTATGCTGATACAATGTACATCAAGTGACGAGATATGAGTCACGACCAGTATGTTATGCTGATGTAATGTACATCAACTGACGATGTGTGAGTCACGACCAGAATGTTATGCTGATACAATGTACATCAACTCACAATATCTGAGTCACGACCAGTATGTTATGCTGATACAATGTACATCAACTGACGATATGTGAGTCACGACCAGTATGTTATACTGATATAATGTACATTAACTGACGATGTGTGAGTCACGACCAGATGGTTATGCTGATTCAATGTACATCAACTGACGATGTGTGAGTCATGACCAGTATGTTATGCTGATATAATATACATTAACTGACAATATGTGAGTCACGGCCAGTATGTTATGCTGATATAATATACATTAACTGACGGTATGTGAGTCACGACCAGTATGTTATGCTGATGTAATGTACATCAACTGACGATGTATGAGTCACGACCAGAGTGTTATGCTGATATAATGTACATCAACTGACGGTATGTGAGTCACGACCAGAATATTATGCTGATATAATGTACATCAACTGACGGTATGTGAGTCACGACCAGAATGTTATGCTGATATAATGTACATCAACTGACGGTATGTGAGTCACGACCAGAATGTTATGCTGATATAATGTACATCAACTGACAATATGTGAGTCACGACCAGAATGTTATGCTGATGTAATGTACATCAACTGACAATATGTGAGTCACGACCAGTATGTTATGCTGATATAAATGCACCTCAAGTAGCAACAATAGCCACCATACGTTCTTGTTATAGAGCACGGCAAGTGACTAAACGTAAGCAACGACCAGCATGTTATAAGCTGCTCCATCACACCTAGTTCATTGTTCCATAAAATTCTTTCAACTGTCAACTGTCAACTCAACACGATTTATCCTGTCATGATCAGCACAAATGGAACTAATTCTTTGTCTGATCGATATCATTCCAACACCATTTGTTTAGTAAGTTATAGTCAAAGTCAAGAAGTGGAATCATGAAGTTACACGTCTCCGACTCCAGCCTTTATTCCCATTGTTTGGTTTTCTATCATGCTTCAATGATTGCTGTAAACAAGCGTTGTGGAACTGGTTTGTCTGTCTCATATTACAAGATATCTGTTATAACAATGACCTTTGCTTGCCCTTTGTTGTGGAAAATTGCTGCAATACAAGACGTGCAGGATCAGGGGCTAACAATTAAAACGTCTGGCAGTAGAATGAACTGACTGACCAACTTGTAAGATCTCATTACCGGTACGTCTGGACTTTGTCTGGCTCGGTGCTTGGAATATCGACATGATCCAAAGATAGATAGATAGATAGATAGATAGATACATGGATGGATGGGTTGATGGGTTGATGGGTGAGTGGGTGGTTGGATGGGTGGGTGGATGGATAGATGGATGGAAAGAGAGGGGCAGACAGATATGAGACAGAGTGGCAGATGGAGTGAGAGAGGAGAAAAATACTGTGACGGGAATTGAATAATGAGTGAGTATGGTTTTACGCCGCTTTTAGCAATATTCCAGTAAGTTCACGGCGGGGGACACCAGAAATGGGCTTCACACATTATACCCACGTGGGGAATCGAACCCGGGTCTTCGGCGTGACGAGCGAACGCTTTAACCAATAGGCTACCCCGCCGCCCCGATCTAATAATTAGTATAACACTACTAGTATTTATATTCCTATTCGGTTAGATATATATTGTAACTAAATTACAACCACCATCAATTCATGCCCAAAACGTCTGCCCTGCCGGAAAGTTCCAATTAATGTATTGATGTTTGTTGGTGGTTTCCAAGTGGCTCAAGGAAACGTGGTCTTGTCTGGATTTGAACTGGTAGTTATACAACAATAACAGGTCCTAGATATTAACACGGCCGAAACCTTGTTCAGCACTGGCTGATGTGTTGGCATGGACTCCAGTTGATCACCGCATACCGCATTGTGTAATTCCTACTCAACGCGTCGAACCTTGTACTTTCAACAGACTAAGATAATATCATTTCCAGCAAAACCGGAAATTATTTTTTTCCGGAATCATGAGGCATCTGCTTAAGGGAGCAATGAAAGTAAAGTTTGGTGCCAGATGATACTTTGATTAAGATGGTATCGGTGTAGAACACGTTTCTGTGGAATTAATTGAGTCTCAAAGCCAATAAGCTGTGTTCGCCATCAGGATCGTGGCTTAACTGTTTGAGGTCTTAGATGCTATCTGTGTATTATGGTGGAGAATAATTGCGTGGCAGGAGGTTTTTTCATGGTAATTAGCATAGAAATTACGTATAATACCGTTTTAATATTGAAGTTATCCCATTTTGTTCCGAGAGAATATAGAGTATGATGTAGGTCACACACATACGTGTAAAGCATATTTCAAATCTTGCAAATCTAGCATGTTATCTTTCCCAAGTGGAGAAGAACTGCGAGGAAGAAAGTAATTTACTGTAAGTGGCATGATTGAACAGATGAAAGCACGATGTAAGACTGGCGCGGCTAAGATGGGGTCACGGGCCAGTGTTGTGTTTGGCAGCCGTAATATGTGAGCACCTTGGGAATACACGAACTTCTCACCGGCTTGCCTTATCTTCATAGGTATCCACTAGCATGCAATCAGCCGTGCCAACACGAGCACGTGTCCACGTGTGCGGGACATGTCTTACTGGGACATTCATTAAACTGTAAAATGTCTTTCAAAACCAATATGTTCAATATTATCAACAAAATTATTACCCCAATGGACACAAATGAACTGATTGATAACGTGCAAACAGGCTTGTCAAAGACATTTTGAACAGAATTATTCAAAACACACCAAAAAGAAAATATTGCCTGTTTTGTGGATTTCAACAAAGAATTTAACACAATTTGGAGACACTTCTCTTTCTCTTTGTTTACTTTAGTTACTGAATAAGCTAAACCATGTTCAATCTCTTAGTTCTCGTGCCTTGAGATGTAAATTAAACTGTCGTTCCAGCGACCAAAACGACAGCAGAAAATCTTGACCTATAGAGGCACAATGCTAAGATATCTCTGTTTGTCAGATTAAAAAATCCAATAAAAATAACAGGTATTCGAGCCTATCGCCCTTTCCGTGAATTGGCCTTCAGTCATAAACATCAACGTCGAAGGCGCCACTGGCCAACACCAGTACAAAGGCAACAGTTATTGTAAGGTTGCATTCACGAAGTGCTTCCCTGTGGGTCTGGGTGATGGTTTGCGGAAGGATTTGTGGCAACCACAAGACGGAACTTGTAATCGTTCGTGGCAGCCTCGACGGTCATGATCAACTTGCACAAAACGTTCTTAGGGTTGAGGTGGTTGTAACACCCATATGATACCATAGGCTTTCGTAGCACTAAAATCGCTTTAAGTCAGTGGATCCAGATCTACAGGGATGACGTTGTTCAACCCGTAGTGTTACCATTCCTGCACCAACAGCAACGGGAACACTCTTACAGACTGACAGCGCTGCGCTTCACATTGCAGTTATTGGTTCGGGATTTCTTGGCTTCACACAACGTCTCCGTTCTTCCACGACCAGCTCCAGACTTAACACCCACCTGAAGGATCATCTGGTCACGTCGTTCTCCTCCACCACGGAACCGAGTACAATTGGAACTGCACCGAGGCACGAGTTGAGATGGCGTACATGGGTGCTCGTGGTACTTATCTTCGTTACTGGAAACCTCTAGTATCGCGGAACCAACTCAAACTATCATGACAACAACTGCCGTACTCTGTTAATTACTGTGGCTTGTGTATTGTAATTTAAAAGCTCCTTGGGATGTTATGTCACCTGTTGTTAGATACTCACCGATACGATGCATGCATTAACGCATATGACCTAAGACATACACGGACATCGAATACCCATGTCTTGTTTGTTTCAGTTAACCAGCTTCAAACATGGGTGGATACTTGCTTTTCCCCGACAGTTTATTCTGCTGAAACTAAATACTGAACGAAGGCGTGTTGGAATTATCTCCCTCCTACACCGAGCACAGCAATGCGACGTGTGATGTCCCTCACATTTAAAACCTATATAGTTCTTCTGAATGTGCGTTTCATATTACTTAATTAAATGGGATCGGTTAGTGAGGCTCGATGACTTGGTTGACACATGTCATCGTATCCCCATTGCGCAGATCGAAGCTCACGCTGTTGATCACTGGATTGTCCGGACTCGATTATTTACAGACCTCCGCCATATAGCTGGAATATTGCTGAGAGCGGCGTTCAACAACAAACCAACAAACCAACCAACGACATTTTCACACTTCAAATCGTTTATAACCTCAGTTATCATTACGTAACATAGTAGAGCTTTAACGCTATTGCAAACAGTGTGGCTTCAGCAAGATTACCTGTAGGTAAATTACACTCTTACACACCTGTTTGTATCTTTACACTGACCGAGTCAAGGGGCGTGCAGGGCGAGCTGTCTAAGGCGCCAGGTTAGTGATCCAGCGATCTTGAGGTGCCGGTATCGAGCCCAAGTGTGACCGGGTGTAAAAACCTTGGAGTCAACTTTGTGTGCAGACTCTTTCAATGTTGTCACAATCGCTAGTGTACAGTAAACTTAAAAGAACTCACGAATCCGTTGGTAAATTACCAGATGGTGGCCACATGAATATGTGTCACCACCAAGTTGCGGGTACCCAACGTGCATTTAAACTTCGACAAAGTGTGTGGAAAAGCCACATTAACTTTGAGCAGCTGAGGTGGATATTGGCGCCATACAAATATTAGCATAATAATCATAATAATAATTATCTCTATAATTTCTGCATTTGTAGTGCTCGTATGATCTGAGAGTGTATTTAGTAAAAGTCTCCAGTTACCTATATAGGTATATATAGTGCGTGTCACTTGTGTGCGTCTCTGTAACTATAGTTACAGTATCCGTGTCCATAGTTAGAGCATCCGTATCTATAGTTACAGTATCCGTGTGTCTATAGTTACAGTATCCGTGTCTACCATATAGCATCTGTGTCTATCGTTATAGTATCCGTGTCTATCGTTACAGTACCTGTTCTATAGTCACAGTATCCGTATCTATAGTTACAGTATCCGTATCTATAATTACAGAATCCGTGTGTCTATCGTTATAGTATCCGCGTCTACCATTATAGTACCTGTGTCTATCGTTATAGTATCCGTGTTAATAGTTACAGTACCTGTGTCTATCGTTATAGTATCCGTGTCTTTAGTTACAGTACCTGTGTCTATCGTTACATTATCCGTGTCTATAGTTACAGTACCTGTTTCTATAGTTACAGTATCCATGTTTCTATTGTTACAGTATCCGTGTCTATAGTGACAGTACCCGTTTCTATAGTTACAGCACCCGTGTCTTTGAGCGTGTCTATAGTTGCAGTGGCCGTTTAACCTATGTCGAAACTGCACGCCGGTAGTTTTAGCACCCGTGTGGACGTAAGTGAATTACCTAGCAGTCTTTATTAGAACATACATGTTCCCCAGTGTTATGGTTTCCCATGCATGAAGTAGGCGAAGCTCGCTTAAGCTTCTTATTTAAAGTATCAGCTTTATTTACTTATCTGATTAACATTGGTTTGATCCGACTCAATTATCTATAATCTTTCAGTAATCCTCTTATCGCGTGTCAGATTTCCGTAATAGCAATTTTATTGTACAAGGTATTTTCAGTTTGTCAAAACATGCTTCCAGTGATTGCCATTCCTCTCTGTTTCCTGACACAACCAACCCCACTACTATTAATTGTTAATTAGCAGTTCAAAGTTGGGCTTAGGTTGGGAAGACATCAATGTTGTTGTTCTATCGTATAAATTTAAATGAGCCTGTTATATGTGTCAGTCATCTTTATTTCAATACCTCCACATGTTTTGGGAGATTGAGATACCGTTGAAGTACCATTATTCCTTCCTTCCGTCTTACTAGAAGTCAGATGGCAGTATTCATGGTAGGGAATCATACATTTCTTTGTTCTCACTAGCCTCCTGGTTTCCATCCACAGAGCCATCTTAGCACCGGGCCAATAGTTGATGAACTGCCAGTAGCAGACAAGCAGAGGGTGCTGTATTCCGCGGATTCCCTTGTTTTGATTATCAACCCAGTATACACAACAACACTACCCTGCCGACATGCCTCAAGTAAAACGCGTTTCCAAAAGATGTGGCTGACTACTAGTTATTTATACCTGGGTGAAACTTGGCGTTCTGTATTGTCTTTGAGGGGGGCAGCGCACAAACAACACGAGCAACCACTACCAGAACTACCGCTACCAGAACCAAATCGTTTGGTATTCATACGAAGACCGTTAGACTATTTTACACTCCATGATAACGGTATAAGAGTATATGGAAATTGGTATATGGAAATTGGTTATTTCCCATCTAAACCATCTCAAGCACTCATTCGCAGACTTGAAAACTCCACGTCAAATAATTCAATAATTCCGAGCGTTGAGATGCATGTATATCGTGTCCATGCATCTGCGTTAGTTCGCGAATATTTGACGGGTCTAATTCATCTAGCAGCAGACATGATTACTACACAGTCTAATGTCAAATCTGTATCTTGATATATTCTGCTGCCCAATCTGATGTCCAATCTATTTCACAGTAAATCTGATGTCAAGCCTACATTACTATCCAGTCTCATATGTCCTAATTGCGTTTCGATTTTAATACCATACATATCTCATATCCATCCCGCATCAACATACCGAACATAGCCATACTGTATCACATATTAAGTCCTTAATTATACTTTATCATGAAACAAAACATTCGCATATCCATACCCTGTCACAAACCCTTACCCTTGCAGGAGGGGATACAGTGTTTGGAGTCTACACTCTGGGTAGTGCAGGAGGGTGTTGGAGAATCTAGTACTTTCTCGATCGGTTCGACTAGGCATTTTCTCAGAAAGGTCATTTTCGCTTTCTGTGCTTGTGTGTAGAGGGTGCAAGTGTCATGAGCTGATGATAAACCTAACGAGCCTGACTGTGCCAGGATCACCCGAACACCCAGTGCTGCATTTATAAAGTTTAATCTGAAAATACCAACCAAAAAACCTATAGCATTCCAGTATACCTACAACATACCACAGCACATATCTCCTACACCATATCATTATTAAGTATCCTACAACATACCATATGACGTACCATGTCTGTCTCCTATAAAACGATTATGTAGTCCCCTACTGCATACCCTTATACAAGTTCTTACAACACATTACCATACAGCCTCATACAACATACCATTATAAAGCTTTATACAAGATACCACTATACAGTATCTACGTTTCTACCTCGAAGTCACAAACTGTCATTTAAAGTGATTAAACTAAGCACAACTGGGAAACTTTTTAATCGCCAGTTTCAAATATGTCTGTATCTAAACCTTTTGCTGTATATTTCTGGCGGGACTCTAGCGGGACAGGGTGGTAGCCTACCCGTTCGGCATAACACAGTCAGCAACTGTAGTGGTCAGCGCTCGTACATTTGTGACGTTTCGAGAAACGGTGAGTATCGTAAGACCCCCTTTCTGCCAAGATTGTTAGAGCTGTGCTCCGACGTGGAGTCGAACCCGGGACCCCGGTCTAGGGGTGCAGGCTTAAAATCCGGAAAAACGACCCGTCAGTCTACTTTAGCCTTCAGAGATGATGCGGACGCCGATAACTTTGAAATGGACTCGGATTACGATGAGAGCACCGTTGGCCTTTTGAGAGGCATCCGCTTAGCAATGAAGGAACTAAATAATAAGTTCGACGGTATGAGGGAGGAGTTCAAAGTAGAACATGATGGTCCGAAAAGAGAAAATAGTGAACTTAAGCAAAGAGTTTCGGAATTAGAAAAAATAGTTGACACAATGGAGGCCCAGAGTAGAAGTAATAACATTGTAATAAATAGGATTAAACCGACTTCATCTTAGTCCAGGGCGGAAACGGAAAATGTGGTGAGATCTTTTCTGAGTGATACACTGAAACTTGACAATCAATCAGAAATGCAAATCGATCAGGCTTACCGTTTCGGCAATAAACAGAACAAACTTATTCTGGTGAAATTTCTGAATTTTAAGGACAAGATGTTAGTTATGTCTGCTGCTCGTGCGCGTGATGAATGATTACACACAGAGAACAAGGAGAGCGAGAGCTGCGCTCATTCCTCATATGGTCCAGGCTCGTGAACAGGGTAAAACAGCCTACTTGTCCTTAGATAAGCTTGTTATAGAAAACCGTGTCTATGTGCCAGACGGTGAGTGTCTAAAACAAGTTGGGACTCGTTCTGCGGGTGTTAGTGGAAATCCTTCCGGGGGCAGTGGTGGCGGTTCCCGGTGCCATCACGCAAGATCCAACAAGGAAGCAGAGCAAGGGGAATCGAACTCGACATAGGGACACGGCCATGGTTCGGTGAACGACATGCAGGTTTCTGAGTACATGGGACTCACTGAGCAGGACACCAGTAAGCAATGTCTAGTACTAAACATCTGTTCGTGGAACATTCAAGGGATTCACTCGCACCTAAATGACTGTGATTTTTTATTGTTCTGTAAACAGTTTGAAGTGTTTGCTTTCATTGAAACCATGCTACAGGACAGTGAGGTAATTAGACACTTATTTGACAATTGTATATGGTTTTTTTCATCCCCAGCACGAAGGGTAAAGCGCTTCGGTAGATACTCAGGGGGTGTTGCTGTATTCATACTCTCTGACAATATCTCTGCATTTACGAGAATTCACCCAGAATGGAAGAACAGTGTGTTGTTTCTTGTTAACCTTGTGAACTGTAATCCCTTTGTTCTTGGTTTTGTTTATATCTTGCCGGAAAAAGTCTCCTCTATAGGATGACCCAGCGACTGATGGTATCGAAGAACTGGACTCCAAGGTAGCCTGTCTTAAGCAAGAGATGGCATGGACTTGGAAATGTGTATAGTGGGTGACCTGAATGCGAGGGTTGGTAATAAAGATGATTTCATTCTGGAGGACGACCGAGATATTGACGTTCTTCCTTTACATGACATACACCCTGTTGACAATTTCTCATTTCCTAAATGTACACAAGACTTTGAACAGAACAGAACAGAACAGAATTTTATTTCAGTAACAGGCCTCCGGCCCAAAATACATGTACATAAATTGATGATAAGTAGAGAACATATATATTTCATTTAGATTTGTGTTTCTTGTCAACAAAGTATAAAAATAGACATACATCCTTGATAATATTAACATTTTTACTCTGTAATATTGATATAAAATTAATAATTGATGGACATTTACTAAAATATTTTGATATGTCCTTATTTCTGATATGAGAATATGCATCACAGATATAAAACACATGCCATTCATCTTCAACAACGAAGATACCATTTAATTTACAAAACAGGCAATGCCTTTCGTTATATGCAACATCAGTGTAGCTGCCCGTTTCAACTGCTAGTTTAAAATTACAGCACCGAAATCGGGCATATATAGTTTTTAAATATTGAGGGATATCATTATTTATCAAGTAGCTCTCAACATTTAACAAAGATTTGAATTGCTTATAGTAAAGACATTTACAGTTACTGTCCAAAGATGAATGCCAAGATTGAAATAAATTATCATGTAGTCTCTGTTTAAATGATTCCATAAATATTTTGTGATCACCAATTTCCTGACTTATCCAAACAAATCCAAAAGCAAATTGAAAAAGAATATTTTTAATTCTAGTTGCCCATGAATTTCGTCCTACCCTGTCTAAAGATAATAGCATAAAATAACATTGTTTTGGTAATCTATAGTCAGGCATGTTTAGAAGTCTGCACCAGTATTTCACTGCATTGGTTGTATAAGTAAACTGTAAAAGCACTCTTCCACATTCACCCAAGACCATATTGTTACAGGTGGATTTTCCAAGTTTCAAGACATATTTACAGAATTTAATATGGACAGATTCAATAGTATTACAGTAGGATGTGCCCCAGATTTCAGACCCATAACAGAGAATGGGTGATATCATACAATCAAAGATTTTAAATAAATCTGTACAATTAATGCTGCCAAGTTTCCTTTGGAAATTTTTAACAGAGAATATTGCCTTACTAGCTTGTGATGCAAGGCAAGATGTAGCTTTACTCCAGGATAATTTAGGAGTGAACATAATTCCAAGGTACTTGTAAAAGGATACAGTTTCAATAACATTGCCATTATAAAACCAATTTTCATATGAGCGCAGGGGACCACCATTTCGAAAAACAATAATCTTAGTTTTCTTTAGATTCACGCTCATACCAGTTTGCTCACAAAAAAAAATTTACCAAGTACATTGATCTTTTTTTGCAGCTGTGCACAGGTGTCAGCTATTGCTGACACATCATCAGCAAACATAAGAGAGCAGAGATTGCTAATAGAAGAAGAAACTGTAATACCTTGACCTCCTTCCAACTCCATAAGACTGCATAGCTTATTTATGAAGATAATAAAAATCTGAGGGCTCAAAACACAGCCTTGGCGAGTACCGATTTTACAATAAAAAACTATTTGATACACTCTTAGATGTCCTGACTGAAGCTGATAAAGAACTATACATAGAAGTTAACAGCATAAGAAATTTACCTCGTATACCAGCTTCATAAAGTGACTTTAGGAGAACATCATGCCTTAGAGTATCAAAAGCCTTGGCAAAATCTACAAAGAGACAATAAAATCTACCCCTTTTTTTGCTAATACATTTTTGAATTAACGACTGCAATGAAAACATTTGGTCAATTGTTGAATAGTCAGCCCTGAAACCAGACTGTGATTCACTGATAATATCATGAACTTCACACCATCGCTGGAGGCGGCGATTAAGAATTGGCATAAACACTTTACAAGTAGAATCTATGAGAGAAATTCCTCTGTAATTATTAGTATCATCTCTACAACCTGACTTATGAACAGGACAAATAATGCTTTTACCCCATCAAGATGGAAATTTACCACTATCAAGAATATGATTAAAAAGCTGAGTAAGATATGGTACAATGAGATGACTAGAAGCCTTTAAGAATTCAGCAGCAACACCATCTGGCCCTGGAGATTTATTATTAGCAGAATTAACTATCTGACGTGAAACCTCCTGTTGAGTAATATGATCATCAAGCCCTTCTGATCTCTGAGTTGACAAATAAACATCACTATCCTCATCTGAAAGACAAGACCCATCTTGATCTGCACCAAGTAAAGACATAAAGTGACTGACCCACTGCAGATTAGTTATAGACTGAGAAATAACACTGGAAGAATTACACTTTTTCAAAATCCTCCAAAATTACTTAGAATCCTTGCTAGCAGCTACCAACTTGTCCTTTTGTTTACAGAAATAGGCTTCCTTTTTCACTCTGAAAACATGTTTAAAACAATTTCTAAAACACCTGAAAATATCCAGACTTGGATTAAAATCTCTATGAGCTCTAAGAGCCTTGTACTTATTATGTTTTAACTCCTCTAATTCTTGATCCCACCATGGAGGCTGCTCCCTGTCCCTATCAGCTTTACTACACACAGGAGGGTACACACTTTTAGTGTGGGCAGCAGCATGATGAAGTAGCTTTACAAACATAGATATAGAGTCGTCAACACATGTATTCAATAGGTATAACAAATCACCAAGAGAGTCTGCAAATACATGCTCAAAGTGTGTGATAAACTTATTTTCTGTGTCCTTAGACCATACATATTTGATCCATGTTTCATTTACTTCATCAGACACAGTGTCATTAGCCCTGCTGTCAACGTCAGCAGCAATGGCATTAGAGCAATATAATGGGAAATGGCAAGATAAGTCATGAGTACCTATGCCAAAGTTATTGATATGAGGAAACAGTGATGATGATGCCATCATGTAATCAACAACACTGGCCCCATTGTGGGTGACACATGTAAACTCTCCAGACAGATCTTCATACAGTCGACCGTTCAGAGTGTGTATCCCAAAAGTACGACATAGTTCTGCAAGTTTCATACCATAATTATTATACTGTTCATCTTTAGAGTTCCTTGGGGTTTCAAACATATCACCTGGATAACCATCCGTATCATAAACATATTCAATAGTATCATCTGGAATATAATCAAGGAAGTGGACTTTGTGGTAAATACGTATGGTCTATCGTTGCTTGAATTTTGTAAAACCTGGGGCATACATGTTGTAAATGGCAGACGATCTGGTGATGTTCATGGTTCATATACATATATTAGTAATGAAGGTACCAGTGTCGTTTATTCCATGCTTGCTTCCAGTGACATATTTTCATCAATTTATTATTTCAGGGTACATAGTCGCACTGAGTCTGATCACTTGCCGATTTCATGTGTGTGTAATTTCGAGTTACTCCCTGCTTCATCTGGTGATACTGATCTCAGGATAGTAACGGGCAAGTCATCTGAAAGTCCATTAGTGAAGTATAAGTGGCTAAATGATAAAGCCGATTTAGTGTATACACGCATGGAGTCGGAAGAGCAAATTATTGAGACTTTTATTGGTCTATTATATACTGATATCTCTGCGGCAGCTGAGAAGTTGATTGAGGTTTTTTACTATGCAGGTTCCCATCTTAAATTAACTAGTTGTTCGCATGGAGGAAGGCAGCAGCCTCAGTGGTTTGACAGTGAGTGCCAAGAATCCAAAACGCAGAAATACTATCAATTAAATCAGTTTAGACGTGCTAGGTCTGCTGTCTGTCTACAAAACTACCTTGCCGCCAAAAAATCCTTCCGTACATTATGTCGTGACAAGGAGTTGCAACACAAACGGGTTGTTATTGGCGATATTCAAGGTGCTCTAGAAACGAAGGATAATAAGGTCTTTTTGGGTAAAGTACAGTCTCTTTTACGTTCAACAGCCTCTCAAGTGAATATATCAGTTGACTCATGGTTCACGTATTTTATGAATTTATTAAATCCTGTCACGCTACCATCAACAGCTTTTGATAAGTGTGTTGAAGGATGTGTAAACTCCCATGATATTGAGCAATGTAGTGATTGTAGGGAACCCGATTTTCTCTCAGATCCTATAAATCAGGATGAAATTATGAAGGCAATAGATTCTCTGAAGTGTGTAAAGGCTCCTGGCATGGATGGTATCCCTCCAGAGTTTTATAAGTTTCTTCCAATGATTGTTCTATACTTAGAAATGTTATTTAATGCAGTGCATGATAGTGGGATTTTCCCGGATAGTTGGAAATTTGGAGTCATAGTGCCTTTGTATAAGAAGGGGGACAGGCAAAACGCAAACAACTACAGGGGAATTTCTTTATTAAGTGTAATGGGTAAAATATTCACTAGTATTCTAGATTCACGTATTCAAGTTTGGCTGGACTTAAACAAAACTTTACACGAGTCACAGGCAGGTTTTAGAAATGGCTACTCAACATTTGATAATATTTTCATTCTACAGTCGCTTGTCCAAAAGTACCTAAGGAAACCTGGTCATAGGTTTTATGCTTCATTTATTGATTTTCGCAAGGCCTTTGACTTAGTAGATAGGGATAAGTTATTGTATGTACTGTTAAGCAAAGGTGTTAATGGTAAGATCTTTAGGCTCTTAAGAGACATGTATAATAAGGTCAAAGCGTGCGTCCGAGTTGGCAGTAATAGGTCGGATATATTCACAACTTCACATGGCGTCAGACAAGGGTGTATGTTGAGTCCTGTATTGTTTATTTTTTTTATAAATGAGTTAGTAGAGGAAATGCAAAATAGTGGTATAAGGGGTATATTTGTCAAATTGGAACTGGACGACATTTTACTGCTGCTCTTTGCCGATGATGTCACCTTGGTAGATGATTCTGTCGTTGGGCTGCAGCGAAAATTAGATTTCCTACATAAATTTTGTTTGAAATGGGGTCTGGAGGTGAATTTAGATAAGTCTCAAATTATTGTCTTTAGAAATGGTGACTATCTTAGAAGTACAGAAAAATGGTTTTATGATGGTCAGGAAATGAAAATTGTTAGCTATTATAAGTATTTGGGTGTCATATTTTCCTCAAGGCTAGTATGGTCTAAAGCTTGTGAAACTCTGTCGTTAACAGCAATGAAAGGGAGCTTTCCTGTCAAACAAATGTTGATAAAGTATGACGCACCTCATGAAATGGCTAAGAACATATTTGACACGAAAATAACACCTATTTTGCTTTATGGCGCTGAAATTTGGGGATATACATATAGAGCAGATATTGAACAGCTACAGGGCTCGTTCTTCAAGAAGTATTTAGGTTTAGGAAAATGTGTGTCTACAAAAGCTGTGTTAGGGGAGTTGGGCAGATATCAAATGGCTGTAAATTATTTGATTCGTTGTATCAGGTACTGGTTTAGACTCGTGAGAATGAGTAGCCATAGATATCTTCGAGCTTGTTATGAAATGCTTAAAGTCTTTGACGAAAATGGAAATGTTAATTGGGTTTCTCGTGTTCGTTCACTATTGTTTAAATTTGGATTTTCTTTTGTGTGGATTACACAAGACTTTGGTGACGTAGATGTATTTATGACAACGTTTAAGCAACGCTGCAAGGATATCTGTTTCCAAACTTGGAGCAGTGATATTGGTAGTAGTTCTTTTCTTAAAGTTTATTCATCGTACAAATCCGTTTTGGAAACAGAAGTGTATATAACTGCGTTGTACACTAATAGATACTTGAGGCGTATTTTATGTAAATTTCGTTGCTTATCGCACAAATTGGGTGTCCAACAGTTGCGTTTCAATAAAGACAATGTCGATAATACTATAGCAATATGTATCAAGTGTCATTTAGATGCCGTAGAAGACGAATACCACTTTTTATTAGTATGTCCTTATACTATCTCTCTCTCTCTCTCTCTCTCTCTCTCTCTCTCTCTCTCTCTCTCTCTCTCTCTCTCTCTCTCTCTCTCTCTCTCTCTCTCTCTCTCTCAGACTAAGTATCCTTCAACAGACTGCTGTAGAGATCCCCACTGCAAACCTTTCCACAACCTCCTACAGCACGCCACCATTCAGACCTCTACATCATACCAACATGCAGTCTCCTACAGCACGCCACCATTCAGACCTCTACATCATACCAACATGCAGTCTCCTACTACGCCACCATTCAGACATTCAGACCTCTACATCATACTCATCACATGCAGTCTCCTACAGCATACCATCATTCAGACCTCTACATCATACCAACATGCAGTCTCCTACAGCACGCCACCATTCAGACCTCTACATCATACCAACATGCAGTCTCCTACAGCATACCATCATTCAGACCTCTACATCATACCAACATGCAGTCTCATACCAACACAGCATACAGCAGTCTCCTACAGCATACCATCATTCAGACTCTCTACATCATACCAACATCATTCAGACCTCTACATCATACCAACATGCAGTCTCCTACAGCATACCATCATTCAGGACTTCTACATCATACCAACATGCAGTCTCCTACAGCACGCCACCATTCAGACCTCTACATCATACCAACATGCAGTCTCCTACAGCATACCATCATTCAGACCTCTACATCATACCAACATGCAGTCTCCTACAGCATACCATCATTCAGCACGCCTACATACCAACATCAGTCTCTACATCATACCACATCATACCAACATGCAGTCTCCTACAGCATACCATCATTCAGACCTCTACATCATACCAACATGCAGTCTCCTACAGCATACCATCATTCAGACCTCTACATCATACCAACATGCAGTCTCCTACAGCATACCATCATTCAGACCTCTACATCATACCAACATGCAGTCTCCTACAGCACGCCACCATTCAGACCTCTACATCATACCAACATGCAGTCTCCTACAGCATACCATCATTCAGACCTCTACATCATACCAACATGCAGTCTCCTACAGCATACAGCACGCCACCATTCAGACCTCTACATCATACCACATCATTCAGACTCTCTACATCATACCAACATGCAGTCTCCTACAGCACGCCATCATTCACTCCTCTAATCATCTGCACATCATACCAACATGCAGTCTCCTACAGCATACCATCATTCAGACCTCTACATCATACCATCATTCAGACCTCTACATCATACCAACATGCAGTCTCCTACAGCACGCCACCATTCAGACCTCTACATCATACCAACATGCAGTCTCCTACATCATACCAACATCATTCAGACCATTCAGACCTCTACATCATCATACCAACATGCAGTCTCCTACAGCATACCATCATTCAGACCTCTACATCATACCAACATGCAGTCTCCTACAGCATACCATCATTCAGACCTCTACATCATACCAACATGCAGTCTCCTACAGCATACCATCATTCAGACCTCTACATCATACCAACATGCAGTCTCCTACAGCATACCATCATTCAGACCTCTACATCATACCAACATGCAGTCTCCTACAGCATACCATCATTCAGACCAACATGCAGTCTCTACAGCATACCATATTCAGATCATACCAACATGCAGTCTCCTACAGCATCTACATCATAATATCATACATTTCCATTCAGGACAGGGGCATATCATCTACTAAATAGGTCCATCATACCAACATGCACCTGTTCTGTTCCTTCTGCGCTGGAACCACCTCCTGGTACAGCTGGTAGAAATCATACAATACACTGCCACCAGACTGCCACGTACTTGTGCTCTACCAAACATAGTATCATAGCATTCTCAGCTTCGGCGCCCTGATCTAGACCTAGAAGACAGGCTGCAAAATCTGTAGGCGGGGTTTTAATGCATGACTCAGTTTAAGGCAAGAGGTTGTAAGTTGGCGTTTGAATTTGCAGATTACAAAATGAGTGGGACTAAATACTGTTACATGTGACTTGATTTGCGGCGACTCCAAAAGTCAACTTCATTTGTGACATGATAGCGATCATCCGAGGTCTCCTTCCATGGCGTTATGTGTGTCAGGCTCCCAAGGTCTCCTTCCGTAACTTGATGTGTAATAGGCTCCCGATCGAGGTGTCCTTCCATGACGTCATGTGTAACAGGCTCCCGAGGTCTCCTTCCATGACGTCATGTGTAAGATAAGATAAGATGAAACTTTATTATCCCGAAGGAAATTCTTTTTGTATCAAAAACAGACTCCCGAGGTCTCCTTCCGTGACTTGATGTGTAACAGGCTCCCAAGGTCTCCTTCCGTAACTTGATGTGTGGCAGTCTTTCGATATTTAATTCCGGTCCCTTCCAGCACAGAGTGCCACAGACCAATTCCTGGAATACTGATATGCATGGGGTTAAAAAAAATATATCAAAGGAACTCGACGTCTCCTTAATTTCATTCAGAGATGAAATGAATGATCGGACTGCGAAGTGGTTGACAACAGAATGGGGCGATTGTTTTATTAATACATCAAATATATGTTCTGCTGTCTGTAAGAGAGACTGTTTCCCCCACGGCAGGACGCTATATATGCCAGAACCAGTGGACCAGATGCAGCAAATGTAAAGTGTAACGCATAACAACTGGTTTGCCAAACTCCAACAAAACACTCCAGACTGATGTAGATTTCTCCTAGGCGAAAATGTTCTTTTTGCATCACATGTAGGAATTTAATTGTCTCTAAACGGTTTTAAAACTTACTCATCTGCGCATACATTGTGCACAAAGCGTATTGGTTAAGTAACACTTCAGATCACGGATTTCAAGGATTGGTGCCTATCATCGAGAACAAAAACATCCATCATTCATCCATTGATCCATCATTCCATCTATCCTTCATCCCATTCCATATCATACGTTCGCGCACTCACGCACACACGCACGCGCGCACACACACACAGACACACACACAGAGGAACAATTACAGACTCCGAAAAGCTCTTTCAGTACATTTATGTGGACCACAATACGATGCAGAAGAACTACGCATAGGCACGTGTTGACAAGTATGGTAGTATGACGTTTCCAAGTGGTGTTACAACCATGGTAGTCACATCCAACTCTCAACTACCAGAACATAATGTCTGTATCGGGTGTAAGCGCCGCCGATAACATCCTGAATCCTCCTTCTGACGGACTGTACGAGACATTGAATTTGACGCCGAGGTAATCTGTCCCATTCCTGACGCCGGGCTTGGTCCAATTCGTCAAGACTTTGCACTGGGGGATTCCTCTGATGCACTTGGCGACCGATAATGTCCGAGACATGCTCAATGGGATTAAGATCTGGACTCCTTACAGGCTAGGGAAACGTTATTTCGCGTTTTGGTGTAGGAAATCGACAACGGTGCGTGCACGTCGTTGCCGTGCATGAAGAGGGGCCTTGTTAAGAGAGCGGGCTTATCCCCAAGAGGTACAACAGCCTTGAGGCAGATGTCTGTAAGGGCCGTTTCGCCTCAATGTGACCTGGTCTAGTTTACTGCCATATGACATCCCCATAACGTCGGTGAGCCTCAACCACACTTCACCATTTCTCTTAAAAGTGTCACCTTCGCAAAACAACCTATCTTACCTGCTGTTGAAAGTGTGTTTAATGTGTCTAGTATCTTTCGATCTAACAAAGGATGAAGGAACAGAGAAGTACATCACACCAAACTAAGAACCAATAGAACGGATTACGTTTTAAGCAGTATGACAAGCAGCCGCCGTGCACTAGCTCAGTTTTCAATGTTGTGCAGCTCATGGATAGGAATATAAGAAAATGCCCCGCCCAGTTAGACATGCTGTTTGCCTGCCCAGATGCTGTCGAGGACGAAGTCTCATGTTCTGTTCATATGTCTACATATACCACGTTTACTTCACCCTTGTCAAAGACTTAACGGTGTTAATGATCCACTTGTTAGGTCACACATTTAGCAATTCATAATTTTCCTCTCAGCCAACACCTGCTTGGGTATTTTACCCAGGAGATCAGCATACATGTGTGTTTAAGATTGTTTGAGTATTAATCGTATTAACTTAGTCTTTTTTTATGTGATTATACAAATTTAATTAATCATCCGCCTCATATTCTATCCTCATCTTAAGTCTGTTACCTGTATTGGTCATATTCCACATACAACATGTCTCTAACACCTTATATGTGTGCGTATCCGATTGTTTCTCCGTGTAGGAGTGGATTGAATGAAATATTTGAAGGGCATTTAGAAGTGGAATGCATAAGAAAAGCAAGATTCACGGATGTCAACTTCTTTATTGTGAATAACACTACATTTCGGAGTGTATGAAGTCAGCTGTCTCTCCGTGTCGGAGTGGATTGAATGAGAAATATATTGTATGGAGTAGAAGTCAGTTGTCTCTCCGTGTAGGAGTGGATTGAATGAGAAAGATCATATTGTATGGAGTAGAAGTCAGCTGTCTCTCCGTGTAGGAGCGGATTGGATGAGAAATATATTGTATGGAGTAGAAATCAGTTGTCTCTCCGTGTCGGAGCGGATTGAATGAGAAATATCATATTGTCTGGAGTAGAAGTCAGTTGTCTCTCCGTGTCGGGGTGGATTGAATGAGAAATATCATATTGTATAGAGTAGAAGTCAGCTGTCTCTCCGTGTCGGAGTGGATTGAATGAGAAATATCATATTGTCAGGAGTAGAAGTCAGTTGTCTCTCCGTGTAAGAGTGGATTGAATGACAAATATCATATTGTCTGGAGTAGAAGTCAGCTGTCTCTCCGTGTCGGAGTGGATTGAATGAGAAATATCATATTGTCTGGAGTAGAAGTCAGTTGTCTCTCCGTGTCGGAGCGGATTGAATACGAAATATCATATTGTCAGGAGTAGAAGTCAGCTGTCTCTCCGTGTAGGAGTGGATTGAATGAGAAATATCATATTGTCAGGAGTAGAAGTCAGTTGTCTCTCCGTGTCGGAGTGGATTGAATGAGAAATATCATATTGTCTGGAGTAGAAGTCAGCTGTCTCTCCGTGTCGGAGTGGATTGAATGAGAAATATATATTGTCTGGAGTAGAAGTCAGCTGTCTCTCCGTGTGGGAGTGGATTGAATGAGAAATATCATATTGAATGGAGTAGAAGTCAGCTGTCTCTCTGTGTCGGAGTGGATTGAATGAGAAATATATATTGTCTGGAGTAGAAGTCAGCTGTCTCTCCGTGTGGGAGTGGATTGAATGAGAAATATCATATTGAATGGAGTAGAAGTCAGCTGTCTCTCCGTGTCGGAGTGGATTGAATGAGAAATATCATATTGTCTGCAGTAGGAGTCAGCTGTCTCTCCGTGTCGGAGTGGATTGGATGAGAAATATATATTGTCTGGAGTAGAAATCAGTTGTCTCTCCGTGTCGGAGCGGATTGAATGAGAAATATCATATTGTGTGGAGTAGAAGTCAGTTGTCTCTCTGTGTCGGGGTGGATTGAATGAGAAATATCATATTGTTTGGAGTAGAAGTCAGCTGTCTCTCCGTGTCGGAGTGGATTGGATGAGAAATATATATTGTCTGGAGTAGAAGTCAGCTGTCTCTCCGTGTCGGAGTGGATTGGATGAGAAATATATATTGTCTGGAGTAGAAGTCAGCTGTCTCTCCGTGTCGGAGTGGATTGACTGCGAAATATCATATTGTATGGAGTAGAAGTCAGCTGTCTCTCCGTGTCGGAGTGGATTGAATGAGAAATATCATATTGTATGGAGTAGAAGTCAGCTGTCTCTCCGTGTAAGAGTGGATTGGATGAGGAATATATTGTTTGGAGTAGAAGTCAGTTGTCTCTCCGTGTCGGAGTGGATTGAATGAGAAATATCATATTGTCTGGAGTAGAAGTCAGTTGTCTCTCAGTGTAAGAGTGGATTGAATGAGAAATATCATATTGTCAGGAGTAGAAGTCAGTTGTCTCTCCGTGTAAGAGTGGATTGAATGAGAAATGTCATAGTGTATGGAGTAGAAGTCAGCTGTCTCTCTGTGTCAGAGTGGATTGAATGCGAAATATCATATTGTCTGGAGTAGAAATCAGTTGTCTCTCCGTGTAAGAGTGGATTGAATGAGAAATATCATATTGTATGGAGTAGAAATCAGTTGTCTCTCCGTGTAAGAGTGGATTGAATGCGAAATATCATATTGTCTGGACTAGAAGTCAGTTGTCTCTCCATGTAAGAGTGGATTGACTGCGAAATATCATATTGTATGGAGTAGAAGTCAGTTGTCTCTCCGTGTCGGAGTTGATTGAATGAGAAATATCATATTGTCTGGAGTAGAAATCAGTTGTCTCTCCGTGTAGGAGTGGATTGAATGCGAAATATCATATTGTATGGAGTAGAAGTCAGCTGTCTCTCCGTGTAGGAGTGGATTGGATGAGAAATATCATATTGTATGGAGTAGAAGTCAGTTGTCTCTCCGTGTCAGAGTGGATTGAATGCGAAATATCATATTGTCTGGAGTAGAAATCAGTTGTCTCTCCGTGTCGGAGTGGATTGAATGAGAAATATCATATTGTATGGAGTAGAAATCAGTTGTCTCTCCGTGTAAGAGTGGATTGAATGCGAAATATCATATTGTCTGGACTAGAAGTCAGTTGTCTCTCCATGTAAGAGTGGATTGACTGCGAAATATCATATTGTATGGAGTAGAAGTCAGTTGTCTCTCCGTGTCGGAGTTGATTGAATGAGAAATATCATATTGTCTGGAGTAGAAATCAGTTGTCTCTCCGTGTAAGAGTGGATTGAATGAGAAATATCATATTGTCTGGAGTAGAAGTCAGCTGTCTCTCCGTGTCGGAGTGGATTGAATGAGAAATATCATATTGTCTGGAGTAGAAGTCAGTTGTCTCTCCGTGTAAGAGTGGATTGACTGTGAAATATCATATTGTCTGGAGTAGAATTCAGTTGTCTCCGTGTTGGAGTGGATTGAATGAGAAATATCATATTGTATGGAGTAGAAGTCAGTTGTCTCTCCGTGTCGGAGTGGATTGAATGAGAGAAATATCATATTGTATGGAGTAGAAGTCAGTTGTCTCTCCATGTAAGAGTGGATTGACTGCGAAATATCATTTTGTATGGAGTAGAAGTCAGTTGTCTCTCCGTGTAAGAGTGGATTGAATGAGAAATATCATAGTGTATGGAGTAGAACTCAGCTGTCTCTCCGTGTAAGAGTGGATTGGATGAGGAATATATTGTTTGGAGTAGATGTCAGTTGTCTCTCCGTGTCGGAGTGGATTGAATGAGAAATATCATATTGTCTGGAGTAGAAGTCAGTTGTCTCTCAGTGTAAGAGTGGATTGAATGAGAAATATCATATTGTCAGGAGTAGAAGTCAGTTGACTCTCCGTGTAAGAGTGGATTGAATGAGAAATGTCATAGTGTATGGAGTAGAAGTCAGCTGTCTCTCTGTGTCAGAGTGGATTGAATGCGAAATATCATATTGTCTGGAGTAGAAATCAGTTGTCTCCGTGTAAGAGTGGATTGAATGAGAAATATCATATTGTATGGAGTAGAAATCAGTTGTCTCTCCGTGTAAGAGTGGATTGAATGCGAAATATCATATTGTCTGGACTAGAAGTCAGTTGTCTCTCCATGTAAGAGTGGATTGACTGCGAAACATCATATTGTATGGAGTAGAAGTCAGCTGTCTCTCCGTGTCGGAGTTGATTGAATGAGAAATATCATATTGTCTGGAGTAGAAATCAGTTGTCTCTCCGTGTAGGAGTGGATTGAATGCGAAATATCATATTGTATGGAGTAGAAGTCAGCTGTCTCTCCGTGTAGGAGTGGATTGGATGAGAAATATCATATTGTATGGAGTAGAAGTCAGTTGTCTCTCCGTGTCAGAGTGGATTGAATGAGAAATATCATATTGTCTGGAGTAGAAGTCAGCTGTCTCTCCGTGTAAGAGTGGATTGACTGTGAAATATCATAGTGTATGGAGTAGGAAGTCAGCTGTCTCTCCGTGTAAGAGTGGATTGAATGAGAAATATCATATTGTATGAAGTAGAAATCAGTTGTCTCTCCGTGTCGGAGCGGATTGAATGCGAAATATCATATTGTATGGAGTAGAAGTCAGCTGTCTCTCCGTGTAAGAGTGGATTGAATGAGAAATATCATATTGTCTGGAGTAGAAGTCAGCTGTCTCTCTCCGTGTAAGAGTGGATTGACTGTGAAATATCATATTGTTTGGAGTAGAAGTCAGCTGTCTCTCCGTGTAAGAGTGGATTGACTGTGAAATATCAGTGTATGGAGTAGAATTCAGCTGTCTCTCCGTGTAGGAGTGGATTGACTGTGAAATATCATAGTGTATGGAGTAGAAGTCAGTTGTCTCTGCGTTTAAGAGTGGATTGACTGTGAAATATCATATTGTATGGAGTAGAAGTCAGTTGTCTCTCCGTGTAAGAGTGGATTGGATGAGAAATATCATATTGTCTGGAGTAGAAGTCAGTTGTCTCTCCGTGTCGGAGTGGATTGAATGAGAAATATCATATTGTATGGAGTAGAAGTCAGCTGTCTCTCCGTGTCGGAGTGGATTGACTGCGAATGAAATATCATATTGTCTGAGTAGAAGTCAGCTGTCTCTCCGTGTAAGAGTGGATTGACTGTGAAATATCATAGTGTATGGAGTAGAAGTCAGCTGTCTCTCCGTGTAAGAGTGGATTGACTGTGAAATATCATAGTGTATGGAGTAGGAAGTCAGCTGTCTCTCCGTGTAAGATTGGATTGAATGAGAAATATCATATTGTATGAAGTAGAAATCAGTTGTCTCTCCGTGTCGGAGCGGATTGAATGCGAAATATCATATTGTATGGAGTAGAAGTCAGCTGTCTCTCCGTGTAAGAGTGGATTGAATGAGAAATATCATATTGTTTGGAGTAGAAGTCAGCTGTCTCTCCGTGTAAGAGTGGATTGACTGTGAAATATCATATTGTTTGGAGTAGAAGTCAGTTGTCTCTCCGTGTAAGAGTGGATTGGATGAGAAATATCATATTGCCTGGAGTAGAAGTCAGTTGTCTCTCCGTGTCGGAGTGGATTGAATGCGAAATATCATATTGTCTGGAGTAGAAGTCAGCTGTCTCTCCGTGTAGGAGTGGATTGACTGCGAAATATCATATTGTCTGGAGTAGAAATCAGTTGTCTCTCCGTGTCGGAGCGGATTGAATGTGAAATATCATATTGTATGGAGTAGAAGTCAGCTGTCTCTCCGTGTAAGAGTGGATTGAATGAGAAATATCATATTGTTTGGAGTAGAAGTCAGCTGTCTCTCCGTGTAAGAGTGGATTGACTGCGAAATATCATTTTGTATGGAGTAGAAGTCAGTTGTCTCTCCGTGTAAGAGTGGATTGAATGAGAAATATCATATTGTATGGAGTAGAAGTCAGCTGTCTCTCCGTGTAAGAGTGGATTGGATGAGGAATATATTGTTTGGAGTAGAAGTCAGTTGTCTCTCCGTGTCGGAGTGGATTGAATGAGAAATATCATATTGTCTGGAGTAGAAGTCAGTTGTCTCTCAGTGTAAGAGTGGATTGAATGAGAAATATCATATTGTCAGGAGTAGAAGTCAGTTGTCTCTCCGTGTAAGAGTGGATTGAATGAGAAATGTCATAGTGTATGGAGTAGAAGTCAGCTGTCTCTCTGTGTCAGAGTGGATTGAATGCGAAATATCATATTGTCTGGAGTAGAAATCAGTTGTCTCTCCGTGTAAGAGTGGATTGAATGAGAAATATCATATTGTATGGAGTAGAAATCAGTTGTCTCTCCGTGTAAGAGTGGATTGAATGCGAAATATCATATTGTCTGGACTAGAAGTCAGTTGTCTCTCCATGTAAGAGTGGATTGACTGCGAAATATCATATTGTATGGAGTAGAAGTCAGCTGTCTCTCCGTGTCGGAGTTGATTGAATGAGAAATATCATATTGTCTGGAGTAGAAATCAGTTGTCTCTCCGTGTAGGAGTGGATTGAATGCGAAATATCATATTGTATGGAGTAGAAGTCAGCTGTCTCTCCCGTGTAGGAGTGGATTGGATGAGAAATATCATATTGTATGGAGTAGAAGTCAGTTGTCTCTCCGTGTCAGAAGTGGATTGAATGAGAAATATCATATTGTCTGGAGTAGAAGTCAGCTGTCTCTCCGTGTAAGAGTGGATTGACTGTGAAATATCATAGTGTATGGAGTAGGAAGTCAGCTGTCTCTCCGTGTAAGAGTGGATTGAATGAGAAATATCATATTGTATGAAGTAGAAATCAGTTGTCTCTCCGTGTCGGAGCGGATTGAATGCGAAATATCATATTGTATGGAGTAGAAGTCAGCTGTCTCTCCGTGTAAGAGTGGATTGAATGAGAAATATCATATTGTCTGGAGTAGAAGTCAGCTGTCTCTCCGTGTAAGAGTGGATTGACTGTGAAATATCATATTGTTTGGAGTAGAAGTCAGCTGTCTCTCCGTGTAAGAGTGGATTGACTGTGAAATATCAGTGTATGGAGTAGAATTCAGCTGTCTCTCCGTGTAGGAGTGGATTGACTGTGAAATATCATAGTGTATGGAGTAGAAGTCAGTTGTCTCTCCGTTTAAGAGTGGATTGACTGTGAAATATCATATTGTTTGGAGTAGAAGTCAGTTGTCTCTCCGTGTAAGAGTGGATTGGATGAGAAATATCATATTGTCTGGAGTAGAAGTCAGTTGTCTCTCCGTGTCGGAGTGGATTGAATGAAATATCATATTGTATGGAGTAGAAGTCAGCTGTCTCTCCGTGTCGGAGTGGATTGACTGCGAAATATCATATTGTCTGGAGTAGAAGTCAGCTGTCTCTCCGTGTAAGAGTGGATTGACTGTGAAATATCATAGTGTATGGAGTAGAAGTCAGCTGTCTCTCCGTGTAAGAGTGGATTGACTGTGAAATATCATAGTGTATGGAGTAGGAAGTCAGCTGTCTCTCCGTGTAAGATTGGATTGAATGAGAAATATCATATTGTATGAAGTAGAAATCAGTTGTCTCTCCGTGTCGGAGCGGATTGAATGTGAAATATCATATTGTATGGAGTAGAAGTCAGCTGTCTCTCCGTGTAAGAGTGGATTGAATGAGAAATATCATATTGTTTGGAGTAGAAGTCAGCTGTCTCTCCGTGTAAGAGTGGATTGACTGTGAAATATCATATTGTTTGGAGTAGAAGTCAGTTGTCTCTCCGTGTAAGAGTGGATTGGATGAGAAATATCATATTGCCTGGAGTAGAAGTCAGTTGTCTCTCCGTGTCGGAGTGGATTGAATGCGAAATATCATATTGTCTGGAGTAGAAGTCAGCTGTCTCTCCGTGTAGGAGTGGATTGACTGCGAAATATCATATTGTCTGGAGTAGAAATCAGTTGTCTCTCCGTGTCGGAGCGGATTGAATGTGAAATATCATATTGTATGGAGTAGAAGTCAGCTGTCTCTCCGTGTAAGAGTGGATTGAATGAGAAATATCATATTGTTTGGAGTAGAAGTCAGCTGTCTCTCCGTGTAAGAGTGGATTGACTGTGAAATATCATATTGTTTGGAGTAGAAGTCAGTTGTCTCTCCGTGTAAGAGTGGATTGAATGCGAAATATCATATTGTCTGGACTAGAAGTCAGTTGTCTCTCCATGTAAGAGTGGATTGACTGCGAAATATCATATTGTATGGAGTAGAAGTCAGTTGTCTCTCCGTGTCGGAGTTGATTGAATGAGAAATATCATATTGTCTGGAGTAGAAATCAGTTGTCTCTCCGTGTAAGAGTGGATTGAATGAGAAATATCATATTGTCTGGAGTAGAAGTCAGCTGTCTCTCCGTGTCGGAGTGGATTGAATGAGAAATATCATATTGTCTGGAGTAGAAGTCAGTTGTCTCTCCGTGTAAGAGTGGATTGACTGTGAAATATCATATTGTCTGGAGTAGAATTCAGTTGTCTCTCCGTGTTGGAGTGGATTGAATGAGAAATATCATATTGTATGGAGTAGAAGTCAGTTGTCTCTCCGTGTCGGAGTGGATTGAATGAGAAATATCATATTGTATGGAGTAGAAGTCAGTTGTCTCTCCATGTAAGAGTGGATTGACTGCGAAATATCATTTTGTATGGAGTAGAAGTCAGTTGTCTCTCCGTGTAAGAGTGGATTGAATGAGAAATATCATATTGTATGGAGTAGAAGTCAGCTGTCTCTCCGTGTAAGAGTGGATTGGATGAGGAATATATTGTTTGGAGTAGAAGTCAGTTGTCTCTCCGTGTCGGAGTGGATTGAATGAGAAATATCATATTGTCTGGAGTAGAAGTCAGTTGTCTCTCAGTGTAAGAGTGGATTGAATGAGAAATATCATATTGTCAGGAGTAGAAGTCAGTTGTCTCTCCGTGTAAGAGTGGATTGAATGAGAAATGTCATAGTGTATGGAGTAGAAGTCAGCTGTCTCTCTGTGTCAGAGTGGATTGAATGCGAAATATCATATTGTCTGGAGTAGAAATCAGTTGTCTCTCCGTGTAAGAGTGGATTGAATGAGAAATATCATATTGTATGGAGTAGAAATCAGTTGTCTCTCCGTGTAAGAGTGGATTGAATGCGAAATATCATATTGTCTGGACTAGAAGTCAGTTGTCTCTCCATGTAAGAGTGGATTGACTGCGAAATATCATATTGTATGGAGTAGAAGTCAGCTGTCTCTCCGTGTCGGAGTTGATTGAATGAGAAATATCATATTGTCTGGAGTAGAAATCAGTTGTCTCTCCGTGTAGGAGTGGATTGAATGCGAAATATCATATTGTATGGAGTAGAAGTCAGCTGTCTCTCCGTGTAGGAGTGGATTGGATGAGAAATATCATATTGTATGGAGTAGAAGTCAGTTGTCTCTCCGTGTCAGAGTGGATTGAATGAGAAATATCATATTGTCTGGAGTAGAAGTCAGCTGTCTCTCCGTGTAGAGTGGATTGACTGTGAAATATCATAGTGTATGGAGTAGGAAGTCAGCTGTCTCTCCGTGTAAGAGTGGATTGAATGAGAAATATCATATTGTATGAAGTAGAAATCAGTTGTCTCTCCGTGTCGGAGCGGATTGAATGCGAAATATCATATTGTATGGAGTAGAAGTCAGCTGTCTCTCCGTGTAAGAGTGGATTGAATGAGAAATATCATATTGTCTGGAGTAGAAGTCAGCTGTCTCTCCGTGTAGAGTGGATTGACTGTGAAATATCATATTGTTTGGAGTAGAAGTCAGCTGTCTCTCCGTGTAAGAGTGGATTGACTGTGAAATATCAGTGTATGGAGTAGAATTCAGCTGTCTCTCCGTGTAGGAGTGGATTGACTGTGAAATATCATAGTGTATGGAGTAGAAGTCAGTTGTCTCTCCGTTTAAGAGTGGATTGACTGTGAAATATCATATTGTTTGGAGTAGAAGTCAGTTGTCTCTCCGTGTAAGAGTGGATTGGATGAGAAATATCATATTGTCTGGAGTAGAAGTCAGTTGTCTCTCCGTGTCGGAGTGGATTGAATGAGAAATATCATATTGTATGGAGTAGAAGTCAGCTGTCTCTCCGTGTCGGAGTGGATTGACTGCGAAATATCATATTGTCTGGAGTAGAAGTCAGCTGTCTCTCCGTGTAAGAGTGGATTGACTGTGAAATATCATAGTGTATGGAGTAGAAGTCAGCTGTCTCTCCGTGTAAGAGTGGATTGACTGTGAAATATCATAGTGTATGGAGTAGGAAGTCAGCTGTCTCTCCGTGTAAGATTGGATTGAATGAGAAATATCATATTGTATGAAGTAGAAATCAGTTGTCTCTCCGTGTCGGAGCGGATTGAATGTGAAATATCATATTGTATGGAGTAGAAGTCAGCTGTCTCTCCGTGTAAGAGTGGATTGAATGAGAAATATCATATTGTTTGGAGTAGAAGTCAGCTGTCTCTCCGTGTAAGAGTGGATTGACTGTGAAATATCATATTGTTTGGAGTAGAAGTCAGTTGTCTCTCCGTGTAAGAGTGGATTGGATGAGAAATATCATATTGCCTGGAGTAGAAGTCAGTTGTCTCTCCGTGTCGGAGTGGATTGAATGCGAAATATCATATTGTCTGGAGTAGAAGTCAGCTGTCTCTCTCCGTGTAGGAGTGGATTGACTGCGAAATATCATATTGTCTGGAGTAGAAATCAGTTGTCTCTCCGTGTCGGAGCGGATTGAATGTGAAATATCATATTGTATGGAGTAGAAGTCAGCTGTCTCTCCGTGTAAGAGTGGATTGAATGAGAAATATCATATTGTTTGGAGTAGAAGTCAGCTGTCTCTCCGTGTAAGAGTGGATTGACTGCGAAATATCATTTTGTATGGAGTAGAAGTCAGTTGTCTCTCCGTGTAAGAGTGGATTGAATGAGAAATATCATATTGTATGGAGTAGAAGTCAGCTGTCTCTCCGTGTAAGAGTGGATTGGATGAGGAATATATTGTTTGGAGTAGAAGTCAGTTGTCTCTCGGTGTCGGAGTGGATTGAATGAGAAATATCATATTGTCTGGAGTAGAAGTCAGTTGTCTCTCAGTGTAAGAGTGGATTGAATGAGAAATATCATATTGTCAGGAGTAGAAGTCAGTTGTCTCTCCGTGTAAGAGTGGATTGAATGAGAAATGTCATAGTGTATGGAGTAGAAGTCAGCTGTCTCTGTGTCAGAGTGGATTGAATGCGAAATATCATATTGTCTGGAGTAGAAATCAGTTGTCTCTCCGTGTAAGAGTGGATTGAATGAGAAATATCATATTGTATGGAGTAGAAATCAGTTGTCTCTCCGTGTAAGAGTGGATTGAATGCGAAATATCATATTGTCTGGACTAGAAGTCAGTTGTCTCTCCATGTAAGAGTGGATTGACTGCGAAATATCATATTGTATGGAGTAGAAGTCAGCTGTCTCTCCGTGTCGGAGTTGATTGAATGAGAAATATCATATTGTCTGGAGTAGAAATCAGTTGTCTCTCCGTGTAGGAGTGGATTGAATGCGAAATATCATATTGTATGGAGTAGAAGTCAGCTGTCTCTCCGTGTAGGAGTGGATTGGATGAGAAATATCATATTGTATGGAGTAGAAGTCAGTTGTCTCTCCGTGTCAGAGTGGATTGAATGAGAAATATCATATTGTCTGGAGTAGAAGTCAGCTGTCTCTCCGTGTAAGAGTGGATTGACTGTGAAATATCATAGTGTATGGAGTAGGAAGTCAGCTGTCTCTCCGTGTAAGAGTGGATTGAATGAGAAATATCATATTGTATGAAGTAGAAATCAGTTGTCTCTCCGTGTCGGAGCGGATTGAATGCGAAATATCATATTGTATGGAGTAGAAGTCAGCTGTCTCTCCGTGTAAGAGTGGATTGAATGAGAAATATCATATTGTCTGGAGTAGAAGTCAGCTGTCTCTCCGTGTAAGAGTGGATTGACTGTGAAATATCATATTGTTTGGAGTAGAAGTCAGCTGTCTCTCCGTGTAAGAGTGGATTGACTGTGAAATATCAGTGTATGGGTAGAATTCAGCTGTCTCTCCGTGTAGGAGTGGATTGACTGTGAAATATCATAGTGTATGGAGTAGAAGTCAGTTGTCTCTCCGTTTAAGAGTGGATTGACTGTGAAATATCATATTGTTTGGAGTAGAAGTCAGTTGTCTCTCCGTGTAAGAGTGGATTGGATGAGAAATATCATATTGTCTGGAGTAGAAGTCAGTTGTCTCTCCGTGTCGGAGTGGATTGAATGAGAAATATCATATTGTATGGAGTAGAAGTCAGCTGTCTCTCCGTGGTCGGAGTGGATTGACTGCAGAAATATCATATTGTCTGGAGTAGAAGTCAGCTGTCTCTCCGTGTAAGAGTGGATTGACTGTGAAATATCATAGTGTATGGAGTAGAAGTCAGCTGTCTCTCCGTGTAAGAGTGGATTGACTGTGAAATATCATAGTGTATGGAGTAGGAAGTCAGCTGTCTCTCCGTGTAAGATTGGATTGAATGAGAAATATCATATTGTATGAAGTAGAAATCAGTTGTCTCTCCGTGTCGGAGCAGATTGAATGTGAAATATCATATTGTATGGAGTAGAAGTCAGCTGTCTCTCCGTGTAAGAGTGGATTGAATAGAAATATCATATTGTTTGGAGTAGAAGTCAGCTGTCTCTCCGTGTAAGAGTGGATTGACTGTGAAATATCATATTGTTTGGAGTAGAAGTCAGTTGTCTCTCCGTGTAAGAGTGGATTGGATGAGAAATATCATATTGCCTGGAGTAGAAGTCAGTTGTCTCTCCGTGTCGGAGTGGATTGAATCTGAAAATATCATATTGTCTGGAGTAGAAGTCAGCTGTCTCTCCGTGTAGGAGTGGATTGACTGCGAAATATCATATTGTCTGGAGTAGAAATCAGTTGTCTCTCCGTGTCGGAAGGCGGATTGAATATGAAATATCATATTGTATGGAGTAGAAGTCAGCTGTCTCTCCGTGTAAGAGTGGATTGAATGAGAAATATCATATTGTTTGGAGTAGAAGTCAGCTGTCTCTCCGTGTAAGAGTGGATTGACTGTGAAATATCATATTGTTTGG
This sequence comes from Haliotis rubra, assembly GCF_003918875.1. Lineage (NCBI taxonomy): Eukaryota > Metazoa > Mollusca > Gastropoda > Lepetellida > Haliotidae > Haliotis > Haliotis rubra. The sequence continues at coordinate 792,202 of NW_025767039.1, forward strand.
AGTAGAAGTCAGTTGTCTCTCCGTGTAAGAGTGGATTGGATGAGAAATATCATATTGCCTGGAGTAGAAGTCAGTTGTCTCTCCGTGTAAGAGTGGATTGAATGAGAAATATCATATTGTCTGGAGTAGAAGTCAGCTGTCTCTCCGTGTAGGAGTGGATTGACTGAGAGATGAAATATCATATGTGTCTGGAGTAGAAGTCAGCTGTGTCTCTCCGTGTAAGAGTGGATTGAATGAGAAATATCATATTGTCTGGAGTAGAAGTCAGCTGTCTCTCTGTTTAAGAGTGGATTGACTGTGAAATATCATATTGTTTGGAGTAGAAGTCAGCTGTCTCTCCGTGTAAGAGTGGATTGACTGTGAAATATCATAGTGTATGGAGAAGTCAGCTGTCTCTCCGTGTAAGAGTGGATTGACTGTGAAATATCATAGTGTATGGAGCAGAAGTCAGTTGTCTCTCCGTGTAAGAGTGGATTGACTGTGAAATATCATAGTGTATGGAGTAGAAGTCAGCTGTCTCTCCGTGTAAGAGTTGATTGACTGTGAAATATCATAGTGTATGGAGTAGAAGTCAGCTGTCTCTCCGTGTAAGAGTGGATTGACTGTGAAATATCATAGTGTATGGAGTAGAAGTCAGCTGTCTCTCAGGTAAGAGCGGATTCGCTGTGAAACATCATAGTGTATGGAGTAGAAGTCAGCTGTCTCTCTGTCAGTTGTAATCAATAGACAGTGCTGACTGCAAGCACAACTGGAGGAATGGCAGGGGATTCCACCCGTATCTGAGGACTGTGACATACTTTCTGTGGAGTGAGCCTGTACTGATAGCCCTGCTGGGCAGGAGAAACTGACAACACAATCTAACCACCATGAGAAGCCTAAAATAATAGTTTACTAAATCCATTGCTGAATATATGTCGCCCAACCCTCAAGTGCCCCTACAGGCTTTATTAACCTACCATTTAATACTTTCTTATGTTCATGCTAAAGATGTATTCTTGTATGTTCTGAAGCATTAAACAATACATTTAAAACTCATGACAGTTTATTGGCAAGATATTTACAACTCAAGTAATTGCAAATGTAGGTTTCAATTGTAACCTAAACAATAACAATGTACATATATGTAAATTATATTAAAATACAAAATAAAGACTTAATAACATGTAATATATAGGACGGAATGAAGTTTGGAGGGACAAGACAGTATTCTACTTGCAATGCTGCTGTAGCTGTTGCTGCTACAAACATGCAGATATATCATTCTGCCACCTACTCATCACACATCGCCTTGTTAATTAAACATAATCAACATTAACACAAGCAAGACTTGGCAAGCAACAAACTGTTCCATGACTCACTGATCTGAATTAACAATACCCTTTGTCCAGGTAAGTTTCTCACATATCATCATACAAACCACAAACTGATCAGTGTTGACTATACGTTCTGAGCCTTACACTGAAGGCAATGCATAACAATTAATGTTGATATTACAGAATGTTACAAAGGCACATCCACAAAAACCTGAATTACTTTTGCTGTTATTAAAATAAGACCTAGTCTGTGGCTTTTGGAAAATGGACAAACTCGAGGAGTATGCAAAACAAACTTGCAGGGTAAGTGTTTAATACCAAAAGGGGAGGGAGAGGGATGGGAGGTGGGGGGGTTCAAAGAAAGAAAGATGGGGGAGAGGGGGAAGGATGTGGGAGGAGGGGATGGGGATATGGTACATGGGAGACAGGGAGATGGGGGATGGTCCTGGTCCTGGGAAAGAGATGAGTTTAAGCATGGCTGGGTAAGATCAGAAGATGACCCCAGTCCAGCAACTGAAAGACGTGTCACTGAGATGATCTAGAGAATCCACAATATGCTGCTGACAGACCTGTGAATAACTGACTGTCATATTACTAGTTCAGTGGCCATTTGCCTAGGAGTGCACACCATCATCAACAAGACTTTGGCAAGGAAAAAAGTATCACCTCTTCGTATCCCAAACCACCTGCCATTAAATCCAAATGAACTATGCACCACATGTCTCATGAATGAATAGCTCCATTTGAAGCTAATCCAGAAACATCAATCAAAACAGTTAAAGTTGCTGGCATCAAACCACCAAAGAAGGCAAAGATTGCCCTATAAGCTGGAGAGGTTCTGACCTCGGGAGTTCTGGAATTGCTGAAGATTTCATCATGGTGGATTATATCCCAAAAGATCTCATAATATATAGAGCATATCATGCTGCACTTTTGAGGTAATTATGTGATGACTCAGAGATATGGGGAGGTGAGAAAATGTGTGCTTTCAACGCATGTGTGCACAAATCAGTGACTGCCATGGCTACAAATGCTTTCCTATTCTCCAGACCTTGCTTCATCAGACTTCCATCTGTCCCCAAACATGAAGACACCTCTAGCCAGAATCCATCTTGACTTGCAGAATGATATCATCTATGTGTGCTTCTCTGTGTGAGACTCAGAACACATGAATCCTTTTATATATATGATAAACAGAACAATCACAAAAATAGGTCCACCAGCTGATAACCAACAACAAGCCGTAAAAGACTCAAATACAGTAGGTTTTTACATATTGTGGAATCCTATCAGATATGTTGACACTGTGGTGAGGATAGTTGATAGAAATCACTGAAGAGAATGTCTATTTCCTACTGGCTTACTTGTTGACACTCATACATCCAATAGTACACAGAGCAAGACAAAAAATGAAACGTATGCTGAAATTAGAGAAACAACACTAATTCTGATGTAAGAAAACCATGTATTTTGTTGATACTGCGCACATACTGCATATGCAAGATATTGTAACTTTGATTGTTACAGGTAAACTTTGTGTTACAACTTAAGATCTTCTTCACATAACACAACCACTAATTGCAACCTTTCCGTGAGACTTGGTCCCTACATGGCCCCATCAAATGTTGTTGTATATACTGAACCCCCCTCTACCAGCCTTGTGTACGGTTTGAGTTACTGTGCTAGAACCACTGAACCTTCCACAGGGTCATGACCTTGTAAACAGGATACTGCAGACCAATGAACAAGATGATCACTTCCTGTGTTAGAGACTGGCAATGTGGAGTTACAAGTTGTCTTGCGTGTACTTAGTAGTTAACATGTAGTCTTTCAGACAAACTTTACAGATACAAGACACATGTAACAACACATACCTCAATGCTGCCACATTACAATACCACACACAATAGGATAAGAGTTTAGAGAAGGTCTAGATCATGAAAACTGACTGACTGAATATGGTTTTACACCGCTTTTAACAATATCACGATGGGGGACACCAGAAATGGGCTTCACACAATTGTACCCATGTGGGGAATCAAACCCGGGGTCTTCGGCATGACGCTCTAACCAATTGGCTACCCCACCGACCTCATGAAAACTAAAGTTTACAGGCATAAAACTGAATATCATCAACAATGGCAATACACTGTGGAGGAGTGCATGTAAACTATTCTTAACACTGTATGTTTAGTTGGAAAGATAAGATGTGACATAGAGAACATGAGATGGTCTTCATAGTTTATGAAATCATAGATACTTTCAAGTCATCTGATATTAGCGAACGGGCGGTGGGGTAGCCTAGTGGTTACAGCGTTCGCTCGTCACGCTGAAGGCCCGGGTTCAATTCCCCACATGGGTACAATTTGTGAAGCCCATGTATGGTGTCCCCAGCCGTGATATTGCTGGATTACTGCTAAAAACGGCATAAAACCATACTCAGTCAGTCAGTCAGTCAGTGATATTAGTGAAAAGTGATGTCCTGGGCTATAACACAGATTAATCACTTCACAACTTGGAATTACTGATTACCAGAATGAATTTGTAAGTTTTTTTGCCAAAGCTCATAAGTTATCAGTACATCATACATTACAAAGATAATCCATAAATCCACATAGTTCATCAGTTGTCTAAGACGTTCAACGGTGTACATGCACTGTCAACTCTTGTGTGTTACAACAAAACGTTCTTCCAAAATCCACCCACAAACCACCACACAACAACCTCATGATATCGCTTCTGTGTCAGTTTAATACGGCTACCACTGCAATATCCAGGTAATATACCTGTGAATCCTACACAGCAATGATAGTAATCCTTGTTTCTTACCTCCAAGATACTGATGTAGCAGTTTTTTAATGATGGACAAAAAGCAGTTTTGCGCAGGTAACATGTTGAGTTTCAGAGTTGGGTTACTCAGACCAGGTACATAGTGCCTCCAGTAGTGGAGCTCTGCTGGACAGCCAACACATGGAACTGTTAGCCAGAGTCAGAATGTCTGTTCAAGCTATAGTGACGATCAATAACAGTTTCTCATCAACCTGTGATGGCCTCTTGACATATCAGTTCTTCAATTTCCCTCCTCACAAAGTGATCATTATGGACTGACAGTTTACAGCTGTCATCTTAAAATGATTGAGGTTCCACCAAATGAGATCCTATGACCATCATTTCTGAATAAATGTCTTTCTAGCAAGAGTAATTGTTGACCACCAATTCAATATGTTATCAAAATCCTGGTTAGGTGACAAATGTACATCAGCTAACAGAATGAACTGGTGTGTTTCTCCAATATTATCAAGCTGAGATAACTGTTTGACCAGTGTACTCGCCACCTCAACAATAAAGCAAGATTACTTGCTTCAAAGTTACACTAATTATCAAAGATTAATCACCCTGTAATGAACAAACTTCTTTCTTAAAGCAGGCATTATTTGGTCATCATATTCAGCATCATCAACATCAAGATGAAAGATATCTTGAGTAATGTGTAAACTGCTCCACTGTCTTCTACCTCAGAAAAAACAATCTGAATCTACAGACACAGAACTCCCTCAGCCTGAATGTAACGGGTTGACATGAGGAGCTAGCAGTCACACTGCTGTCAGCCTGAATATTGTACATCTGGTGAGACCGACCTCTCATAAGTGATTGGTATTGATCAGTAAATATACTGTCCAGGTTTCCTGATTAAAACTTGAATTGTCTCAGTCTATGTTAGCCTGGCAGTGTGTGGACCACAGACAGACAAACCTCACTCCAAGTAAAATGAGTTAAGGATACCTGGACTCACAAGGACCACTGGTATATCCTGGCATAAATGTCAACAGCTTCAGAACATACACAACTGTATGCTTCAAGTATGTGTGTTGGAATGCCAAGATATGAATGTCAGAGAAGTGGGTGTTGCCAACAGAAACATACAGTCCCTGATCTTAAATGTAACTGTAGTAAATGTCTCTGGTCACCACGCCTAACAGTGCACGGTAGTAGCTGGTCAGATATTCATAAAGCACACGTTTTCTTCAAGAACTGATAGGAAAATATTTCATCCTGCAGACGCTTGCTGACTGGACTTAGGAATGTTTCATTAAGTCTATACAATGAATTCTAACATCCTACACAACATGGCTAACTCTGCTCTATGGCTTGATATGAAGAGGCAAAACAAATAAAGTCCTATTCTAGCACTGTGCTCAGAACAAATGTCACATGGAGGCATTCTGTTTATCAAGTCCAATACCTGTTTACTTTTCTCCAGGTGCTATGATGCCTACTGACGATACCATCAATGTTGATGAAACATCATAGAAACACCATTGTATCAGTTCTTGGACAAACTGATCCTGTGTCTCCGACAAAAAGATTCAGTCATGGGTTTCAGGTTCAATTTTGGCTGAGGAAATAAACAATACACAATGTACACACAAGATAATGTGTTACCTTGAAAATACATGGTGAATAGGAAATATTTTGAGCATCTTAAACAGATGATATATGCCCTAAAATTCTCACCAAACATTTTAAACTGAAAAAAATTATATTATTCTTCAGTCTTTGATTTGAACCTGTAACAAAGAGAACACAATATACATGCTGTCCACATCAGTCATCTGTATCAGGAGTAAAGGTCCTCCCCGCTTCAGCAGCACAGATGTCTCCTCCTTGTGTTCTCAATGAGAACAAGGACTGAATGACAGAAATATAATGGCATAATGGACTATTACTTGGCCTCCATGCACAAATATCTAGCATATCTATCATCTTCATGACACTCATACTCTAGCAATTATGTTTACTGCCAGCAGGTTGGTATTACCATTGTCAAGCAAGTTATTCATGTCATGCCAATAAGTAATATTACATGTGGTTTCACCATAAAACTGTCAGGCTCTGATACGATCTATACGTGCAAGACTCATCTGGTGCTGGACTGACCACTGGGGTTTTAGTTTAGCCCAGGTCATCTAAACATGATGGTCAGTATTAGTCGTTTCTCATCACTGAGAAATAGTAGGTATAAACTGTTGAATATCATCAATGTAAAAGGTATGACATTTGTTTGTGATGACTTCTGATGACTTTCCATCAGTGATGATAGTGGCAACCAGTAGAAATAGGACATAACAGGAAATAATTGATCTAAAATTGGGAACATTATGAAAAATCTATGTAACCCTCAGATTTCTCAAAGTCTCAAAGAAGTTTGAAAAGTGAATTGTTTGACAATGTTTGATCCTTGATGATGGTGGACTTATCACTGTGAGATAGATCAACTATCAATTATGTTGTTTATAAACAAATGGAAAATCCACCTATTGCCTTTGAGACACACACCATGTAAACCTCGCCTCATCCTCTCAACTATAACAACAACCCAAACAGGAACATTCCCATGTGGAAAACACTCAGCAGTAAAGGACTGGGAGAAACTTCAGAAAAGGACTTCAGAGACTTAACTATTAACAATGAAAACACAAAGCAGTCTCCGCATTATGGATGCTTTAGTGTATCAGAGAACACATAAACCAACATATGGTGAAACAGCCTGCAATATCTACAACGCAATAAATAACATATGCTGGGGTAAACACATGGTAAATTTGAGGGGCAGATTACAAGCATGATGACACACTAGAACATTTCACATCAATATAGTTCTCTCTGCTTGATGATTAACATATTACACAAAGCCTTCAATACAGTTGTAATATCAGCTGCAGGATCAACACAGGATGCTGCTACTGCCCTGACAACTTGTTAAGCTTTGACGCCATATTTCTCCAGATGTTCTTCCAAAGTCTTCACAATTCTCTGAAACCAAAACACACACAAATGAAGATTTCTAAGTACACATGCAACATGATAAAAATAACATACAAGGACATGTTGGAAGTCAGATTTTCACAGGCCAATAAAAAATTGTCTGACAACTCTATAAAAATAATTCCAAACACATTCTATGGCAAACATCCTGACATAAGTTCTGGTAATCCTAATAACCTGTGAAATGCTGGTGACATTTGGGTGAACCCTACCCACTAATGAGTGGCCAACACATAAATAACTGTGCAGATGCATATGTGCATCATCCATGCTCGGAAGTTTGTCATCTCCCTTTGTTGGCTACAAACAACTTCCACAACAAGAAACACCATGTGAAACAGGTGACAGTTGGCAGCAAGTACATATACCATTCCAGGATCTGATGATATAAACAACATGATGCATCCAACAACCAGACATAGATATAGCCCAGTACACAGTGATCAGGAAACCTCTGTGAGATCTGTGTTTCATGAGGAACAAACAGAGGCATGCAGCCATGGTCACAAGGTACTTGCAATCCTGTGTATTTTGTATGTATATGACGGACAGTGAGGTCAGCTACCAGCTGACAATGTTCCATTACACAGTAGGAAGACAGGTTTCTTCTGATTGCCATGTCATCTGACTGCTCCCAGACATGACCTTCTAAAGGTTGGACAGTGTGTCTCCACAAGGCTGGTCTTCAATCTAGATGGCCAGGTATTTGACCAGACATCACAGTCACAGAGCTGGATCCAGAACTTTTCATTCACTGATAGATGGAGATATTGTCAATACTTCACACATGTTTGTGCCCAAGTGTGGCAAGGACAATGAGAAATATTTTTCCAACGTAGCTGAACATGACTACTAAGGGGGAAGTCAATCATGATTTAGCATGGATCAGTAGAGCTGGAAGAACCAATCTCCATATCCCACAGCAAGATAGCAGGAATGACATTCTGGATATGTGCAAGAGAAAATATGCAGTCACAATTGAACAGAGTTTCATCCCCATGGGCAATAATGCAAGAGTTCAATGTGCCAGGGCTGTTGATGCCTACAAAAAGCAGAAAACATTAGTCTCCAATTGTGTAACCAGCCAAGTCACCAGACCTTAACCGTATTGAACAAGTCTAGAACGTACAAGCTGCCCTGAGTTACACCATCCTTCTGGCACCTCTACAGGGACTCAGCAATGCTCTTACTGAACACTGTTCCCTGGGCAACCAACCAGATACTTATTGTAGCATTGTGTGGCATGGTGTTTGCTGGCATTGTGTGGCATGGTGTTTGCTGGCATTGTGTGGCATGGTGTTTGTTGGCATTGTGTGGCATGGTGTTTGTTGGCATTGTGTGGCATGGTGTTTGTTGGCATTGTGTGGCATGGTGTTTGTTGGCATTGTGTGGCATGGTGTTTGTTGGCATTGTGTGGCATGGTGTTTGCTGGCATTGTGTGGTATGGTGTTTGCTGGCATTATGTGGCATGGTGTTTGTTGGCATTGTGTGGCATGGTGTTTGCTGGCATTGTGTGGCATGGTGTTTGCTGACATTGTGTGGCATGGTGTTTGCTGACATTGTGTGGCATGTGTTTGCTGGCATTGTGTGGCATGGTGTTTGCTGGCATCGTGTGGCATGGTGTTTGCTGGCATTGTGTGGCATGGTGTTTGCTGACATTGTGTGGTGTGGTGTTTGTTGCATTGTGTGGCATAGTGTTTGTTGGCATTGTGTAGCATGGTGATTGCTGGCATTGTGTGGCATGGTGTTTGTTGGCATCATGTTGCATGGTGTTTGTTGGCATTGTGTGGCATGGTGTTTGCTGACATTGTGTGGTTTGGTGTTGTTGTTGCATTGTGTGGCATGGTGTTTGTTGGCATTGTGTGGCATGGTGTTTGCTGGCATTGTGTGGCATAGTGTTTGTTGGCATTGTGTGGCATGGTGTTTGTTGGCTTGCTGGCATCGTGTGGCATGGTGTTTGCTGGCATTGTGTGGCATGGTGTTTGCTGACATTGTGTGGTGTGGTGTTTGTTGCATTGTGTGGCATAGTGTTTGTTGGCATTGTGTAGCATGGTGATTGCTGGCATTGTGGCATGGTGTTTGTTGGCATCATGTTGCATGGTGTTTGTTGGCATTATTGTTGGCATGTGTGTTTTGACATTGTGTTGCATTTGTGGCATGGTGTTTGTTGACATTGTGTGGCATGGTGTTTGCTGACATTGTGTGGTATGGTGTTTGTTGCATTGTGTGGCATAGTGTTTGTTGGCATTGTGTGGCATGGTGTTTGCTGACATTGTGTGGCATGGTGTTTGTTGGCATTGTGTTGCATGGTGTTTGCTGGCATTGTGTGGCATGGTGTTTGTTGGCATTGTGTGGCATGGTGTTTGTTGGCATTGTGTGGCATGGTGTTTGTTGGCATTGTGTGGCATGGTGTTTGTTGGCATTGTGTGGCATGGTGTTTGCTGACATTGTGTGGCATGGTGTTTGCTGGCATTGTGTGGCACATGGCAACTGACTTATTATTAAACATGACTCCATGCAACATTTTCTTTGAATGTTTAAACATATACACATAATGGTATCTATTACCTTTCAAATAGGTGATCTTTAGCACACTTTCAGTAGTATCAAAAGCAGGAAACACAAAATACAATTAAATACAAATGGCGGCTTAGATCCATATACGAGCTGAAGTAACATCTGCCCCAGACAAGGATGAGGTTTAATTGATTGATGAATACTTTATTATGAGACAAGCATTTCTAAGCCATGATTATGCTGAAGAGTTTATGTGTGTGACTCATTAAAGATGACTTGTTGAAATAAAGAATGCCAATATTCTGAGGGAAAGTTATGTACTTGGAAGTGGTTATCTCAATGCTGTTTACATGATGTCTATATGTTCAATGTTGTATCTCTATTACTTGACTATTATGTTAGGAGGTCATCGGAAGGGTTCTCATCACTTAAGATGTGTGCCATACAGACAGGCAGTCTCTCATGAAGCCGCAGGGTTTACTGGTGAGTGATCATATCAGGAGCCTGAAAATCACTGGGCTTTTCCGATATGAAAGAATTAGGTGGCCCTTAACTTTAGTAAGTAGTATAGATTTTTAAAGCGATTTTTTCACTTGACACATTTGCTTGGCTGTATTATTTACCAATACCTCTGCAAATGAAGGTTTAACAAGACTTACCCGTCTCTCCATGGAGTGTGCCATTTCCACTGCCGTTTTCCCATACTAAAAGAAACAGATGAATCATTACTCACTGTAATCAACATTCACTCACTATCAACTTGAGGTTGATGATGATGTTTCTAATATTCAACATCCAGTTTGTAAAATTCATAATAGAGTAATAGCGTGGAATTTGATGGAAAACATTGTAAAATTATTGCATGTTTGGAAAGACTAGCACCAATGGAAAACATTGTAACATTATTCCATGTTCCATTCCAGGAACGTGAATCCCTTGGGGCCACCAAATACATCCCTCCTGTGACCATATCATCTGACCTGCATCATTTGGTCCAGTTAGTTACTGTTATCTCATTCTGGTTAACTGCAGCAAATGATTATGTACTGATGTAACGTCTGACAGGATCAACGACTGACATCAGCCCTTAGTCTCACTTTACCAATTACTGTCACAATATCTTTGCTTATCTTGTTCTCATTCATTCAAGTTCATTTATTCATACAGTTGTTTTGTGACTAGGGCACAGTGATCCTGCTAATTAATAAGGTGAGTGAGTAAATGCACATCAATCTTATTATAAACGCTGAAATATTGCCTCAATGCTGCTTAATTGACAAACAAATCAGTATGGTCAATTGGTAAATTACCTCATTTTTTACTGTAATATCTGCTCTTCTCTGTAGAAGGAGCTCCACCAGATTTTGATGGCCATTGATGATGCCTATCATAAGGGCTGTCTTGCCGTCATTGTCTTTGGCATTGATATCGGCACCATTCATAAGTAGAGACAGAGCCACGTCCCTGTTACCTCCAACAGAGGCTGAAACATACACCAACAACTCAGATTCCACCACCACAAACCCCAAAACATACACCAACAGCTCAGATTCCACCACCCACATACCCAAAACATACACCAACAACTCAGATTCATCACCCACAAACCCCAAAACATACACCAACAACTCAGATTCCACCACCCACAAACCCCAAAACATGCACCAACAACTCAGATTCTACTACCCACATACCCCAAAACATACACCAACAGCTAAGATTCTACTACCCACATACCCCAAAACATGCACCAACAACTCAGATTCATCACCCACAAACCCCAAAACATACACCAACAACTCAGATTAATCACCCACAAACCCCAAAACATACACCAACAACTCAGATTCATCACCCACAAACCCCAAAACATACACCAACAATTCAGATTCCACCACCCACAAACCGCCAAAATACACCAACAATTCAGATTCCACCACCCACATACCCCAAAACATACACCAACAACTAAGATTCATCACCAACAAACCCCAAAACATACACCAGCAATTCAGATTCATCACCCATAAACCTCAAAACATACACCAGCAACTCAGATCCACCACCCACAAACCCCAAAACATACACCAACAACTCAGATTCTACTACCCACATACCCCAAAACATACACCAGCAATTCAGATTCCACCACCCACAAACCCCAAAACATACACCAACAACTCAGATTCTACTACCCACATACCCCAAAACATACACCAGCAATTTAGATTCCACCACCCACAAACCCCCAAACACACACCAACAACGCAGATTCCACCACCCACATACACCAAAAACATACACCAACAACTCAGATTCCACCACCCACAAACCCCAAAACATACACCAACAACTCAGATTCCACCACCCACAAACCCCAAAACATACACCAGCAATTCAGATTCCACCACCCACAAACCCCAAAACATACACCAACAACTCAGATTCCACCACCCACAAACCCCAAAACATACACAAACAACTCAGATTCCACCACCCACAAACCCCAAAACATACACAAACAACTCAGATTCCACCACCCACAAACCCCAAAACATACACCAACAACTCAGATCCACCACCCACAAACCCCAAAACATACACAAACAACTCAGATCCACCACCCACAAACCCCAAAACATACACCAACAACTCAGATTCCACCACCCACAAACCCCAAAACATACACCAACAACTCAGATCCACCACCCACAAACCCCAAAACATACACCAACAACTCAGATCCACCACCCACAAACCCCAAAACATACACCAACAACTCAGATCCACCACCCACAAACCCCAAAACATACACCAACAACTCAGATCCACCACCCACAAACCCCAAAACATACACCAACAACTCAGATCCATTGCCCACAAACCCCAAAACATACACCAACAACGCAGATTCATCACCCACAAACCCCAAAACATACACCAACAACTCAGATCCACCACCCACAAACCCCAAAACATACACCAACAACTCAGATCCATTGCCCACAAACCCCAAAACATACACCAACAACTCAGATTCCACCACCCACAAACCCCAAAACATACACCAACAACTCAGATCCACCACCCACAAACCCCAAAACATACACCAACAACTCAGATCCATTGCCCACAAACCCCAAAACATACACCAACAACTCAGATCCATTGCCCACAAGATCCATCTTGTTCTCATTCACTGTATCAACTAGCTTGTCTAGTCAAAGGAACTTTGTTGACATAGCGTGACACCACAAAGTGTGCTTATTTGTGTAAAGGGTCTGAAAACAGAAACTTGTTAAAATATTAAGATTTGTACTTAGGGTTAAAGGAACTAACTATGTCAGAAAGAAGAACTTAGTTTAGACATGGATATAACATTATTTCCCAACACTATGTGTGTGAAATATTTAGTATGTAGCTTAAATGTTCAATCACTGGCAGCTGTGGACAGGACCAAGTGAACTGTTGTAAAGAGCTCTCTTGTTTACTAAACAAGCATTCTGTGAGCATATCAAACTAGCTTGTCCCTATAAATATCCCTACATTCACCTGGCTTCACATGTGAATGTGTAGCCAGGCTGCAAAAACATCCAGCAAATATCCCTTAATAGTTTTCATGGAGGAACCATTCCACTCACATTCCTTCAATCTGTTCAACTTTGCTGAGTTAAATCAACATGAGATGATCTGTAAGAATATTACCCACAGGAAGATGGTCTCACTAACACACCTACAGCCAACAGTATCATCCAACCGGCGGAACACTCCCATACAGCAACATCTCATCTACACTCAAATTTCCTTCCAACTAACTTACTTCAATACAAGCAAATGCACACTTCAACCACTTGAAACTTAATAGCCATACATGTACACATGCTTCTTCTAGATTAACCCATATACAACAAGAGCACCTCTCTCTTGTCACTGTACGCATGCTACAGGATGTTGTCGGACATAAATGCAATATATATATATGAGTAGGTAATTTAGACCAATTGTGTGGGATGTCTTATATCTGTTAATTAACTTCCTAAAATAGTTGGACAGCAAATGCTTAACACATGTGGTCTGTAATGGCAAAGGTCAGTCATACCATATTTCCATAAAGAAATCATCCACATTGCATGTTCAATGGTTGTCTTTAAGATGAACAATGGAATATATATTCCATGATTACCTCTCCAATAAACAACAGAAACTATGATCAATGGTTGAGTCTGTGTTAGACAATGGAATGTGTGTTCCATGGTTGTGTCTGTGTTTTACAATGAAATGTATGTTCCATGGTTGTGTCTATGTTAGACAATGGAATGTATGTTCCATGGTTGTGTCTGTGTTAGACAATGGCATGTATGTTCCATGGTTGTGTCTCTGTTAGACAATGGAATGTATGTTCCATGGTTGTGTCTGTGTTAGACAATGAAATGTATGTTCCATGGTTGTGTCTCTGTTAGACAATGGAATGTATGTTCCATGGTTGTGTCTGTGTTTTACAATGAAATGTATGTTCCATGGTTGTGTCTATGTTAGACAATGGAATGTATGTTCCATGGTTGTGTCTGTGTTAGACAATGGCATGTATGTTCCATGGTTGTGTCTGTGTTAGACAATGAAATGTATGTTCCATGGTTGTGTCTCTGTTAGACAATGGAATGTATGTTCCATGGTTGTGTCTCTGTTAGACAATGGCATGTATGTTCCATGGTTGTGTCTGTGTTAGACAATGGCATGCATGCTCCATGGTTGTGTCTATGTTAGACAATGGAATGTATGTTCCATGGTTGTGTCTGTGTTAGACAAAGGAATGTATGTTCCATGGTTGTGTCTGTGTTAGACAATGGCATGTATGTTCCATGGTTGTGTCTGTGTTAGACAATGGCATGTATGTTCCATGGCTGTGTCTATGTTAGACAATTGAAAGTATGTTCCATGGTTGTGTCTGTGTTAGACAATGGCATGTATGTTCCATTGTTGTGTCTGTGTTAGACAAAGGAATGTATGTTCCATGGTTTTGTCCATGTTAGACAATGGCATGTATGTTCCAAGGTTGTGTCTGTGTTAGACAATGGCATGTATGTTCCATTGTTGTGTCTATGTTAGACAATGGAATGTATGTTCCATGGTTGTGTCTGTGTTAGACAATGGAATGTATGTTCCATGGTTGTGTCTATGTTAGACAATGGCATGTATGTTCCATGGTTGTGTCTGTTAGACAATGGCATGTATGTTCCATGGTTGTGTCTATGTTAGACAATGGAATGTATGTTCCATGGCTGTGTCTGTGTTAGACAATGGAATGTTTGTCCAATGGTTCTGTCTGTGTTTTACAGTGGAATGTATGTTCCAAGGTTGTGTCTGTGTTAGACAATGGAATGTGTGTTCGATTGTTGTGTCTCTTTCAGACATTGGAATGTTTGTCCCATAGTTGTGTCCGTGTTTTACAATGGAATGTTTGTCCCATGGTTGTGTCTGTGTTAGACAATGGAATGTATGTTCCAAGGTTATGTCTGTGTTAGACAATGGAATGTATGTTCCCAGGTTGTGTCTGTGTTAGACAATTGAATGTATGTTCCATGGTTGTGTCTATGTAAGACAATGGAATGTGTGTTCCATGGTTGTGTCTGTGTTAGACAATTGAATGTATGTTCCATGGTTGTGTCTGTGTTAGACAATGGAATGTATGTTCCATGGTTGTGTCTGTGTTAGACAATGGCATGTATGTTCCATGGTTGTGTCTGTGTTAGACAATGGAATGTATGTTCCATGGTTGTGTCTATGTTAGACAATTGAATGTATGTTCCATGGTTGTGTCTGTGTTAGACAATGGAATGTATGTTCCATGGTTGTGTCTGTGTTAGACAATGGAATGTATGTTCCAAGGTTGTCTCTGTGTTAGACAATGGCATGTATGTTCCATGGCTGTGTCTATGTTAGACAATGAAATGTTTGTCCCATGGTTGTGTCTGTGTTAGACAATGAGATGTATGTTCCATGGTTGTGTCTGTGTTAGACAATGAAATGTATGTTCCATGGTTGTGTCTGTGTTAGACACTAGAATTTGTGTTCCATGGCTGTGTGTCTGTAGTTAGACAATGGAATGTGTGTTCCATGGTTGTGTCTGTGTTAGACAATGGAATTTGTGTTCCATGGTTGTGTCTGTGTTAGACAATGGAATGTGTGTTCCATGGTTGTGTCTGTGTTAGACAATTGAATGTATGTTCCATGGTTGTGTCTGTGTTAGACAATGGCATGTATGTTCCATGGTTGTGTCTGTGTTAGACAATGGCATGTATGTTCCAAGGTTGTGTCTGTGTTAGACAATGGAATGTATGTTCCATAGTTGTGTCTGTGTTAGACAATGGAATTTGTGTTCCATGGCTGTGTCTATGTTAGACAATGGAATGTATGCTCCATGGTTGTGTCTATGTTAGACAATGGAATGTGTGTTCCACAGATGTGTCTGTGTTAGACAATGGAATGTGTGTTCTTCCATGGCTGTGTCTGTGTTAGACAATGGAATGTATGTTCCATGGTTGTGTCTGTGTTAGACAATGGAATGTGTGTTCCATGGTTGTGTCTTTGTTAGACAATGGCATGTATGTTCCATGGTTGTGTCTGTGTTAGACAATGGAATGTGTGTTCCATGGCTGTGTCTATGTTAGACAATGGAATGTGTGTTCAATGGTTGTGTCTGTGTTAGACAATGGAATGTGTGTTCCATGGTTGTGTCTGTGTTAGACAATGGAATGTGTGTTCCATGGTTGTATGTGTTAGACAATGGAATGTGTCTTCCATGGTTGTGTCTGTGTTAGGTGAGGTGAGGTGTATGTTCCATGGGTTTAACGACAGGCTTGAGACTATGTTCCATGGTTGTGTCTGTCAAATGAACGTATGTTCCATGGTTGTGTATGTGTTAGACAATGGAAATGCTTGTACTAGCCCAGACTTAAGCTGGTTTATAGTGCTAGCCCAATGAGATACCATGTGTCCGTTAGACAAGTGAAGCATGAATACCCCACTCAGACACAATATAATGTATGTTCCATGACCAGTCCTTGTTGTTACCCATTAATGGAAAGCCAGGCAGGGGTTGTGTGTCTGTGTTAGACAATCATGTTTAACGCATGGTTGGTATGACAATGGAATGTATGTTCCATGGTTGTCTTGTTGACAATGGAATGTATGTTCCATGGTTGTGTCTGTGTTAGACAATGGAATGTATGTTCCATGGTTGTGTCTGTGTTAGACAATGGAATGTATGTTCCATGGTTGTTTAGACATTGAATGTGTGTCCTGTTGTTGTTAGACAATGGAATGTGTGTCCCATGGTTGTGTCTGTGTTAGACAATGGAATGTGTGTCCCATGGTTGTGTCTGTGTTAGACAATGGAATGTATGTTCCATGGTTGTGTCTGTGTTAGACAAAGGAACGTATGTTGTGTCAAGTTAGACAATTGTGTCTGTGTTTTCCCTGGTTGTGTCTGTGTTGTTAGACAATGGAATGTATGTTCCATGGTTGTGTCTGTGTTAGACAATTGAATGTATGTTCCATGGTTGTGTCTGTGTTTTACAATGGAATGTTTGTCCCATGGTTGTGTCTGTGTTAGACAATGGAATGTATGTTCCAAGGTTATGTCTGTGTTAGACAATGGAATGTATGTTCCCAGGTTGTGTCTGTGTTAGACAATTGAATGTATGTTCCATGGTTGTGTCTATGTAAGACAATGGAATGTGTGTTCCATGGTTGTGTCTGTGTTAGACAATGGAATGTATGTTCCATGGTTGTGTCTGTGTTAGACAATGGAATGTATGTTCCATGGTTGTGTCTGTGTTAGACAATGGAATGTATGTTCCATGGTTGTGTCTATGTTAGACAATTGAATGTATGTTCCATGGTTGTGTCTGTGTTAGACAATGGAATGTATGTTCCATGGTTGTGTCTGTGTTAGACAATGGAATGTATGTTCCAAGGTTGTCTCTGTGTTAGACAATGGCATGTATGTTCCATGGCTGTGTCTATGTTAGACAATGAAATGTTTGTCCCATGGTTGTGTCTGTGTTAGACAATGAGATGTATGTTCCATGGTTGTGTCTGTGTTAGACAATGAAATGTATGTTCCATGGTTGTGTCTGTGTTAGACACTAGAATTTGTGTTCCATGGCTGTGTCTGTGTTAGACAATGGAATGTGTGTTCCATGGTTGTGTCTGTGTTAGATAATGGAATTTGTGTTCCATGGTTGTGTCTGTGTTAGACAATGGAATTTGTGTTCCATGGTTGTGTCTGTGTTAGAGAATGGAATGTGTGTTCCATGGTTGTGTCTGTGTTAGACAATTGAATGTATGTTCCATGGTTGTGTCTGTGTTAGACAATGGCATGTATGTTCCATGGTTGTGTCTGTGTTAGACAATGGCATGTATGTTCCAAGGTTGTGTCTGTGTTAGACAATGGAATGTATGTTCCATAGTTGTGTCTGTGTTAGACAATGGAATTTGTGTTCCATGGCTGTGTCTATGTTAGACAATGGAATGTATGCTCCATGGTTGTGTCTATGTTAGACAATGGAATGTGTGTTCCACAGATGTGTCTGTGTTAGACAATGGAATGTGTGTTCTTCCATGGCTGTGTCTGTGTTAGACAATGGAATGTATGTTCCATGGTTGTGTCTGTGTTAGACAATGGAATGTGTGTTCCATGGTTGTGTCTTTGTTAGACAATGGAATGTATGTTCCATGGTTGTGTCTGTGTTAGACAATGGAAAGTGTGTTCCATGGCTGTGTCTATGTTAGACAATGGAATGTGTGTTCAATGGTTGTGTCTGTGTTAGACAATGGAATGTGTGTCTCATGGTTGTGTCTGTGTTAGACAATGGAATGTGTGTTCCATGGTTGTATGTGTTAGACAATGGAATGTGTCTTCCATGGTTGTGTCTGTGTTAGGTGAGGTGAGGTGAAATTGGGTTTAACGTCGTGCTTGAGACTATTTCTCTCAAATGACGACGTGCATGCGTGTGTATGTGTATGTGCGGCTGCTTGTACTAGCCCAGACTTAAGCTGGTTTTATAGTGCTAGCCCACTGAGATACCATGCCGCAGTGAAGCATGAATACCCCACTCAGACACATTATACTGACTCCGAGCTGACCAGTCCTTGTTGTACCCATTAATGCCAAGAGCCAGGCAGGGAACAACAAGTACCATATTTTAACGTCTTTTGGTATGACGCGGTCGGGGATCGAACCTGCGACCTTCCGCTCTCTGGGCGGTTGCTCTAACCACTACACCACGGAGGCGGTCCGTGTCTGTGTTAGACAATGGAATGTATGTTCCATTGTTGTGTCTGTGTTAGACAATGGAATGTGTGTCCCATGGTTGTGTCTGTGTTAGACAATGGAATGTGTGTCCCATGGTTGTGTCTGTGTTAGACAATGGAATGTATGTTCCATGGTTGTGTCTGTGTTAGACAAAGGAACGTATGTTCCAAGGTTGTGTCTGTGTGTTCCCTGGTTGTGTCTGTGTTAGACAATGGAATGTATGTTCCATGGTTGTGTCTGTGTTAGACAATTGAATGTATGTTCCATGGTTGTGTCTGTGTTAGACAATGGAATGTATGTTCCATGGTTGTGTCTGTGTTAGACAATTGAATGTATGTTCCATGGTTGTGTCTGTATTAGACAATGGAATGTGTGTCCCATGGTAGTCCTGGGGTTAGGCACTGGAATGTATGTATCCACCTTTCTTATTTCTTTCTGACTATGACTAATTCCTTTTGATTTTCTAAGATTGTGTAAAGTCTCTGTCAATTTCTAAACAGTTTTTGCAAAGGTTGCCAGCAAAACAATTCCCAACTGGACATTCTGTACATAACTCTTGAGACCCACAGCTGGTTCTCTTGAAGGGTCAGGTATAGGGGTCATGTACACCAGAAGGGTCAGGTAATAAGGGTTCAGAAACACCAGAAGGGTCAGGTAATAGAGGTCAGGTACACCAGAAGGGTCAGGTAATAGGGGTCAGGTACACCAGAAGGGTTGGGTAATAGGGGTTCAGTTACACCAGAAGGGTCAGGTAATAGGGGTCATGTACACCAGAAGGGTCAGGTAATAGGGGTCAGGTACACCAGAAGGGTCAGGAAATAGGGGGTTAGGTACACCAGAAGGGTCAGGTAATAGGGGTCAGGTACACCAGAAGGGTCAGGAAATAGGGGGTTAGGTACACCAGAAGGGTCAGGTAATAGGGGGTCAGGTACACCAGAAGGGTCAGGTAATAGGGGTCAGTTACACCAGAAGGGTTGGGTAATAGGGGTCAGGTACACCAGAAGGGTCAGGTAATTGGGGGTCAGGTACACCAGAAGGGTCAGGTAATAGAGGTTCAGGTACACCAGAAGGGTCAGGTAATAGGGTTTCAGGTACACCAGAAGGGTCAGGTAATAGGGGTTCAGGTACACCAGGAGGGTCAGGTAATAGGGGGTCAGTAACACCAGAAGGGTTATGTAATAGGGGTTCAGGTACACCAGAAGGGTCAGGTAATAGGGGTTCAGTTATACCAGAAGGGTCGGGTAATAGGGGTCAGGTACACCAGAAGGGTCAGGTAATAGGGGTCAGTTACACCAGAAGGGTCAGGTAATAGGGGTCAGGTACACCAGAAGGGTCAGGTAATAGGGGTTCAGAAACACCAGAAGGGACAGGTAATAGGGGTTCAGGTACACCAGAAGGGTCGGGTAATAGGGATTCAGGTACACCAGAAGGGACAGGTAATAAGGGTCAGGTACACTAGAGGGGTTGATATGAGTTCAGGCATTCTGGAAGTGTCAGACACTGTGAGTTCAAGTACTCTGAAAGGGTATATGGTAGCCATCGTTGTTTTCAAATAAAGAAGCCTCTAACAAACTTGTGGTGGCCATCACATCCAGCAAGTAACAGGTCTCTTGTGGGTTTTGAAAAAGTAGACTACTGACTATCATTTTCAAAATCAAATGAGACTGCCTGGTAGACATACTGAAATTCTGATATTGATTCCTATAACAAAGCTAAAGTCCCTTGTTGCAACACACATCCAGAACAAGATTCAGACACAAAGTTATAAAGTAAAGTGTTGTTTCAGGCAGAGACAGCCCAATACAAGATGGACAGCTGGCATTAAAGGTGACAGATACATTCTCACAAACCATGGCAGGCAAACCAAGAAACATAACTAGAGTAAAACTATGACTCCAACCCATTATGAAGGATTCTTGCAACCAAGATAAAACAGTGCACAGTGAATTGTGGTGTTTCAGATGACATTACCACTGGCACCTGTCATCCTTTGATATGGAGTGGAAGATTCTGACCCAGTACACACATAGACAACACAATTACATGCCAAGTCATAACCAACACTATGGTGGAAAGATTCACCTTCATCAACATACGACCCTTTACATGACTAAAATATGTAACACAAAGCGTTGGTTAATGACTGGGTGTTTGTGTAAACAGTGGGATTCAATACATTGTCAACATTCTTCTTTACAAAGTCCCTGCAAATTATGATCTACATTAATTTAATATACACAATCATGTTCTTGACATCAGATTGAACTTTTGCCTCACAGATGACTGAGTGATTAAATACACACCACATCTAAGTAAGGGTGTCCAGCCAGAATGGTGATCCCTCATGTTGACGTCTGCTCCATCATGTATCATCCAATCTATCAGCTTCACGTTGCCGCCATCAGCTGCCCAGTGTAGTGCAGTCGACCCTCCACGGTCAAAGTCATCGTACCTGGCGTTTGACTTACGCAGCAGTTTCACCACCTCCAGTTGACCAGTAAAACATGCAAGCATCAAACTGGAACAAGGACAACCAAAATATATATACAATGTTCAACTGCATCACATTGAAATTATTCATTTAGACCTTCTCTCCAATCCTGACCTTATAAAAATCATTTCCAAAAGCTTCACCCACTTACTTCACCCACTTACTGGGATACAGCTGACAATCATTTCAGTATACATGCTCAAATTGTGTAAAGTGGGGGTCATTATACGTCAAGTGAGGGTCATTATAGGTCAAGTGAGGGTCATTATAGGTCAAATGAGGGTCAATATAGGTCAAGTGAGGGTCATTATACATCAAGTGAGGGTCACTATACATGAAGTGAGGGTCATTATAGGTCAAGTGATGGTCATTATAGGTCAAGTGAGGGTCATTATACGTCAAGTGAGGGTCATGGTAGGTCAAGTGAGGGTCATTATTGGTCAAGTGAGGGTCATTACATGTCAAGTGAGTGTCATTATACGTCAAATGAGGGTCATTATAGGTCGACTGAGGGTCATTATACATCAAGTGAGGGTCATCATACGTCAAGTGAGGGTCATTATATGTCAAGTGAGGGCCATAATAGGTCAAGTAAGGGTCATTATACGTCAAGTGAGGGTCATTATACGTCAAGTGAGGGTCATTATACATCAAGTAAGGGCCATTACAGGTCAAGTGAGGGTCATTATACGTTAAGTGAGGGTCATTATAGGTCAAGTGAGGGTCATAATACGTCAAGTGAGGGCCATTATAGGTCAAGTGAAGGTCATTATAGGCCAAGTGAGAGTCATTATACATCAAGGGTCATTATAGGTCAAGTGAGGGTCATTATACGTCAAGTAAGGGCCATTATAGGTCAAGTGAGGGTCATTATACGTCAAGTAAGGGCCATTATAGGTCAAGTGAGGGTCATTATACGTCAAGTGAGGGCCATTATACATCAAGGGTCATTATAGGTCAAGTGAAGGTCATAATACGTCAAGTGAGGGCCATTATAGGTCAAGTGAAGGTCATTATAGGCCAAGTGAGAGTCATTATACATCAAGGGTCATTATATGTTAAGTGAGGGTCATTATTGGTCAAGTGAGGGCCATTATAGGTCAAGTGAGGGTCATTATAGGTCAAGTGAGGGTCATTATAGGTCAAGTGAGGGTCATTACACTTCAAGTAAGGGTCATTATACGTCAAGTGAGCGTCATTATACGTCAAGTGAGGGTCATTATAGGTCGATTTAGGGTCATTTTAGGTCAAGTGAGGGTCATTATACGTCAAGTGAAGTGAGGGTCATTATACGTCAAGTGAGGGTCATTATGGGTCAAGTGAGGGCCATTATAGGTCAAGTAAGGGTCATTATAGGTCAAGTGAGGGTCATTATACATCAAGGGTCATTATAGGTCAAGTGAGGGTCATTATACATCAAGGGTCATTATAGGTCAAGTGAGGGTCATTATAGGTCAAGTGAGGGTCAAGTGAGGGTCATTATAGGTCAAGTGAGGGACATTATAGGTCAAGTGAGGGACATTATAGGTCAAGTGAGGGTCATTATAGGTCAAGTGAGGGCCCATCACAGGTTAAGTCAGGGTCATTATACATCAAGTCAGAGGCATTATACGTCAAGTGAGGGTCATTATACAACAAGGGTGAAGACATTTATAGATCTATATAGGCTATGAAAGGGTGAAGACTGATATAGATCTGTATAGGCTATGAAAGGGTGAAGACAGTTATAGATCTATATAGACTATGAAAGGGTGAAGACAGTTATAGATCTATATAGGCTATGAAAGGGTGAAACATTTATAGATCTATATAGGCTATGAAAGGGTGAAGATTGTTATAGATCTACATAGGCTATGAAAGGGTGAAGACTGATATAGATCTATATAGACTATGAAAGGGTGAAGACAGTTATAGATCTATATAGGCTATGAAAGGGTGAAACATTTATAGATCTATATAGGCTATGAAAGGGTGAAGATTGTTATAGATCTATATAGGCTATGAAAGGGTGAAGACTGTTATAGATCTACATAGGGTCACCCTTATACAGAAGAGAATCTTGTTAACAGCTTGTCACTTGGACTAGTACATATTCCAACCATGCTTTGACTATATAAATTTGAGAGACAACAATTTACAGTATTTTTACCAAGTCAAAGTCTTGTATTGACCTTGTCATTTCAACCTTTCACAAGAACTTTACATACAAGACTATGTGTGTGGGTGGGTGGGTGCGTGTATGTGTGCGTGTGTGTGCATGCACAGGATCAAGTGGTCAGGCTCACTGACTCGGTTGACATGTCATCGTATCCCAATTGCGAGATTGATGCTCATGCTATTGATCACTTGATTGTATGGTCTAGACTCAAATATTTACAGACCGCAGCCATATAGCTGGAATATTGCTGAGAGTGGCGTTAAATAACAAACAAACCAATGCACTATACTCATTTCATTTCATTAACAAATTGTGTAAACTATTTGACACATAAAAGTTTGAACAGATAACCAATAATAAAGTGGGGCAATGACTGCATCAATAACAGTATATCACAGATTGCAGGAAATATTTGGGGAGAGTGTTCTGTCTTTGTCCTCTGCAGTCACATTAAAGGTTAAATGAGCTCTTAACATAGCTGAAAGACCGCCTCCGTGGTGTAGTGTTTAGAGTGTCCGCCCGGAGAGCGGAAGGTCGCGGGTTCGATCCCCGTCCGTGTCATACCAAAAAGAAGTTAAAATATGGTACTTGTTGGTCCCTGCCTGGCGCTCGGTATTAATGGGTACAACTAGGACTGGTCGGCTCGCAGTCAGTATAGTGTGTCTGAGTGGGGTTGGTATTCATGCTTTACTGCGGCATGGTATCTCAGTGGGCTAGTACTATAAACAACCAGCTTAAGTCTGGGCTAGTACAAGCAGCCGAACATACACATACACATGCATGCACATCGTCATATGAGCGAAATATTCTCAAGCACGACGTTAAACCCAATTTCACCTCACCATAACATAGCTCAACACTGATCGCTAGCTCTTGAGAAATAAAAAATAGACAATACTATCACTGATCTTGAAATGAAACATGCATTTTTTTTAATTGTAAAGGTAGCATTTCTGTAGGGAAACAACTAACAGAATATCATAAAGTACAGTGACTTTGTTACCCTGCACACAGGCAGGCATGATGGAGTTCACTAGGGTACACAATACAGCATCTGACCAATTCAGTGTTTGGCGCCATGTGTACTGTCTAATACCATCTATGGTAAATATCTTTAGTAATTCACCAGATATATTATGTGTATTGACATATACTTGTTGCAAGATTATTTTGATTCACATGGAAATGTGTATGATCAGTGTCCACTGCTGAGTTCATTGTGATAAAACAGTCAACAAGCTTACACATCTCTAAGCCCTAACTAACTGCATCTTGATTATTGTCATGGGCAGCTAAATATAATCCAGATTAGAGCTTGGAACAATTGACGAGGCTTACATGGAGTTACAATATAAACGGTCAGAGCATTTCCCAAAGGAACACTTTACAGAGCACTTTAACAGGTTTCAGCCATGTCTATTGCTATATGTTAAGACTGCACGACAGTTGTACAGGTATGACTAGTGTCTAATGGCAATAAGATACCAGCTCATTCAACATGTAAAGATTATTTGTTTGTTTTTAAAAATAATCCACTTCGCACATCTAGATTAGTAAAATATATTATTACTGTTTTGGATATGTTCTTTGAGTAAAATACATATTGTTAGTGTTTGAGGCTCACTGACTTGGTTGACACATGTCATCATATACCAGTTGTATAGATCAGTAGATTGTCTGGTCCAGACTTGATTATTTACAGACCACCGCCATATAGCTGGAATATTGCTGAAAGCGGCGTAAAACTAAACTCACTCACTCATGAATCCAGAACTGCTGCCTGCACTGATATTCACTATTTTCTAAATACTGAGGAGAAACCAACTCTAAATAGGCAGACATTTATGCCAATGTTCTGCTCCCTCAGTCTCTGAGAAGTTCAAAGAGTCAAATATGCATTTTGACAGAATTGTACAACATGGCAAAACAAGGTCAAATTTGTGTATAGATACACACAAAAAATCCACAACAAAACAAACATGATCAATCTCATGAGCTAAACATACATATTCAAAAATGGATTTCAGCATCATGAACAAATTCACGTCATGATTGGTTGGAACTAGCATCAGACATTTCAGCACCAACAGTCAAGAGGTTTCTGAAGAAAGACAACACTGAGAAATATAGTTCGGATGGTCTCTGAGTTTGGTCAGGTCAAATTTTTATATATTTTCCCCTACACCAACACACACACCCATACCCACTCACCCCACACACCCACCCATCCCACTTGCAAAATTCATCTACTATCAAACTCACATTGTGGATCCCTGAAAAGTTATCAGCAATAAAGTCGAGGGTGAAGAAAAATTCATGTTGAATGAGTTTTACAAAGAGATTGATGAAATCAGACCAATCAGTTACTTTGGAACCTCAATTACAGAAGGTCATCACAGAAGGATGTTTCAGGGTCACCGTGGAAACATGTGGAGCAGCTGATGATCTGGCTTTGAAATCATCAATTACCTTCATCCAATGGCCAGTGTGTGTGGAGATACCCAACCCTGGTGGAGGAGGCAGCCTTAGACGCTCACAGCCACAAATAACCATCACCACAAGGTTCTTAGAATATGCACACATATTTCCTTTCACAGATGTAAACTGATATAGACTTTAGAACAGATAGTCAAAACCCTTGTTTACATTTACAGGGTAAGATGCTACTCTAACCTTAATAGTCAGATATATCTAGTGTACCTCCCTTACGTAACTGGCCTGGGACCCGTTTCACAAAGCTCTCATAAGCCTAAGATCTTGTAGCATTCCTACCTCCTACACTGTAACATTGACTTACGACAGTCGTTGCACTACGAGAGCTTAGTGAAATGGGCCCTGAATTTCAACAGCAGAAATATGTCTACATCAAAGATTGCTAGATTAAAATAATTTGGATGACCTGTCAAGGTTTCCATTCAAAGTGAGACTATTTGACACTGATCATAAATAAAACAAGAGTAGATAATTATGTGTTAATGATTTATATGCAAAAGTCTAGTAGTACTGAATAATTCCATACATCAGACATTGCAGCTCCCACCTGCTGTGCATTACTGTAACCACTGTCTACAAACACTGAAAGCATAATCTCATTCTGAGGCTTCACTTTAAAAATATCCCATGTAACAATATCTGTTAATGACATGGATTAATATTTATTAGAACACTGTTTTGTATATTATTGCCAGCTGGAAGGTGAAGTTGGTGAAGCTAGTGAGTGAGTTTAGTTTACACCGCTTTTAGCAATATTCCAGGAATATCATGGCGGGGGGACACCAGAGATGGGCTTAACACATTGTACCCATATGGGGCATTGAACACAGGCCTTCAGAGTGACAAGCGAAAGCTTTTAACCACCAGGCTACCCTACCGACCCAAGTTGGTGAAGACGTGCATGACATCATCTATTACACAAGACACAGCAAGTCACAATTTCATTGCACACAGAAAAACCTTGCCTCTGGCAAACACATATATGCAAGATTTGAACGCAGAACATCCTCATTGGATGCGCAAAAATATACTTTCTGCATGATATTTATTCATAATTATCTTACAGTTTGTTTGAAATGTGCATCATTACTTACTGTGTTACTCCATGTCATGTCCAAGAATTCAAATTTGACATGTCAAAGTGTGATATAGCTGGTCTGTCACATAGAGAAACTCAGAATGTAATATGTTATCAAACACTGGTTAAAACGTCAAAACTACTCCAAACAATGTTGATGCCTTTTCCACTTGAACCTAGATAAACACTACATATTTTCCCTATGGCTTAAGGTAAATCCGTCTTCAAGAACAATCCACATAAAATCAAAATGGAAATACAGCTGAAAGCATCCCATGTGACACTTCTGTGACTATGTTTAAGGATAACAACTTCTTTACCAAACTGTTATAGCCATGTAGTATGTACTTCTATGTCGCTTGTATCTGGTTTGGACCAGACATATATTGAACAGCCGATATGAGTCATGCTTTAGAAGCTGTATCATTCCTATGTTCCCATCTAAACCAGCAAGGTGTATGTAGCAACACTTGAAAACTATTATGGTTCCAGGCTGGGGACCTTTGAAGAAATTACTAGTAAAGTAAATTATTACAAAAAAATAATGACAAGGTAAAATCTCACACTGAGTATCCAAGATTATATCAGAATATCTCTCAGCTAGATCATCAAATAATACAAGGGGATAATTCTTTTAAAGCATGTTTGAGGCATGTTAACTGATATGGTAAGAAGAGTGATGGTTTAACAGGCATGTACCCTGAGCAAAGTCAATGCACTCTGGAAATCTCTCCCCCAAAAAGAAACGCATTGGTGTATTTTCATGAATTTAATCTGTTAGCTATAAAATGAGTTAACACAACTAATGCTGGATCAGTTGCAACCAAATTTCACAGTATAAAAGATCAAATGTCTGTTAACAAAAGCTCAATAAGTGAAGGTGACCCAGTTGGGCATTTTCTTGAATATCTGTCGTGGCCACCATGAGCCCCCGAAACTACTCTGGACTGAATAAGTCTTTGAATTTGACCTTGTGGAATTCTGGCCATTCCTCTTGCAATGCCTGCGACAGTTGATCTAACATCTGGGGAACTGGTTGTCATACACATACGCGTGGTCAGCCACCTAGCCCGCTCAGCCACCAGTGGAAGCCTCGGTGGCTGGGTGGGTTAGATGTCTGACTTTGAGTGCTGGCGATATTCTAGGTGCCTGACTCTGAGGGTGTGGGTTTGAATCCCAGATGGGGCTCAACCCCAAAAAGTACTAGAAAAAAGTACAAGAATCTGTATTTTACTAACAAAAATGTAATCCCAAATGTAACATATGTTAAAGAAGTTGTTAATTGATAAACATTGTTCCTCAAAGAAGATGTTAAACTACACAAACACTAGAGAATCTAAACATGACAATTGGGCCCAATATGTCTATAAATTCAAGAGCTCACCCTGAATCTTTCTGGTAAATCATCTTCAGCTCAGATGGAAAATAGGTAAAGAAGAATACGTAAAAAACCCAGATTTCTACAGACTTCATCACTATCAGCCATCCCTGTGGACATGACACCTACTTCGGGGGTGATAACCCTTCCCTTGCCAATGTATACAGACTTCTTCACTATCAGCCATCCCTGTGGACATGACACCTACTTCGGGGGTGATAACCCTTCCCTTGCCCATGTACACAGACTTCTTCACTATCAGCCATCCCTGTGGACATGACACCTACTTCGGGGGTGATAACCCTTCCCTTGCCAATGTATACAGACTTCTTCACTATCAGCCATCCCTGTGGACATGACACCTACTTCGGGGGTGATAACCCTTCCCTTGCCAATGTCTACAGACTTCTTCACTATCAGCCATCCCTGTGGACAT
This sequence comes from Haliotis rubra, assembly GCF_003918875.1. Lineage (NCBI taxonomy): Eukaryota > Metazoa > Mollusca > Gastropoda > Lepetellida > Haliotidae > Haliotis > Haliotis rubra. The sequence continues at coordinate 821,208 of NW_025767039.1, forward strand.
GACACCTACTTTGGGGGTGATAACCCTTCCCTTGCCAATGTATACAGACTTCTTCACTATCAGCCATCCCTGTGGACATGACACCTACTTTGGGGTGATAACCCTTCCCTTGCCAATGTCTACAGACTTCTTCACTATCAGCCATCCCTGTGGACATGACACCTACTTTGGGGGTGATAACCCTTCCCTTGCCAATGTATACAGACTTCTTCACCATCAGCCATCCCTGTGGACATGACACCTACTTCGGGGGTGATAACCCTTCCCTTGCCAATGTATACAGACTTCTTCACTATCAGCCATCCCTGTGGACATGACACCTACTTCTGGGGTGATAACCCTTCCCCTGTCAATGTCTACAGACTTCTTCACTATCAGCCATCCCTGTGGACATGACACCTACTTTGGGGGTGATAACCCTTCCCTTGCCAATGTATACAGACTTCTTCACTATCAGCCATCCCTGTGGACATGACACCTACTTATCCCTGTGGGGGTGATAACCCTTCCCATGCCAATGTATACAGACTTCTTCACTATCAGCCATCCCTGTGGACATGACACCTACTTTGGGGTGATAACCCTTCCCTTGCCAATGTATACAGACTTCTTCACTATCAGCCATCCCTGTGGACATGACACCTACTTCGGGGGTGATAACCCTTCCATTGCCAATGTATACAGACAAAGCAAGCCCTGATGTCACATTGAGGTGTATCGGTCTTTACTTCAGCGTAGTTAACTTGTCATAACTTACCATGTCTTGCCTGCATCAGTCTTTAGATGGATGTCGGCACCATGCTCTAGCAAGAGCTGGACTATACTGAAAATGATCAACGTGTAATAGATTAGACAACAAATACACACAGAGATTATTTAACAAAAACTTACAAGCAGTATCTGAAACATGGACAAAACCAACTTCTGTATCACACTCTACAGCCAGAACCAACTTCTGTATCACACTCTACAACCAGAACCAGCTTCTGTATCACACTCTACAACCAGAACCAGCTTCTGTATCACTCTCTACAACCAGAAACAGCTTCTGTATCACACTCTACAGCCAGAACCAGCTTCTGTATCACTCTCTACAACCAGAACCAGCTTCTGTATCACTCTCTACAAACAAAACCAACTTCTGTATCACTCTCTACAACCAGAACCAGCTTCTGTATCACGCTCTACAGCCAGAACCAGCTTCTGTATCACTCTCTACAACCAGAAACAGCTTCTGTATCACTCTCTACAACCAGAACCAGCTTCTGTATCACGCTCTACAGCCAGAACCAGCTTCTGTATCACACTCTACAGTCAGAACCAGCTTCTGTATCACACTCTACAGTCAGAACCAGCTTCTGTATCACTCTCTACAACCAGAACCAGCTTCTGTATCACGCTCTACAGCCAGAACCAGCTTCTGTATCACACTCTACAGTCAGAACCAGCTTCTGTATCACTCTCTACAACCAGAAACAGCTTCTGTATCACTCTCTACAGCCAGAACCAGCTTCTGTATCACACTCTACAGTCAGAACCAGCTTCTGTATCACTCTCTACAACCAGAACCAGCTTCTGTATCACTCTCTACAGCCAGAAGCAGCTTCTGTATCACACTCTACAACCAGAACCAGCTTCTGTATCACTCTCTACAGCCAGAACCAGCTTCTGTATCACACTCTACAAACAGAACCAGCTTCTGTATCACTCTCTACAACCAGAACCAGCTTCTGTATCACTCTCTACAACCAGAACCAGCTTCTGTATCACGCTCTACAAGAAACAGCTTCTGTATCACACTCTCCAACCAGAACCAGCTTCTGTATCACTCTCTACAACCAGAAACAGCTTCTGTATCACACTCTACAGTCAGAACCAGCTTCTGTATCACTCTCTACAACCAGAACCAGCTTCTGTATCACTCTCTACAACCAGAAACAGCTTCTGTATCACACTCTACAGCCAGAACCACCTTCTGTATCACTCTCTACAACCAGAACCAGCTTCTGTATCACACTCTACAACCAGAACCAGCTTCTGTATCACACTCTACAGTCAGAACCAGCTTCTGTATCACTCTCTACAACCAGAACCAGCTTCTGTATCACTCTCTACAACCAGAACCAGCTTCTGTATCACACTCTACAAACAGAACCAGCTTCTGTATCACGCTCTACAACCAGAACCAGCTTCTGTATCACACTCTACAACCAGAACCAGCTTCTGTATCACTCTCTACAACCAGAAACAGCTTCTGTATCACACTCTACAGCCAGAACCACCTTCTGTATCACTCTCTACAGCCAGAACCAGCTTCTGTATCACACTCTACAACCAGAACCAGCTTCTGTATCACACTCTACAACCAGAACCAGCTTCTGTATCACACTCTACAACCAGAACCAGCTTCTGTATCACTCTCTACAACCAGAACCAGCTTCTGTATCACACTCTACAGCCAGAACCACCTTCTGTATCACTCTCTACAACCAGAACCAGCTTCTGTATCACACTCTACAGCCAGAACCAGCTTCTGTATCACACTCTACAACCAGAACCAGCTTCTGTATCACACTCTACAGCCAGAACCAGCTTCTGTATCACTCTCTACAACCAGAACCAGCTTCTGTATCACGCTCTACAAGAAACAGCTTCTGTATCACACTCTCCAACCAGAACCAGCTTCTGTATCACTCTCTACAACCAGAAACAGCTTCTGTATCACACTCTACAGCCAGAACCAACTTCTGTATCACTCTCTACAACCAGAACCAGCTTCTGTATCACTCTCTACAGCCAGAACCAGCTTCTGTATCACTCTCTACAACCAGAACCAGCTTCTGTATCACACTCTACAACCAGAACCAGCTTCTGTATCACACTCTACAACCAGAACCAGCTTCTGTATCACACTCTACAACCAGAACCAGCTTCTGTATCACTCTCTACAACCAGAACCAGCTTCTGTATCACTCTCTACAAGCCAAAACCAACTTCTGTATCACTCTCTACAACCAGCTTCTGTATCAAACAGCAGCTTCTGTATCACGCTCTACAGCCAGAACCAGCTTCTGTATCACTCTCTACAACCAGAAACAGCTTCTGTATCACTCTCTACAACCAGAACCAGCTTCTGTATCACGCTCTACAGCCAGAACCAGCTTCTGTATCACTCCTCTACAGTCAGAACCAGCTTCTGTATCACACTCTACAGTCAGAACCAGCTTCTGTATCACTCTCTACAACCAGAACCAGCTTCTGTATCATGCTTCTACAGCCAGAACCAGCTTCTGTATCACACTCTACAGTCAGAACCAGCTTCTGTATCACTCTCTACAACCAGAAACAGCTTCTGTATCACACTCTCTACAGCCAGAACCAGCTTCTGTATCACACTCTACAGCCAGAACCAGCTTCTGTATCACTCTCTACAACCAGAACCAGCTTCTGTATCACTCTCTACAGCCAGAACCAGCTTCTGTATCACACTCTACAACCAGAACCAGCTTCTGTATCACTCTCTACAGCCAGAACCAGCTTCTGTATCACACTCTACAAACAGAACCAGCTTCTGTATCACTCTCTACAACCAGAACCAGCTTCTGTATCACTCTCTACAACCAGAACCAGCTTCTGTATCACGCTCTACAAGAAACAGCTTCTGTATCACACTTTCCAACCAGAACCAGCTTCTGTATCACTCTCTACAACCAGAAACAGCTTCTGTATCACACCTCTACAGTCAGAACCAGCTTCTGTATCACTCTCTACAACCAGAACCAGCTTCTGTATCACTCTCTACAACCAGAAACAGCTTCTGTATCACACTCTACAGCCAGAACCACCTTCTGTCATCACTCTCTACAACCAGAACCAGCTTCTGTATCACACTCTACAACCAGAACCAGCTTCTGTATCACTCTCTACAGTCAGAACCAGCTTCTGTATCAATCTCTACAACCAGAACCAGCTTCTGTATCACACTTCACAACCAGAACCAGCTTCTGTATCACACTCTCTACAAACAGAACCAGCTTCTGTATCACAGAACCAGCTTCTACAACCAGAACCAGCTTCTGTATCACACAATAGAACCAGCTTCTCTACAACCAGAACCAGCTTCTGTATCACTCTACAACCAGAAACAGCTTCTGTATCACTCTCTACAACCACAGCTTCTGTACACTCTCTACAACCAGAACCAGCTTCTGTATCACTTCTACAGCCAGAACCAGCTTCTGTATCACACTCTACAACCAGAACCAGCTTCTGTATCACTTCTGTCTCTACAACCAGAACCAGCTTCTGTATCACTTCTCTACAACCAGAACCAGCTTCTGTATCACTCTCTACAACCAGAACCAGCTTCTGTATCACACTCTACAGCCAGAACCACCTTCTGTATCACACTCTCTACAACCAGAACCAGCTTCTGTATCACACTCTACTACAGCCAGAACCAGCTTCTGTATCACACTCTACAACCAGAACCAGCTTCTGTATCACACTCTACAGCCAGAACCAGCTTCTGTATCACTCTCTACAACCAGAACCAGCTTCTGTATCACACTTCTACAAGAAACAGCTTCTGTATCACTCTCTCCAACCAGAACCAGCTTCTGTATCACTCTCTACAACCAGAAACAGCTTCTGTATCACACTCTACAGCCAGAACCAACTTCTGTATCACTCTCTACAACCAGAACCAGCTTCTGTATCACTCTCTACAGCCAGAACCAGCTTCTGTATCACTCTCTACAACCAGAACCAGCTTCTGTATCACACTCTACAACCAGAACCAGCTTCTGTATCACACTCTACAACCAGAACCAGCTTCTGTATCACACTCTACAACCAGAACCAGCTTCTGTATCACTCTCTACAACCAGAACCAGCTTCTGTATCACTCTCTACAGCCAGAACCAGCTTCTGTATCACACTCTACAACCAGCTTCTGTATCACTCTCTACAGCCAGAAACAGCTTCTGTATCACTCTCTACAGCCAGAACCAGCTTCTGTATCACACCCTACAACCAGAACCAGCTTCTGTATCACACTCTACAACCAGAACCAGCTTCTGTATCACTCTCTACAACCAGAACCAGCTTCTGTATCACTCTCTACAACCAGAACCAGCTTCTGTATCACTCTCTACAACCAGAACCAGCTTCTGTATCACTCTCTACAGCCAGAACCAGCTTCTGTATCACACCCTACAACCAGAACCAGCTTCTGTATCACTCTCTACAACCAGAAACAGCTTCTGTATCACACTCTACAACCAGAAACAGCTTCTGTATCACTCTCTACAACCAGAACCAGCTTCTGTATCACTCTCTACAACCAGAACCAGCTTCTGTATCACTCTCTACACCCAGAACCAGCTTCTGTATCACTCTCTACAACCAGAAACAGCTTCTGTATCACACTCTACAGTCAGAACCAGCTTTTGTATCACTCTCTACAGCCAGAAGCAGCTTCTGTATCACACTCTACAACCAGAACCAGCTTCTGTATCACTCTCTACAACCAGAAACAGCTTCTGTATCACACTCTACAACCAGAACCAGCTTCTGTATCACTCTCTACAGTCAAAACCAGCTTTTGTATCACACTCTACAACCAGAACCAGCTTCTGTATCACACTCTACAGCCAGAACCAGCTTCTGTATCACTCTCTACAACCAGAAACAGCTTCTGTATCACTCTCTACAACCAGAACCAGCTTCTGTATCACTCTCTACAACCAGAACCAGCTTCTGTATCACAGCTTCTGTATCACTCTCTACAACCAGAACCAGCTTCTGTATCACTCTCTACAACCAGAACCAGCTTCTGTATCACTCTCTACAACCAGAACCAGCTTCTGTATCACTCTCTACAACCAGAACCAGCTTCTGTATCACTCTCTACAACCAGATCCAGCTTCTGTATCACTCTCTACAACCAGAAACAGCTTCTGTATCACTCTCTACAACCAGAACCAGCTTCTGTATCACTCTCTACAGCCAGAACCAGCTTCTATATCACGCTCTACAACCAGAACCAGCTTCTGTATCACTCTCTACAACCAGAAACAGCTTCTGTATCACTGTGGTTCTGAACAGGGTCTGTTTTGTGGTGGCCCAGGACAAAGTTCAAAACCAGGTTCTGTGTCATGGTTCACAACAAGGTTCTGTGTCATGGTTCACAGCCAGGCTCTGTTCTGTGTCATGGTTCACAACCAGGCTCTGTTCTGTGTCATGGTTCACAGCTAGGTTCTGTGTCATGGTTCACAGCCAGGCTCTGTTCTGTGTCATGGTTCATGGTTGACAGCTAGGCTCTGTTCTGTGTCATGGTTCACAGCTAGGCTCTGTGTCATGGTTCACAACCAGGGTCTGTGTCATGGTTCACAGCTAGGCTCTGTTCTGTGTCATGGTTCACAGCCAGGCTCTGTTCTGTGTCATGGTTCACAACAAGGTTCTGTGTCATGGTTCACAGCTAGGCTCTGTGTCATGGTTCACAACCAGGTTCTGTGTCATGGTTCACAGCCAGGCTCTGTTCTGTGTCATGGTTCACAACAAGGTTCTGTGTCATGGTTCACAGCTAGGCTCTGTTCTGTGTCATGGTTCACAGCTAGGCTCTGTTCTGTGTCATGGTTCACAGCTAGGCTCTGTTCTGTGTCATGGTTCACAACAAGGTTCTGTGTCATGGTTCACAACAAGGTTCTGTGTCATGGTTCACAGCTAGGCTCTGTTCTGTGTCATGGTTCACAACCAGGTTCTGTGTCATGGTTCACAGCTAGGCTCTGTTCTGTGTCATGGTTCACAGCTAGGCTCTGTTCTGTGTCATGGTTCACAACAAGTTCTGTTCTGTGTCATGGTTCACAACAAGGTTCTGTGTCATGGTTCACAGCTAGGCTCTGTTCTGTGTCATGGTTCACAGCTAGGCTCTGTTCTGTGTCATGGTTCACAACAAGGTTCTGTTCTGTGTCATGGTTCACAGCTAGGCTCTGTGTCATGGTTCACAACAAGGTTCTGTTCTGTGTCATGGTTCACAGCTAGGCTCTGTTCTGTGTCATGGTTCACAGCTAGGCTCTGTTCTGTGTCATGGTTCACAGCTAGGCTCTGTTCTGTGTCATGGTTCACAACAAGGTTCTGTGTCATGGTTCACAGCTAGGCTCTGTTCTGTGTCATGGTTCACAGCTAGGCTCTGTTCTGTGTCATGGTTCACAACCAGGTTCTGTGTCATGGTTCACAGCTAGGCTCTGTTCTGTGTCATGGTTCACAGCCAGGCTCTGTTCTGTGTCATGGTTCACAACCAGGGTCTGTTCTGTGTCATGGTTCACAGCTAGGCTCTGTTCTGTGTCATGGTTCACAGCCAGGCTCTGTTCTGTGTCATGGTTCACAACCAGGTTCTGTGTCATGGTTCACAGCTAGGCTCTGTTCTGTGTCATGGTTCACAGCTAGGCTCTGTTCTGTGTCATGGTTCACAACAAGGTTCTGTGTCATGGTTCACAGCTAGGCTCTGTTCTGTGTCATGGTTCACAGCTAGGCTCTGTTCTGTGTCATGGTTCACAACAAGGTTCTGTGTCATGGTTCACAGCTAGGCTCTGTTCTGTGTCATGGTTCACAGCTAGGCTCTGTTCTGTGTCATGGTTCACAGCTAGGCTCTGTTCTGTGTCATGGTTCACAACAAGGCTCTGTTCTGTGTCATGGTTCAGCAGCCAGGCTCTGTTCTGTGTAATGGTTCACAGGTAGCCTCTGTTCTGTGTCATGGTTCACAACAAGGTTCTGTGTCATGTTCTGTGTCATGGTTCACAGCTAGGCTCTGTTCTGTGTCATGGTTCACAACAAGGTTCTGTGTCATGGTTCACAGCCAGGCTCTGTTCTGTGTCATGGTTCACAGCTAGGCTCTGTTCTGTGTCATGGTTCACAGGAAGCCTCTGTTCTGTGTCATGGTTCACAGCTAGGCTCTGTTCTGTGTCATGGTTCACAACCAGGTTCTGTGTCATGGTTCACAGCTAGGCTCTGTTCTGTGTCATGGTTCACAGCTAGGCTCTGTTCTGTGTCATGGTTCACAACCAGGTTCTGTGTCATGGTTCACAGCTAGGCTCTGTTCTGTGTCATGGTTCACAGCTAGGCTCTGTTCTGTGTCATGGTTCACAACAAGGTTCTGTGTCATGGTTCACAGCTAGGCTCTGTTCTGTGTCATGGTTCACAGGAAGCCTCTGTTCTGTGTCATGGTTCACAACCAGGTTCTGTGTCATGGTTCACAGCTAGGCTCTGTTCTGTGTCATGGTTCACAGCTAGAATTCTGTGTCATGGTTCACAGGTAGCCTCTGTTCTGTGTCATGGTTCACAGCTAGGCTCTGTTCTGTGTCATGGTTCACAGCCAGGCTCTGTTCTGTGTCATGGTTCACAACCAGGTGTTCTGTGTCATGGTTCACAGCTAGGCTCTGTTCTGTGTCATGGTTCACAGCCAGGCTCTGTTCTGTGTCATGGTTCACAACAAGGTTCTGTGTCATGGTTCACAGCCAGGCTCTGTTCTGTGTCATGGTTCACAACCAGGTTCTGTGTCATGGTTCACAGCTAGGCTCTGTTCTGTGTCATGGTTCACAGCCAGGCTCTGTTCTGTGTCATGGTTCACAACAAGGTTCTGTGTCATGGTTCACAGCCAGGCTCTGTTCTGTGTCATGGTTCACAACAAGGTTCTGTGTCATGGTTCACAGCCAGGCTCTGTTCTGTGTCATGGTTCACAACAAGGTTCTGTGTCATGGTTCACAGCTAGGCTCTGTGTCATGGTTCACAGCCAGGCTCTGTTCTGTGTCATGGTTCACAGCCAGGCTCTGTTCTGTGTCATGGTTCACAACCAGGTTCTGTGTCATGGTTCACAGCTAGGCTCTGTTCTGTGTCATGGTTCACAGCCAGGCTCTGTTCTGTGTCATGGTTCACAACAAGGTTCTGTGTCATGGTTCACAACAAGGTTCTGTGTCATGGTTCACAGCCAGGCTCTGTGTCATGGTTCACAGCCAGGCTCTGTTCTGTGTCATGGTTCACAGCTAGGCTCTGTTCTGTGTCATGGTTCACAGCCAGGCTCTGTTCTGTGTCATGGTTCACAACAAGGTTCTGTGTCATGGTTCACAACAAGGTTCTGTGTCATGGTTCACAACAAGGTTCTGTGTCATGGTTCACAGCCAGGCTCTGTTCTGTGTCATGGTTCACAGCCAGGCTCTGTTCTGTGTCATGGTTCACAACAAGGTTCTGTGTCATGGTTCACAACCAGGTTCTGTGTCATGGTTCACAGGTAGCCTCTGTTCTGTGTCATGGTTCACAACAAGGTTCTGTGTCATGGTTCACAACCAGGTTCTGTGTCATGGTTCACAGCCAGGCTCTGTTCTGTGTCATGGTTCACAACCAGGTTCTGTGTCATGGTTCACAGCTAGGCTCTGTTCTGTGTCATGGTTCACAACCAGGATCTGTCCTGTGTCATGGTTCATGGTTCACAGATAGGCTCTCTCTCTCTTTTGCTCTCTCTCTCTCTCTCACAATTGTTCATAACTGTCTATTCATTAATTGCTTTTTATTCGGTTAGTTTATATGTTCAAATTTTGCTTACTCCAGCAAACCTTTCTGGGAAGCCTGCATCAGGGCGCTGAAGCCATATTTGTCCGGCACGTCTACAGACACATCTCTGCAAAATCAACAAAGAACATATCTCGTATTATTGACAGTGGAAAGATTTTGAAGCATCTATATGACTCATCCCTTAATATTTATAGTTGTCATGAATTATGACATATACATAGAGACAGTAACTTGAAAATCTAGACTAACTACCTTTCTGGTGAAATAAAGCCACTTACATAAGACACATATATTCACCACAGAATGCTTTAATGCATAAAGAAAACTATTCCAAAGCAGCTGCTAAGTGATGTTTTTATCTTATAGGTTAACTACAGTATCATCCTGGAAACTTAACCCCTGACATGACTCATAATGATAGTATCAAAATTATTTCCAGGAGCTAAAAATGCACTCGAATGCAAAAGTTTGTTATTGTATTCTGCAGTGCAGTTGCATGCACTCCCTGAAGCAGTTGTGAGTAATTCATGAATATTCAGGAGATATCTGCCCGTCTTTATGGCACTAATCAGGAGTTTTATGGGTCTACTGCTCAGTCAACACATGGCTGACATTAGCAGAACTCTCTCATGAAATCAGGCGAAAAAATCTGAATATATGCTGCTACACTGGGAATGGATTGTAGGTAATGGTGACATTTCTGTATTACTAGAGCTGTCCACTAATATTCTTTGGACATAAACATTTTGTTCATGATCAGTTTGCAATTGTCACTAGCCTTATGTATATGTACATGGGTATAGCAGTTCTATAAGTACCACAAGAAATATGTGTAAAATACCTGATGTACAGAAAAAAAAACACATGGAGAGACAGTGTGGAAGTGCATTGCTCCCACTAACCTCTCTAAGTGGCATGTTAGAAGTCGGGATGTTCAATAACGTCAAACTTTATGGTCAACAACTCCTTCTATTTAGTAAGCGTGTACACTTTGTTCCAACATAGCTAGTATATATACATATTTGTACTCGACATTTGTGCTTCAATTCCTATGTTATTTAATTAAAACCAACCATTGAATATACATCCTTCTGTGTGTACCATATGCAGCTTGTTATGTAACAGTTGGACATTCAACATGAGAGCTGAATGTTTGGACTTGAATGTCCTGAAATCACTAGTCAGTTGTCAGCGCATGCAGGTAGTTTCCTGTCAGTGTTTCACCTGTATGTTTCGTTGTGTGCAAACAATAGAACTGATGACTAAGCTAACAGTAAGATGTTTGTGTGTGGAAATAAATCTTTCAGGATTTTTCTTACTTTGCTGTAACACTGCAACAAGCCTTAGAGCATGTTTAGTCTCGTTACAGAATGTGTTTCATTACAACAAGCCTTAGAGCATGTTTAGTCTCGTTACAGAATGTGTTTCACAACAAGCCTTAGAGCATGTTTAGTCTCGTTACAGAATGTGTTTCACTACAACAAGCCTTAGAGCATGTTTAGTCTCGTTACAGAATGTGTTTCACTACAACAAGCCTTAGAGCATGTTTAGTCTCGTAACAGAATGTGTTTCACTACAACAAGCCTTAGAGCATGTTTAGTCTCGTTACAGAATGTGTTTCACTACAACAAGCCTTAGAGCATGTTTAGTCTCGTAACAGAATGTGTTTCACTACAACAAGCCTTAGAGCATGTTTAGTCTCGTACAACAAGCCTTAGACATGAATGTGTTTCACTACAACAAGCCTTAGAGCATGTTTAGTCTCGTAACAGAATGTGTTTCACTACAACAAGCCTTAGAGCATGTTTAGTCTCGTTACAGAATGTGTTTCACTACAACAAGCCTTAGAGCATGTTTAGTCTCGTTACAGAATGTGTTTCACTACAACAAGCCTTAGAGCATGTTCAGAACAGAATGTGTTTCACTCTTAGAGCATGTTTAGTCTCAGTTACAGAATGTGTTTCACTACAACAAGCCTTAGAGCATGTTTAGTCTCAGTAACAGAATGTGTTTCACTACAACAAGCCAGCATGTTTAGTCTCAGAACAGAATGTGTTTCACTACAACAAGCCTTAGAGCATGTTTAGTCTACAACAAGTAACAGAATGTGTTTCACTACAACAAGCCTTAGAGCATGTTTAGTCTCTAGTTAACAGAATGTGTTTCACTACAACAAGCCTTAGAGCATGTTTAGTCTCGTAACAGAATGTGTTTCACTACAACAAGCCTTAGAGCATGTTTAGTCTCGTAACAGAATGTGTTTCACTACAACAAGCCTTAGAGCATGTTTAGTCTCGTTACAGAATGTGTTTCACTACAACAAGCCTTAGAGCATGTTTAGTCTCGTTACAGAATGTGTTTCACTACAACAAGCCTTAGAGCATGTTTAGTCTCGTATCAGAATGTGTTTTACAGAATATAATATGTTTTCACTATACAGAAGTTTCCCTAATCAAGCTAAGAGCATGTTTAGTCTCATTACAGAATGAAATGTCTTTCACTATAACAAGCCTAATCTTGCTAAGAGCATGTTTAGTGTCTCAGAAATGTGCTTCACTACAACAAGGTTTAGAATAGTCCTTACATGTAACAAGCCTAATCTTGCTAAGAGCATGTTTTAGCATGTTTCGTCTCATACAGAAGGTAATTTCCTACATACAACAAGCCTAATCTTGCTAAGAGCATGTTTTGTCTAATTATACAAGGTAATTTAATACATGTAACAAGCCTAATCTTGCTAAGAGCATGTTTTGTGTAACTATACAGGGTAATTTAATACATGTAACAAGCCTAATCTTGCTAAGAGCATGTTTTGTCTCGTTATACAAGGTAATTTCCTACATGTAACAAGCCTAATCTTGCTAAGAGCATGTTTTGTCTAGTTATACAAGGTAATTTCCTACATGTAACAAGCCTAATCTTGCTAAGAGCATGTTTTGTCTCGTTATACAAGGTAATTTCCTACATGTAACAAGCCTAATCTTGCTAAGAGCATGTTTTGTCTCAGTTATACAAGGTAATTTCCTACATGTAACAAGCCTAATCTTGCTAAGAGCATGTTTTGTCTCAAAGCCTATACAAGGTAATTTAATACATGTAACAAGCCTAATCTTGCTAAGAGCATGTTTTGTCTCATTATACAAGGTAATTTCTACATGTAACAAGCCTAATCTTGCTAAGAGCATGTTTTGTCTCGTTATACAAGGTAATTTCCTACATGTAACAAGCCTAATCTTGCTAAGAGCATGTTTTGTCTCACTTATACAAGGTAATTTAATACATGTAACAAGCCTAATCTTGCTAAGAGCATGTTTTGTCTCACTATACAAGGTAATTTCCTACATGTAACAAGCCTAATCTTGCTAAGAGCACATAACAAGGTGTTCCTACATGTAACAAGCCTAATCTTGCTACAAGAGCATGTTTTGTGTAACTATACAAGGTAATTTCCTACATGTAACAAGCCTAATCTTGCTAAGAGCATGTTTTGTCTCGTTATACAAGGTAATTTCCTACATGTAACAAGCCTAATCTGCTAAGAGCATGTTTTGTCTCGTTATACAAGGTAATTTCCTACATGTAACAAGCCTAATCTTGCTAAGAGCATGTTTTGTGTCTCAATTATACAAGGTAATTTCCTACATGTAACAAGCCTTAATCTTGCTAAGAGCATGTTTTGTCTCATATACAAGGTAATTCTCTACATGTAACAAGCCTAATCTTGCTAAGAGCATGTTTTGTCTCGTTATACAAGGTAATTTAATACATGTAACAAGCCTAATCTTGCTAAGAGCATGTTTTGTCTCGTTATACAAGGTAATTTCCTACATGTAACAAGCCTAATCTTGCTAAGAGCATGTTTTGTCTCGTTATACAAGGTAATTTCCTACATGTAACAAGCCTAATCTTGCTAAGAGCATGTTTTTTGTCTCGTTATACAAGGTAATTTCCTACATGTAACAAGCCTAATCTTGCTAAGAGCATGTTTTGTCTCGTTATACAAGGTAATTTCCTACATGTAACAAGCCTAATCTTGCTAAGAGCATGTTTTGTCTCGTTATACAATCTTGCTAAGAGCATGTTTTGTCTCGTTATACAAGGTAATTTCCTACATGTAACAAGCCTAATCTTGCTAAGAGCATGTTTTGTCTCGTTATACAAGGTAATTTCCTACATGTAACAAGCCCTAATCTTGCTAAGAGCATGTTTTGTCTCGTTATACAAGGTAATTTCCTACATGTAACAAGCCTAATCTTGCTAAGAGCATGTTTTGTCTTGTGTCTAAGCATGTACAAGGTAATTTCCTGCTAATACAAGGTAATTTCCACATGTAACAAGCCTAATCTTGCTAAGAGCATGTTTTGTCTCATTATACAAGGTAATTTCCTACATGTAACAAGCCTAATCTTGCTAAGAGCATGTTTTGTCTGTTATACAAGGTAATTTCCTACATGTAACAAGCCTAATCTTGCTAAGAGCATGTTTTGTCTGCTATATTATACAAGGTAAGAGCATTTCCTACATGTAACAAGCCTAATCTTGCTAAGAGCATGTTTTGTCTCGTTATACAAGGTAATTTCTACATGTAACAAGCCTAATCTTGCTAAGAGCATGTTTTGTCTCTCGTTATACAAGGTAATTTCCTACATGTAACAAGCCTAATCTTGCTAAGAGCATGTTTTGTCTCGTTATACAAGGTAATTTCCTACATGTAACAAGCCTAATCTTGCTAAGAGCATGTTTTGTGTAACTATACAAGGTAATTTCCTACATGTAACAAGCCTAATCTTGCTAAGAGCATGTTTTGTCTCGTTATACAAGGTAATTTCCTACATGTAACAAGCCTAATCTTGCTAAGAGCATGTTTTGTCTCGATTATACAAGGTAATTTCCTACATGTAACAAGCCTAATCTTGCTAAGAGCATGTTTTGTCTCGTTATACAAGGTAATTTCCTACATGTAACAAGCCTAATCTTGCTAAGAGCATGTTTTGTCTGTAAATTATACAAGGTAATTTAATACATGTAACAAGCCTAATCTTGCTAAGAGCATGTTTTGTCTGTAACTATACAAGGTAATTTCCTACATGTAACAAGCCTAATCTTGCTAAGAGCATGTTTTGTCTCGTTATACAAGGTAATTTCCTACATGTAACAAGCCTAATCTTGCTATAAGAGCATGTTTTGTCTTTAAGAGCATAATTTTACCATGTAACAAGCCTAATCTTGCTATAAGAGCATGTTTTGTCTGGGTTATACAAGGTAATTTCCTACATGTAACAAGCCTAATCTTGCTAAGAGCATGTTTTGTCTCGTTATACAAGGTAATTTCCTACATGTAACAAGCCTAATCTTGCTAAGAGCATGTTTTGTCTCGTTATACAAGGTAATTTCCTACATGTAACAAGCCTAATCTTGCTAAGAGCATGTTTTTGTCTCGTTATACAAGGTAATTTCCTACATGTAACAAGCCTAATCTTGCTAAGAGCATGTTTTGTCTCGTTATACAAGGTAATTTCCTACATGTAACAAGCCTAATCTTGCTAAGAGCATGTTTTGTCTCGTTATACAAGGTAATTTCCTACATGTAACAAGCCTAATCTTGCTAAGAGCATGTTTTGTCTCGTTATACAAGGTAATTTCCTACATGTAACAAGCCTAATCTTGCTAAGAGCATGTTTTGTGTAACTATACAGGGTAATTTCCTACATGTAACAAGCCTAATCTTGCTAAGAGCATGTTTTGTCTCGTTATACAAGGTAATTTCCTACATGTAACAAGCCTAATCTTGCTAAGAGCATGTTTTGTCTCGTTATACAAGGTAATTTCCTACATGTAACAAGCCTAATCTTGCTAAGAGCATGTTTTTTGTCTCGTTATACACAAGGTAATTTTCCTACATGTAACAAGCCTAATCTTGCTAAGAGCATGTTTTGTCTCGTTATACAAGGTAATTTCCTACATGTAACAAGCCTAATCTTGCTAAGAGCATGTTTTGTCTCTTGTTATACAAGGTAATTTCCTACATGTAACAAGCCTAATCTTGCTAAGAGCATGTTTTGTCTCGTTATACAAGGTAATTTAATACATGTAACAAGCCTAATCTTGCTAAGAGCATGTTTTGTCTCGTTATACAAGGTAATTTCCTACATGTAACAAGCCTAATCTTGCTAAGAGCATGTTTTGTCTCGATTCATACAAGTTTTACAAGGTAGAATTATAATACATGTAACAAGCCTAATCTAAACAAGCCTAATCTTGCTAAGAGCATGTTTTGTCTCGTTATACAAGGTAATTTCCTACATGTAACAAGCCCTAATCTTGCTAAGAGCATGTTTTTTGTAACTATACAGGGTAATTTAATACATGTAACAAGCCTAATCTTGCTAAGAGCATGTTTTGTCTCGTTATACAAGGTAATTTAATACATGTAACAAGCCTAATCTTGCTAAGAGCATGTTTTGTCTCGTTATACAAGGTAATTTCCTACATGTAACAAGCCTAATCTTGCTAAGAGCATGTTTTGTCTCGTTATACAAGGTAATTTCCTACATGTAACAAGCCTAATCTTGCTAAGAGCATGTTTTGTCTCGTTATACAAGGTAATTTCCTACATGTAACAAGCCTAATCTTGCTAAGAGCATGTTTTGTGTAACTATACAGGGTAATTTCCTACATGTAACAAGCCTAATCTTGCTAAGAGCATGTTTTGTCTCGTTATACAAGGTAATTTCCTACATGTAACAAGCCTAATCTTGCTAAGAGCATGTTTTGTGTAACTATACAAGGTAATTCCTACATGTAACAAGCCTAATCTTGCTAAGATTTAATACATGTTTTGTCTCATGTTTTGTGCCGGATTATACAAGGTAATTTAATACATGTAACAAGCCTAATCTTGCTAAGAGCATGTTTTGTCTCAAGTTATACAAGGTAATTTCCTACATGTAACAAGCCTAATCTTGCTAAGAGCATGTTTTGTCTCTGTTATACAAGGTAATTTCCTACATGTAACAAGCCTAATAACAATGTTTTGTCTCATTATACAAGGTAATTTCTTGCTAATTTAAGAGCATGTTTTTGTGTAACTATACAGGGTAATTCTAATACATGTAACAAGCCTAATCTTGCTAAGAGCATGTTTTGTCCTGGTTATACAAGGTAATTTAATACATGTAACAAGCCTAATCTTGCTAAGAGCATGTTTTGTCTCTTGTTATACAAGGTAATTTCCTACATGTAACAAGCCTAATCTTGCTAAGAGCATGTTTTGTCTTCGTTATACAAGGTAATTTCTACATGTAACAAGCCTTATCTTGCTAAGAGCATGTTTTGTCTCGTTATACAAGGTAATTTCCTACATGTAACAAGCCTAATCTTGCTAAGAGCATGTTTTGTGTAACTATACAGGTAATTTCCTACATGTAACAAGCCTAATCTTGCTAAGAGCATGTTTTTTGTTAATTTCCTGCATATACAAGGTAATCTTAGCATGTTATAACATGTAACAAGCCTAATCTTGCTAAGAGCATGTTTTTTTGTCTCGTTATACAAGGTAATTTCCTCACATGTAACAAGCCTAATCTTGCTAAGAGCATGTTTTGTCTCGTTATACAAGGTAATTTAATACATGTAACAAGCCTTAATCTTGCTAAGAGCATGTTTTGTCTCGTTATACAAGGTAATTTAATACATGTAACAAGCCTAATCTTGCTAAGAGCATGTTTTGTCTCGTTATACAAGGTAATTTCCTACATGTAACAAGCCTAATCTTGCTAAGAGCATGTTTTGTCTCGTTATACAAGGTAATTTAATACATGTAACAAGCCTAATCTTGCTAAGAGCATGTTTTGTCTCGTTATACAAGGTAATTTCCTACATGTAACAAGCCTAATCTTGCTAAGAGCATGTTTTGTCCTGTTATACAAGGTAATTTTCCTACATGTAACAAGCCTAATCTTGCTAAGAGCATGTTTTGTGTAACTATACAGGGTGATTTAATACATGTAACAAGCCTAATCTTGCTAAGAGCATGTTTTGTCTCGTTATACAAGGTAATTTCCTACATGTAACAAGCCTAATCTTGCTAAGAGCATGTTTTGTCTCGTTATACAAGGTAATTTCCTACATGTAACAAGCCTTATCTTGCTAAGAGCATGTTTTGTGTCTCTGTTATACAAGGTAATTTCCTACATGTAACAAGCCTAATCTTGCTAAGAGCATGTTTTGTCCTGTTATACAAGGTAATTTCCTACATGTAACAAGCCTAATCTTGCTAAGAGCATGTTTTGTCTCGTTATACAAGGTAATTTCCTACATGTAACAAGCCTAATCTTGCTAAGAGCATGTTTTGTCTCGTTATACAAGGTAATTTCCTACATGTAACAAGCCTAATCTTGCTAAGAGCATGTTTTGTGTAACTATACAAGGTAATTTCCTACATGTAACAAGCCTAATCTTGCTAAGAGCATGTTTTGTGTAACTATACAGGGTGATTTAATACATGTAACAAGCCTAATCTTGCTAAGAGCATGTTTTGTCTCGTTATACAAGGTAATTTAATACATGTAACAAGCCTAATCTTGCTAAGAGCATGTTTTGTCTCGTTATACAAGGTAATTTCCTACATGTAACAAGCCTAATCTTGCTAAGAGCATGTTTTGTCTCGTTATACAAGGTAATTTCCTACATGTAACAAGCCTAATCTTGCTAAGAGCATGTTTTGTCTCGTTATACAAGGTAATTTCCTACATGTAACAAGCCTAATCTTGCTAAGAGCATGTTTTGTGTAACTATACAGGGTGATTTAATACATGTAACAAGCCTAATCTTGCTAAGAGCATGTTTTGTCTCGTTATACAAGGTAATTTCCTACATGTAACAAGCCTAATCTTGCTAAGAGCATGTTTTGTCTCGTTATACAAGGTAATTTCCTACATGTAACAAGCCTAATCTTGCTAAGAGCATGTTTTGTCTCGCTATACAAGGTAATTTCCTACATGTAACAAGCCTAATCTTGCTAAGAGCATGTTTTGTGTAACTATACAGGGTGATTTAATACATGTAACAAGCCTAATCTTGCTAAGAGCATGTTTTGTCTCGTTATACAAGGTAATTTCCTACATGTAACAAGCCTAATCTTGCTAAGAGCATGTTTTGTCTCGTTATACAAGGTAATTTCCTACATGTAACAAGCCTAATCTTGCTAAGAGCATGTTTTGTGTAACTATACAGGGTAATTTCCTACATGTAACAAGCCTAATCTTGCTAAGAGCATGTTTTGTCTCGTTATACAAGGTAATTTAATACATGTAACAAGCCTAATCTTGCTAAGAGCATGTTTTGTCTCGTTATACAAGGTAATTTCCTACATGTAACAAGCCTAATCTTGCTAAGAGCATGTTTTGTCTCGTTATACAAGGTAATTTCCTACATGTAACAAGCCTAATCTTGCTAAGAGCATGTTTTGTGTAACTATACAGGGTAATTTAATACATGTAACAAGCCTAATCTTGCTAAGAGCATGTTTTGTCTCGTTATACAAGGTAATTTCCTACATGTAACAAGCCTAATCTTGCTAAGAGCATGTTTTGTCTCGTTATACAAGGTAATTTCCTACATGTAACAAGCCTAATCTTGCTAAGAGCATGTTTTGTCTCGTTATACAAGGTAATTTCCTACATGTAACAAGCCTAATCTTGCTAAGAGCATGTTTTGTCTCGTTATACAAGGTAATTTCCTACATGTAACAAGCCTTAATCTTGCTAAGAGCATGTTTTGTCTCGTTATACAAGGTAATTTAATACATGTAACAAGCCTTAATCTTGCTAAGAGCATGTTTTGTTACGTTATACAAGGTAATTTCCTACATGTAACAAGCCTAATCTTGCTAAGAGCATGTTTTGTTGTGTTATACAAGGTAATTTCCTACATGTAACATGCCTAATCTTGCTAAGAGCATGTTTTGTCTCTCGTTATACAAGGTAATTTAATACATGTAACAAGCCTAATCTTGCTAAGAGCATGTTTTGTGTCACTATACAGGGTAATTTCCTACATGTAACAAGCCTAATCTTGCTAAGAGCATGTTTTGTGTCACTATACAGGGTAATTTCCAACATGTAACAAGCCTAATCTTGCTAAGAGCATGTTTTGTCTCGTTATACAAGGTAATTTCCTACATGTAACAAGCCTAATCTTGCTAAGAGCATGTTTTGTGTCACTATACAGGGTAATTTCCTACATGTAACAAGCCTAATCTTGCTAAGAGCATGTTTTGTGTCACTATACAGGGTAATTTCCAACATGTAACAAGCCTAATCTTGCTAAGAGCATGTTTTGTCTCGTTATACAAGGTAATTTCCTACATGTAACAAGCCTAATCTTGCTAAGAGCATGTTTTGTCTCGTTATACAAGGTAGTTTAATACATGTAACAAGCCTAATCTTGCTAAGAGCATGTTTTGTCTCGTTATACAAGGTAATTTCCTACATGTAACAAGCCTAATCTTGCTAAGAGCATGTTTTGTGTAACTATACAAGGTAATTTCCTACATGTAACAAGCCTAATCTTGCTAAGAGCATGTTTTGTGTAACTATACAGGGTGATTTAATACATGTAACAAGCCTAATCTTGCTAAGAGCATGTTTTGTCTCGTTATACAAGGTAATTTAATACATGTAACAAGCCTAATCTTGCTAAGAGCATGTTTTGTCTCGTTATACAAGGTAATTTCCTACATGTAACAAGCCTTATCTTGCTAAGAGCATGTTTTGTCTCGTTATACAAGGTAACTTCCTACATGTAACAAGCCTAATCTTGCTAAGAGCATGTTTTGTCTCGTTATACAAGGTAATTTCCTACATGTAACAAGCCTAATCTTGCTAAGAGCATGTTTTGTCTCGTTATACAAGGTAATTTCCTACATGTAACAAGCCTAATCTTGCTAAGAGCATGTTTTGTCTGTTATACAAGGTAATTTCCTACATGTAACAAGCCTAATCTTGCTAAGAGCATGTTTTTGTAACTATACAAGGTAATTTCCTACATGTAACAAGCCTAATCTTGCTAAGAGCATGTTTTGTGTAACTATACAGGGTGATTTAATACATGTAACAAGCCTAATCTTGCTAAGAGCATGTTTTGTCTCGTTATACAAGGTAATTTAATACATGTAACAAGCCTAATCTTGCTAAGAGCATGTTTTGTCTCACATACAAGGTAATTTCCTACATGTAACAAGCCTAATCTTGCTAAGAGCATGTTTTGTCTCGTTATACAAGGTAATTTCCTACATGTAACAAGCCTAATCTTGCTAAGAGCATGTTTTGTCTCTCGTTATACAAGGTAATTTCCTACATGTAACAAGCCTAATCTTGCTAAGAGCATGTTTTGTGTAACTATACAGGGTGATTTAATACATGTAACAAGCCTAATCTTGCTAAGAGCATGTTTTGTCTCGTTATACAAGGTAATTTCCTACATGTAACAAGCCTAATCTTGCTAAGAGCATGTTTTGTCTCGTTATACAAGGTAATTTCCTACATGTAACAAGCCTAATCTTGCTAAGAGCATGTTTTGTGTAACTATACAGGGTAATTTCCTACATGTAACAAGCCTAATCTTGCTAAGAGCATGTTTTGTGTAACTATACAGGGTGATTTAATACATGTAACAAGCCTAATCTTGCTAAGAGCATGTTTTGTCTCGCTATACAAGGTAATTTCCTACATGTAACAAAGCCTAATCTTGCTAAGAGCATGTTTTGTCTCGTTATACAAGGTAATTTCCTACATGTAACAAGCCTAATCTTGCTAAGAGCATGTTTTGTGTGTAACTATACAGGGTAATTTCCTACATGTAACAAGCCTAATCTTGCTAAGAGCATGTTTTGTCTCGTTATACAAGGTAATTTAATACATGTAACAAGCCCTAATCTTGCTAAGAGCATGTTTTGTCTCGTTATACAAGGTAATTTCCTACATGTAACAAGCCTAATCTTGCTAAGAGCATGTTTTGTCTCGTTATACAAGGTAATTTCCTACATGTAACAAGCCTAATCTTGCTAAGAGCATGTTTTGTGTAACTATACAGGGTAATTTAATACATGTAACAAGCCTAATCTTGCTAAGAGCATGTTTTGTCTCGTTATACAAGGTAATTTCCTACATGTAACAAGCCTAATCTTGCTAAGAGCATGTTTTGTCTCGTTATACAAGGTAATTTCCTACATGTAACAAGCATTATCTTGCTAAGAGCATGTTTTGTCTCGTTATACAAGGTAATTTCCTACATGTAACAAGCCTAATCTTGCTAAGAGCATGTTTTGTCTCGTTATACAAGGTAATTTCCTACATGTAACAAGCCTTAATCTTGCTAAGAGCATGTTTTGTCTCGTTATACAAGGTAATTTAATACATGTAACAAGCCTTAATCTTGCTAAGAGCATGTTTTGTTACGTTATACAAGGTAATTTCCTACATGTAACAAGCCTAATCTTGCTAAGAGCATGTTTTGTTGTGTTATACAAGGTAATTTCCTACATGTAACATGCCTAATCTTGCTAAGAGCATGTTTTGTCTCGTTATACAAGGTAATTTAATACATGTAACAAGCCTAATCTTGCTAAGAGCATGTTTTGTGTCACTATACAGGGTAATTTCCTACATGTAACAAGCCTAATCTTGCTAAGAGCATGTTTTGTGTCACTATACAGGGTAATTTCCAACATGTAACAAGCCTAATCTTGCTTAGAGCATGTTTTGTCTCGTTATACAAGGTAATTTCCTACATGTAACAAGCCTAATCTTGCTAAGAGCATGTTTTGTGTCACTATACAGGGTAATTTCCTACATGTAACAAGCCTAATCTTGCTAAGAGCATGTTTTGTGTCACTATACAGGGTAATTTCCAACATGTAACAAGCCTAATCTTGCTAAGAGCATGTTTTGTCTCGTTATACAAGGTAATTTCCTACATGTAACAAGCCTAATCTTGCTTAGAGCATGTTTTGTCTCGTTATACAAGGTAGTTTAATACATGTAACAAGCCTAATCTTGCTAAGAGCATGTTTTGTCTCGTTATACAAGGTAATTTCCTACATGTAACAAGCCTAATCTTGCTAAGAGCATGTTTTGTGTAACTATACAAGGTAATTTCCTACATGTAACAAGCCTAATCTTGCTAAGAGCATGTTTTGTGTAACTATACAGGGTGATTTAATACATGTAACAAGCCTAATCTTGCTAAGAGCATGTTTTGTCTCGTTATACAAGGTAATTTAATACATGTAACAAGCCTAATCTTGCTAAGAGCATGTTTTGTCTCGTTATACAAGGTAATTTCCTACATGTAACAAGCCTAATCTTGCTAAGAGCATGTTTTGTCTCGTTATACAAGGTAATTTCCTACATGTAACAAGCCTAATCTTGCTAAGAGCATGTTTTGTCTCGTTATACAAGGTAATTTCCTACATGTAACAAGCCTAATCTTGCTAAGAGCATGTTTTGTGTAACTATACAGGGTGATTTAATACATGTAACAAGCCTAATCTTGCTAAGAGCATGTTTTGTCTCGTTATACAAGGTAATTTAATACATGTAACAAGCCTAATCTTGCTAAGAGCATGTTTTGTCTCGTTATACAAGGTAATTTCCTACATGTAACAAGCCTAATCTTGCTAAGAGCATGTTTTGTCTCGTTATACAAGGTAATTTCCTACATGTAACAAGCCTAATCTTGCTAAGAGCATGTTTTGTCTCGTTATACAAGGTAATTTCCTACATGTAACAAGCCTAATCTTGCTAAGAGCATGTTTTGTGTAACTATACAAGGTAATTTCCTACATGTAACAAGCCTAATCTTGCTAAGAGCATGTTTTGTCTCGTTATACAAGGTAATTTCCTACATGTAACAAGCCTAATCTTGCTAAGAGCATGTTTTGTGTAACTATACAAGGTAATTTCCTACATGTAACAAGCCTAATCTTGCTAAGAGCATGTTTTGTCTCGTTATACAAGGTAATTTCCTACATGTAACAAGCCTAATCTTGCTAAGAGCATGTTTTGTCTCGTTATACAAGGTAATTTCCTACATGTAACAAGCCTAATCTTGCTAAGAGCATGTTTTGTCTCGTTATACAAGGTAATTTCCTACATGTAACAAGCCTAATCTTGCTAAGAGCATGTTTTGTCTCGTTATACAAGGTAATTTCCTACATGTAACAAGCCTAATCTTGCTAAGAGCATGTTTTGTCTCGTTATACAAGGTAATTTCCTACATGTAACAAGCCTAATCTTGCTAAGAGCATGTTTTGTCTCGTTATACAAGGTAATTTCCTACATGTAACAAGCCTAATCTTGCTAAGAGCATGTTTTGTCTCGTTATACAAGGTAATTTCCTACATGTAACAAGCCTAATCTTGCTAAGAGCATGTTTTGTCTCTGTTATACAAGGTAATTTCCTACATGTAACAAGCCTAATCTTGCTAAGAGCATGTTTTGTCTCGTTATACAAGGTAATTTCCTACATGTAACAAGCCTAATCTTGCTAAGAGCATGTTTTGTCTCGTTATACAAGGTAATTTCCTACATGTAACAAGCCTAATCTTGCTAAGAGCATGTTTTGTCTCGTTATACAAGGTAATTTCCTACATGTAACAAGCCTAATCTTGCTAAGAGCATGTTTTGTCTCGTTATACAAGGTAATTTCCTACATGTAACAAGCCTAATCTTGCTAAGAGCATGTTTTGTCTCGTTATACAAGGTAATTTAATACATGTAACAAGCCTAATCTTGCTAAGAGCATGTTTTGTCTCGTTATACAAGGTAATTTCCTACATGTAACAAGCCTAATCTTGCTAAGAGCATGTTTTGTCTCGTTATACAAGGTAATTTCCTACATGTAACAAGCCTAATCTTGCTAAGAGCATGTTTTGTCTCGTTATACAAGGTAATTTCCTACATGTAACAAGCCTAATCTTGCTAAGAGCATGTTTTGTCTCGTTATACAAGGTAATTTAATACATGTAACAAGCCTAATCTTGCTAAGAGCATGTTTTGTCTCGTTATACAAGGTAATTTCCTACATGTAACAAGCCTAATCTTGCTAAGAGCATGTTTTGTCTCGTTATACAAGGTAATTTCCTACATGTAACAAGCCTAATCTTGCTAAGAGCATGTTTTGTGTCTCGTTATACAAGGTAATTTCCTACATGTAACAAGCCTAATCTTGCTAAGAGCATGTTTTGTCTCGTTATACAAGGTAATTTCCTACATGTAACAAGCCTAATCTTGCTAAGAGCATGTTTTGTCTCGTTATACAAGGTAATTTCCTACATGTAACAAGCCTAATCTTGCTAAGAGCATGTTTTGTTACGTTATACAAGGTAATTTCCTACATGTAACAAGCCTAATCTTGCTAAGAGCATGTTTTGTCTCGTTATACAAGGTAATTTCCTACATGTAACAAGCCTAATCTTGCTAAGAGCATGTTTTGTCTCGTTATACAAGGTAATTTCCTACATGTAACAAGCCTAATCTTGCTAAGAGCATGTTTTGTCTCGTTATACAAGGTAATTTCCTACATGTAACAAGCCTAATCTTGCTAAGAGCATGTTTTGTGTAACTATACAAGGTAATTTCCTACATGTAACAAGCCTAATCTTGCTAAGAGCATGTTTTGTCTCGTTATACAAGGTAATTTCCTACATGTAACAAGCCTAATCTTGCTAAGAGCATGTTTTGTCTCGTTATACAAGGTAATTTAATACATGTAACAAGCCTAATCTTGCTAAGAGCATGTTTTGTCTCGTTATACAAGGTAATTTCCTACATGTAACAAGCCTAATCTTGCTAAGAGCATGTTTTGTCTCGTTATACAAGGTAATTTCCTACATGTAACAAGCCTAATCTTGCTAAGAGCATGTTTTGTCTCGTTATACAAGGTAATTTCCTACATGTAACAAGCCTAATCTTGCTAAGAGCATGTTTTGTCTCGTTATACAAGGTAATTTCCTACATGTAACAAGCCTAATCTTGCTAAGAGCATGTTTTGTCTCGTTATACAAGGTAATTTCCTACATGTAACAAGCCTAATCTTGCTAAGAGCATGTTTTGTCTCGTTATACAAGGTAATTTCCTACATGTAACAAGCCTAATCTTGCTAAGAGCATGTTTTGTCTCTGTTATACAAGGTAATTTCCTACATGTAACAAGCCTAATCTTGCTAAGAGCATGTTTTGTCTCGTTATACAAGGTAATTTCCTACATGTAACAAGCCTAATCTTGCTAAGAGCATGTTTTGTCTCGTTATACAAGGTAATTTCCTACATGTAACAAGCCTAATCTTGCTAAGAGCATGTTTTGTCTCGTTATACAAGGTAATTTCCTACATGTAACAAGCCTAATCTTGCTAAGAGCATGTTTTGTCTCGTTATACAAGGTAATTTCCTACATGTAACAAGCCTAATCTTGCTAAGAGCATGTTTTGTCTCGTTATACAAGGTAATTTCCTACATGTAACAAGCCTAATCTTGCTAAGAGCATGTTTTGTCTCGTTATACAAGGTAATTTCCTACATGTAACAAGCCTAATCTTGCTAAGAGCATGTTTTGTCTCGTTATACAAGGTAATTTTAATACATGTAACAAGCCTAATCTTGCTAAGAGCATGTTTTGTCTCGTTATACAAGGTAATTTCCTACATGTAACAAGCCTAATCTTGCTAAGAGCATGTTTTGTCTCGTTATACAAGGTAATTTCCTACATGTAACAAGCCTAATCTTGCTAAGAGCATGTTTTGTCTAACTATACAAGGTAATTTCCTACATGTAACAAGCCTAATCTTGCTAAGAGCATGTTTGTGTAACTATACAAGGTAATTTAATACATGTAACAAGCCTAATCTTGCTAAGAGCATGTTTTTGTCTCGTTATACAAGGTAATTTCCTACATGTAACAAGCCTAATCTTGCTAAGAGCATGTTTTGTCTCGTTATACAAGGTAATTTCCTACATGTAACAAGCCTAATCTTGCTAAGAGCATGTTTTGTCTCGTTATACAAGGTAATTTAATACATGTAACAAGCCTAATCTTGCTAAGAGCATGTTTTGTCTCGTTATACAAGGTAATTTCCTACATGTAACAAGCCTAATCTTGCTAAGAGCATGTTTTGTGTAACTATACAAGGTAATTTCCTACATGTAACAAGCCTAATCTTGCTAAGAGCATGTTTTTGTAACGTTATACAAGGTAATTTCCTACATGTAACAAGCCTAATCTTGCTAAGAGCATGTTTTGTGTAACTATACAAGGTAATTTCCTACATGTAACAAGCCTAATCTTGCTAAGAGCATGTTTTGTCTCGTTATACAAGGTAATTTCCTACATGTAACAAGCCTAATCTTGCTAAGAGCATGTTTGTGTCTCGTTATACAAGGTAATTTCCTACATGTAACAAGCCTAATCTTGCTAAGAGCATGTTTTGTCTCGTTATACAAGGTAATTTCCTACATGTAACAAGCCTAATCTTGCTAAGAGCATGTTTTGTCTCGTTATACAAGGTAATTTAATACATGTAACAAGCCTAATCTTGCTAAGAGCATGTTTTGTCTCGTTATACAAGGTAATTTAATACATGTAACAAGCCTAATCTTGCTAAGAGCATGTTTTGTCTCGTTATACAAGGTAATTTCCTACATGTAACAAGCCTAATCTTGCTAAGAGCATGTTTTGTCTCGTTATACAAGGTAATTTAATACATGTAACAAGCCTAATCTTGCTAAGAGCATGTTTTGTCTCGTTATACAAGGTAATTTCCTACATGTAACAAGCCTAATCTTGCTAAGAGCATGTTTTGTCTCGTTATACAAGGTAATTTCCTACATGTAACAAGCCTAATCTTGCTAAGAGCATGTTTTGTCTCGTTATACAAGGTAATTTCCTACATGTAACAAGCCTAATCTTGCTAAGAGCATGTTTTGTCTCGTTATACAAGGTAATTTCCTACATGTAACAAGCCTAATCTTGCTAAGAGCATGTTTTGTGTAACTATACAAGGTAATTTCCTACATGTAACAAGCCTAATCTTGCTAAGAGCATGTTTTGTCTCGTTATACAAGGTAATTTCCTACATGTAACAAGCCTAATCTTGCTAAGAGCATGTTTTGTGTAACTATACAGGGTAATTTAATACATGTAACAAGCCTAATCTTGCTAAGAGCATGTTTTGTCTCGTTATACAAGGTAATTTCCTACATGTAACAAGCCTAATCTTGCTAAGAGCATGTTTTGTCTCGTTATACAAGGTAATTTCCTACATGTAACAAGCCTAATCTTGCTAAGAGCATGTTTTGTCTCGTTATACAAGGTAATTTCCTACATGTAACAAGCCTAATCTTGCTAAGAGCATGTTTTGTCTCGTTATACAAGGTAATTTCCTACATGTAACAAGCCTAATCTTGCTAAGAGCATGTTTTGTCTCGTTATACAAGGTAATTTCCTACATGTAACAAGCCTAATCTTGCTAAGAGCATGTTTTGTCTCGTTATACAAGGTAATTTCCTACATGTAACAAGCCTAATCTTGCTAAGAGCATGTTTTGTCTCGTTATACAAGGTAATTTCCTACATGTAACAAGCCTAATCTTGCTAAGAGCATGTTTTGTCTCGTTATACAAGGTAATTTAATACATGTAACAAGCCTAATCTTGCTAAGAGCATGTTTTGTCTCGTTATACAAGGTAATTTCCTACATGTAACAAGCCTAATCTTGCTAAGAGCATGTTTTGTCTCGTTATACAAGGTAATTTCCTACATGTAACAAGCCTAATCTTGCTAAGAGCATGTTTTGTCTCGTTATACAAGGTAATTTCCTACATGTAACAAGCCTAATCTTGCTAAGAGCATGTTTTGTCTCGTTATACAAGGTAATTTCCTACATGTAACAAGCCTAATCTTGCTAAGAGCATGTTTTGTCTCGTTATACAAGGTAATTTCCTACATGTAACAAGCCTAATCTTGCTAAGAGCATGTTTTGTCTCGTTATACAAGGTAATTTCCTACATGTAACAAGCCTAATCTTGCTAAGAGCATGTTTTGTCTCGTTATACAAGGTAATTTCCTACATGTAACAAGCCTAATCTTGCTAAGAGCATGTTTTGTGTAACTATACAAGGTAATTTCCTACATGTAACAAGCCTAATCTTGCTAAGAGCATGTTTTGTGTCTCGTTATACAAGGTAATTTCCTACATGTAACAAGCCTAATCTTGCTAAGAGCATGTTTTGTCTCGTTATACAAGGTAATTTCCTACATGTAACAAGCCTAATCTTGCTAAGAGCATGTTTTGTCTCGTTATACAAGGTAATTTAATACATGTAACAAGCCTAATCTTGCTAAGAGCATGTTTTGTCTCGTTATACAAGGTAATTTAATACATGTAACAAGCCTAATCTTGCTAAGAGCATGTTTTGTCTCGTTATACAAGGTAATTTCCTACATGTAACAAGCCTAATCTTGCTAAGAGCATGTTTTGTGTAACTATACAGGGTAATTTCCTACATGTAACAAGCCTAATCTTGCTAAGAGCATGTTTTGTGTAACTATACAGGGTGATTTAATACATGTAACAAGCCTAATCTTGCTAAGAGCATGTTTTGTCTCGTTATACAAGGTAATTTCCTACATGTAACAAGCCTAATCTTGCTAAGAGCATGTTTTGTCTCGTTATACAAGGTAATTTCCTACATGTAACAAGCCTAATCTTGCTAAGAGCATGTTTTGTCTCGTTATACAAGGTAATTTCCTACATGTAACAAGCCTAATCTTGCTAAGAGCATGTTTTGTCTCGTTATACAAGGTAATTTCCTACATGTAACAAGCCTAATCTTGCTAAGAGCATGTTTTGTCTCGTTATACAAGGTAATTTCCTACATGTAACAAGCCTAATCTTGCTAAGAGCATGTTTTTTGTCTCGTTATACAAGGTAATTTCCTACATGTAACAAGCCTAATCTTGCTAAGAGCATGTTTTGTCTCGTTATACAAGGTAATTTAATACATGTAACAAGCCTAATCTTGCTAAGAGCATGTTTTGTCTCGTTATACAAGGTAATTTCCTACATGTAACAAGCCTAATCTTGCTAAGAGCATGTTTTGTCTCGTTATACAAGGTAATTTCCTACATGTAACAAGCCTAATCTTGCTAAGAGCATGTTTTTGTCTCGTTATACAAGGTAATTTCCTACATGTAACAAGCCTAATCTTGCTAAGAGCATGTTTTGTCTCGTTATACAAGGTAATTTCCTACATGTAACAAGCCTAATCTTGCTAAGAGCATGTTTTGTCTCGTTATACAAGGTAATTTAATACATGTAACAAGCCTAATCTTGCTAAGAGCATGTTTTGTCTCGTTATACAAGGTAATTTCCTACATGTAACAAGCCTAATCTTGCTAAGAGCATGTTTTGTCTCGTTATACAAAGGTAATTTCCTACATGTAACAAGCCTAATCTTGCTAGCATGTTTTGTCTCGTTATACAAGGTAATTTCCTACTATGTAACAAGCCTAATCTTGCTAAGAGCATGTTTTGTGTAACTATATACAGGGTGTAACAAGCCTAATCTTGCTACATGTAATAAGCCTGATTTAATCTTGCTAAGAGCATGTTTTGTCTCGTTATACAAGGTAATTTCCTACATGTAACAAGCCTAATCTTGCTAAGAGCATGTTTTGTGTAACTATACAGGGTGATTTAATACATGTAACAAGCCTAATCTTGCTAAGAGCATGTTTTGTCTGTTATACAAGGTAATTTCCTACATGTAACAAGCCTAATCTTGCTAAGAGCATGTTTTGTCTCGTTATACAAGGTAATTTCCTACATGTAACAAGCCTAATCTTGCTAAGAGCATGTTTTGTCCTCGTTATACAAGGTAATTTCCTACATGTAACAAGCCTAATCTTGCTAAGAGCATGTTTTGTGTAACTATACAGGGTAATTTCCTACATGTAACAAGCCTAATCTTGCTAAGAGCATGTTTTGTCTCGTTATACAAGGTAATTTCCTACATGTAACAAGCCTAATCTTGCTAAGAGCATGTTTTGTCTCGTTATACAAGGTAATTTCCTACATGTAACAAGCCTAATCTTGCTAAGAGCATGTTTTGTGTAACTATACAGGGTAATTTAATACATGTAACAAGCCTAATCTTGCTAAGAGCATGTTTTGTCTCGTTATACAAGGTAATTTAATACATGTAACAAGCCTAATCTTGCTAAGAGCATGTTTTGTCTCGTTATACAAGGTAATTTCCTACATGTAACAAGCCTAATCTTGCTAAGAGCATGTTTTGTCTCGTTATACAAGGTAATTTCCTACATGTAACAAGCCTAATCTTGCTAAGAGCATGTTTTGTCTCGTTATACAAGGTAATTTCCTACATGTAACAAGCCTTAATCTTGCTAAGAGCATGTTTTGTCTCGTTATACAAGGTAATTTCCTACATGTAACAAGCCTTAATCTTGCTAAGAGCATGTTTTGTCTCGTTATACAAGGTAATTTCCTACATGTAACAAGCCTAATCTTGCTAAGAGCATGTTTTGTCTCGTTATACAAGGTAATTTCCTACATGTAACAAGCCTAATCTTGCTAAGAGCATGTTTTGTGTGTTATACAAGGTAATTTCCTACATGTAACAAGCCTAATCTTGCTAAGAGCATGTTTGTGTCTCACTATACAGGGTAATTTCCTACATGTAACAAGCCTAATCTTGCTAAGAGCATGTTTTTGTGTCACTATACAGGGTAATTTTACATGTAACAAGCTTCCTAACTTGCTAAGAGCATGTTTTGTGTCCAGGTAATTTAATCAAGCCTAATCTTGCTAAGAGCATGTTTTGTCTCGTTATACAAGGTAATTTCCTACATGTAACAAGCCTAATCTTGCTAAGAGCATGTTTTGTGTCACTATACAGGGTAATTTCCTACATGTAACAAGCCTAATCTTGCTAAGAGCATGTTTTGTGTCACTATACAGGGTAATTTCCAACATGTAACAAGCCTAATCTTGCTAAGAGCATGTTTTGTCTCGTTATACAAGGTAATTTCCTA
Organism: Haliotis rubra; assembly: GCF_003918875.1. Taxonomy (NCBI): domain Eukaryota; kingdom Metazoa; phylum Mollusca; class Gastropoda; order Lepetellida; family Haliotidae; genus Haliotis; species Haliotis rubra. Next base: position 852,882 of record NW_025767039.1, read on the forward strand.
CATGTAACAAGCCTAATCTTGCTTAGAGCATGTTTTGTCTGGATTATACAAGGTAGTTTTAATACATGTAACAAGCCTAATCTTGCTAAGAGCATGTTTTTGTCTGGATTATACAAGGTAATTTCCACCATGTAACAAGCCTAATCTTGCTAAGAGCATGTTTTGTCTCGTTATACAAGGTAATTTAATACATGTAACAAGCCTTAATCTTGCTAAGAGCATGTTTTGTCTCGTTATACAAGGTAATTTCCTACATGTAACAAGCCTAATCTTGCTAAGAGCATGTTTTGTGTCACTATACAGGGTAATTTCCTACATGTAACAAGCCTAATCTTGCTAAGAGCATGTTTTGTGTCACTATACAGGGTAATTTCGATACATGTAACAAGCCTAATCTTGCTAAGTGCATGTTTTGTGTCACTATACAGGGTAATTTAATACATGTAATAAGCCTTATCATGCTAAGAGCATGTTTTGTCTCATTATACAGGGCAATTTTTAATTTCATTCACTCTAACAAGCCTAATCGTGCTAAGAGCATGTTTTGTGTCACTATAGAGGCCCTAATCATGCTTGAAAGCAATATTACTGTATATGTCCTTTCCTCTGACAACAGCATCACTGTAGTATTTCAGACTGTAGTAGGTGTAGTGTTGAATAAAACCTGTTAACTTGGGGGTACTTTTCTCCAAAACATACGATCCAGAACATCGATTTTTAAGGACTTATGAAGCGGTCACTTTCTTCTATTCATCTGTGAACTAGAACTTTCAGGTCAGTTCAACAACTATTTCTCATGTGAAGTAGGGGCACAGTTAATTATTCATAAGGGTTGACTGTTATCATGGCTAAATCAATACAGTCAGACAGATTACATCTTTTCAACTCTTTCCTCAATCAACCTGTATCAATAATCCCAAATGTACATGTGGTAGATATTTACATAACCAATAACAGCCTTACAGTTTAATATACAGAGAATTGTTACCTAACACTTCATGTATATTCCTGCTTGGACAAGAGCTTATGTTGTTACTTATGTATGCATGATCTCCGTTGGTATGAAAACGGACGTAATGCCACATATCCCATCAGTCAACTCTGTTTCCGCAGTATTTGATTTAAATTCATGAGGACAGTTTGATTAAAAGATTATCGGAAACTTTATTTCTTTATAATGATAAACAAATCAGAACATGTTAAACTTAGCTGCACTGACTTATTCACCAATCACATGTTTCTTTGTTAAGGGCGAATAAACTACGTATTTTATAACATTTATCATGGCTAATACTTGACAAAAATCAAATTAGAAAAATGGAAAGCATAAAACTGATAATAAAACATGACAGGCTAAATTGAAACCCAGATGAAAACAATCAGCCACAGAGGTTAAAAACGATTCCCTGAGCATGTGATTTAACTCTTAACTTGACATCTAAATACTTTCTACAAACATTATAATGAAATTTCTCTCAAATACAGACTTAATAGATCTCAGAAAATTGATCCTCACAACAGAACTGCAATAAAATGTTTCACTAGCCCATTAAAGCTAGACTATTGAAGTCTTGTTGCTCAAGGAATGTAGTCAGGAAGTAATGGCATTCTAGAGGTCAGTATTTGTCAACACAATGCAAACAATACACACAGGGGCTTATTGTATCCTCTATATGTTGTTCTAAATTTGTGTTCTAGTTCAGACAATACACACAAAGGCTTATTGTATCCTCTATATGTTGTTCTAGATTTGTGTTCTAGATCAGACAATACACACAGTGGCTTATAATACTGACAGCCAACTTGTCAATGTATCCCCTACATGTTGTTCTAGATTTGTGTTCTAGTTTAGACAATACACACAATGGCTTATAATACTGACAGCCAACTTGTCAATGTATCCTCTACATGTTGTTCTAGATTTGTGTTCTAGTTCAGACAATACACACAGTGGCTTATAATACTGACAGCCAATTTGTCAATGTATCCTCTACATGTTGTTCTAGATTTGTGTTCTAGTTCAGACAATACACACAATGGCTTATAATACTGACAGCCAATTTGTCAATGTATCCTCTACATGTTGTTCTAGATTTGTGTTCTAGTTCAGACAATACACACAGTGGCTTATAATACTGACAGCCAACTTGTCAATGTATCCTCTACATGTTGTTCTAGATTTGTGTTCTAGTTCAGACAATACACAGCTGGCTTATAATACTGACAGCCAACTTGTCAATGTATCCTCTACATGTTGTTCTAGATTTGTGTTCTAGTTCAGACAATACACACAGTGGCTTATAATACTGACAGCCAATTTGTCAATGTATCCTCTACATGTTGTTCTAGATTTGTGTTCTAGTTCAGACAATACGCACAATGGCTTATAATACTGACAGCCAATTTGTCAATGTATTCTCTACATGTTGTTCTAGATTTGTGTTCTAGTTCAGACAATACACACAAAGGCTTATAATACTGACAGCCAACTTGTCAATGTATCCTCTACATGTTGTTCTAGATTTGTGTTCTAGTTTAGACAATACACACAATGGCTTATACTACTGACAGCCAACTTGTCAATGTATCCTCTACATGTTGTTCTAGATTTGTGTTCTAGTTCAGACTTCTGTACTCATAATACACTATTGAAAATAAGTTGGGAATACTAGGAAATATCATAAAAACATGGGTGATGTCGTCTTGAAATACAAAACCTTCACCCACACACCTTGAAATGGGACAACAGAAGGTGTTAGTACACCTTTGCACAATATGGAGTTGAGCTCATTCAGGCAACGGTGATGCCATCCCACATCACAACACTGTCACATTTGACATGAGGTCTCAGATTGACAATTTGACATCTCCAGACATGAACACTACTAATCTAATCCACCATTTGAGCTCTCAGATCAGTTGATCTCTTGTTGTTGACCTAAGATGATTGTTAACATTTGGAATTTCTGGTACCTGGGATTTCTTGCAGTTCATTAACTGCTTTATGTTAATGAACTTCTTCAAGTTTTTTAGAAAATTTGCAAAATAAATATAAGGAGTACTACAGTGTGCTTGATATGATGCATATGATGCTTTGCTTCAGCAGCAGGTAAACGCTGACCAAACCTAAAAGCATTAGTCATTACATGGGGGTGCACTGAGACACATTTACATATAGATATGTTTCATCACATCTGCTATTGCAGTGATCCTGAAAATCATATTCATGTTTGTAACTACATATCAGAGTATATTTAACAATATAATGGAAATGTCCCAACTGTACATAAACAATCCAAAAATATCATAGTTTGCTAACGGTTTCAAGCAAGTAATAACACATCTATCCACATGAAAGGGGTTACTTAATTGTCCAACAAATAACCAAATTGCCTGTCAGTTAGTGTGACTGGTGGTAATGTGAAGTATACTGATGGCTGACATGGAGATCAAATCATTACTGAGTCATTATTTGGAAAAACAAAATGCCGATTCCGCTGATCATGTGAGTTAATATGGCCATGAGAAGGTTTCAGCAATGATACCAAGTCAGGATATGTATGATTGCTTGGAACTTATTCAACAAATTTGGCGTACATTTATGTGCCAACTTGAATTGAAACAATGACCTCAAGGTGTAAATACTATGTAACTATTGGCATGTTGTTGAGTTGTCTCAATATTAACAAGGAATCCCTTTTTGTCCTCTACACCAACAATACCCTAAAGGTGACAAACATCGACTGTCTTTAATTAAACAACAAAGGCTACTTTATGACTTGTGTTATAATGATATTGTACAAATACCTCCCTCATGATCTAAAAGATCCTTTGTTTCATCACATTGACCCTTCATTCGAGATGGTGCATCCACCTGAATTCCTGATACCGGTAGATTCAATAGTGTCTGTCATGGAGAAGCTTGTCACATGACAGTATTTTTCTCTTTGAAGAAACATGACAATATGACACCAACAATCTCCCAAGCAGCCACAAGGTTGCACAATGCAGGTGGTGGTGCCCTAGGAGGTATATCTCTGGCTACAGGTATGAGCAATCCCGGCAGGGTTTATAACAACATGTACACCTGCTGGACTCATCAACTGCAGCCAAACAACAAGAACGCTTCTTATCCCTACTGAAATGTTCCTCCAACAGCAATAACATTTCACATCCATAGCAGTCAACTCCTGTCAGTTATGGCTTCATGAAGTGCAACTCGCTTGAATAACACTCCATTTCATTGCCTGCAGTTGCTTCAGTGTGCTAACATTAGTGGTTCAAATATACATTGGAACTTTTATGACCGAAAACATCTCAGCTTGCAATAACTATTAAGTTCTGTTTACATGTATTAGCTTGGCCCCACAATGCACTTGTGGAATGTTTCAAGTCATGTGATTGAACTGAAGAAAATTTCACAAACACTTCAATTGAAATCCTACTTTTAGCGACATGATATCTGGGATAATCACACACTGAACACAGTTATTATGGTTAAAACATATTTCTTTTTTATCTAAACATAAGTGTCTAGCCTAATCTGGTCAACCAACAATCTCATCTTGTCAACCAACAACCAAATCTTGTCAACCAACAATCTCATCTTGTCAACCAACAACCAAATCTTGTCAACCAACAATCTCATCTTGTCAACCAACAACCAAATCTTGTCAACCAACAATCTCATCTTGTCAACCAACAATCTCATCTTGTCAACCATCAACCAAATCTTGTCAACCAGTTCTCACATAATCGCATCTTGTCCTGACAGAGCTACTCCTCCAGTCCACTCATAACTTTCTCCAATTCAAAACTAATCTCCACACACACAAACTCATGCACATTTGCTTGGCCTGCTACCTGATACTGCCACACCCTCACTATCAAACATGGAGTATAGGATACCATTAGACAAGTGTTTTGCTATTTCTACAAACATCCAGCACAACAAATGAATGTAGAATGACTTCCTTTTGGCAAATCTATACTTCTAAACCAATCTTCATCAATTCTTCACAGGCCAGTTGGTACAGACAAGATTGAAGGACTGATGAATGGTGTGGAGGTGAACTTTTGACCTGGACTGACACCAGAGCTCTCTGCTATATTGGTAAGGATTCATCGAGTGGTCAGGTCTGTAGCTCAGCCATATAAGAACATGGCTACTTCTGAAAACTTACCCACTTACACATATAGTGAGGGTATATAAAGTCAGACATCCGCAGAAGGCACATTCACTATGGCATACTGCCATGAGGAGAATTATCTATCATCAAAGTTTATGAGCTATGATCCATTTAAAACTCAGTGGAGCAGATCTATGTACTGATGCCTCAAGAAGTGTCGAAGTGTAGCAGACCATGATGTGAAAACCTGGGTTTCTCACTACTTTGGTATGTATTAACAGATTTTGGAAACTGTAAATAAAGTTTCTGCATACCAAGAAATCACAGGTGCAAAAATGACACAATTCCAACTACTTTACACTCACGGTGTTACATAAAATGAACACCCATCAGCAAGACAAACACAAGCTGGTCACTGTATAGAAGTCCAGTACTCTGTGACACACTTTGCCTGAATGCATGAGAGGTTTTTGAAGTGTAAAACAGCACCAATCCGTTAGTGGATATCTGTATGGAGTCAGGCAAACCTCTAAATCTTCAGGTTTGCACCACCTACTAATCACAACATTGTGCATAATTCAGAAGAGAAACATCACAGTTCCAGGCAAACTTCAACATTGAGGAAATCACAACTAAGCAACTACTAGCTTCATGAAGTAAAGTGGTCAGGGAACTTACTTTTATCTACAATCCTAAAGTGACAATGAATGCATTAAAATAACTACATATGTTGCATTGGGCTTCATTCCTTCAAAAGTGGACAGATGTTACTTTGCACATGTTCTCATAAATTGGCATCTTGCATGAAAGGAAAGAGTGTTATGGAAGAGCCTGCAGCTGTTTAGTTTAATAAGTCAGTTACCTTGGCGAGTCAAAACTCATGTACATGTAAACAAAAACACCACTTACTGTATATGTCCATGAAACTAGCCATGTTATATAAGTGTATCTTGTTTCAGTTACCCTGATGGAATTGTTGAAATAGTTATCCTTTCAAATGCTTCATCTGCAGCTCTGACTTGCAACCTTTCAAATATGTTTACAAAATCACAAAATGTATTTATACTCTTGAATGATGAAAGATGAAAGAATATAATTGTTGATACCAAGTATTAGAAAGAAAGTCTTGCAACAGATAATCCATTCACGATCATTTATGCTGGTCAAGTGTCACCTTGACAAAATAGCCCTTGCAAGCATGTTTATGTCTATAAAATGTAATGTTACAAACACAAGTGGTGGTCTGGATGTGCCATAGACAGTAATTCCAGTAAGAGGTATAGAGAGATTTGGACACTTTCAAGAAAAGGTTGATTATTGCTGTTAATATCATTGATTCTACTTCTGATTACACACCCAGTATGTTTGTATACAACTGTGATATGTATGTAGTGTGTGTTAATGACCTTAATACTGAATAAAAATGTCTTTCTGTCTGTCTGTCCTGAATTGAACACTTCCAAAGAAGGTTGATTATTTCTGTTAATGTTATTCATTCTACTTCTTCAGTTGTTGTGATTTCCCATATTATTTTTGTTGTGTATGAACTAGTAACGCAGCATCTGCAACATTTAGAACAGGCTTCAGGGATGCTGGAACCAACAGCATGCAGTGGGTAATACGTTCATTGGCTCACCGTCTGTGACTGACCCTGTTTATGACATCCAATGTCAAAGACAAGAGACCATCTGATCAAAAACCAAGCTCTATGAAATCACGCTCAAACAGAGAATCAAATTGTGCAAACTTTCGTCAATCAAGTGGACTACAAATTACAGGTCAAGCAATTAGAAATTGGCAATATGCAGCTCATATCCATTCTTGACATGCTGTGATGCCCCAGCCGTCAATGGTGTACACAACACTGAAACTGGGGTATTTGTCACTGGTGACAACTGTCATGTTTTCAGGAGAGTCTTGATTCACCATGAACTTCCTTCCTATGTGTGGTCATGCCTGACAATGACTACTAGAGTCTCACTCCATATTGTACAAGGAAGGGTCACTGGACGACGCCCTATATTGTCCATTTTACCAGGCATGTGAGTTGACGTTTAGTCTTTTAGAATGCCTTTGCTCATCTGAATCATCAAACCTAACATCCAGCAGCACTAGAGGAATGCAGTGTTGTGGCCAGGAGTCCATCCAAGACTTTCCCCCATTAACCTGTGCTGTAACATACATCAACTTTCCTGTCTGAACATGGCCAGGCACTGCTCCCACTGGGGGACTTCTCCACAGCCTCATTCAGTGAATGATTGTCGGACAAATCACTTGCCCACCTAACCCTGTCGTCTTTCAAGATGGTTGTAAGTTCTACTGTCATGGTTAACTACCAGTTGTAATGTGTTCCCAATTCATTCATTACTATCATACAACCACGAATAGAATGTATTAACTCCTTCAATTTGCAATATTTTCAGTTATCCCCTACTTTTTCTAAACGTGTATGTCATATAATTCCTCAAACCAAACATGGTTTCTCCTGAAGCTTGTGAATTGATACTACCTGACTGTTGTGCAATCCAATATTTGTAAAGATTTCCACACCGTTCAGTAACATGAATTAGTAGTGATACCTTTCCGATGGCCTCATTACATTTCCAACATTAGCAAGCAAATATTGGAAAATCAAATCAAATATCAAATCAAGGCATCACAAACGCTAATGAAACAAGACGATGCAGCTTTACGAGGGCCACACATTGACAGTGCAGTCTTCATGTCATCCTTCATCCTTCATGTTCAAATATGTTCTGCCAATGTTGAGACTGAAAGTATTAAATTTCAACAATTAATGTTGATAATCTACAACAATGTAAAATCAGATAGCCTTGTGCAACACACAGAACAGTCACACTTACTCAACTCCTGTGCCTACAGAAGAGACTTATCTTCCTTATGTTATTCAATTTTTGTCCCGTAGTGTATGAACATTCCATTTAGATGCCTCCCATTGAACCAAACTGCATTTGGTGATAAACATTTACATAGTGGAGTATATCAGTTTGCAACCCTATTTGAGTATATAAGACAGAATAAAAATGTCCCAACACATGCAGATGTCTTGACTAAAACCAAATACTTTTGTAAGCAACTTGATTATGTGACGGTTGTGTCTGATCTCATGCTTTAATTCACTGTCCTTATAACACATGGTTCCATTCACTCGCGTACATGACCCCTTCAAACAAGACAAATATAGCTGAATTTTTAATATTTTCCTAAATATTTTGAAGAACACGAGTACGTTTTTATTGATTTGCTTCTACCATATCAATGTGACAAACAGCCATTGATTGTGGGAAAAAGAAAATTCTGACATTAACTATGCCTGCCTTGTTTTTAAACATTTGTATCACATATTTTGAGATGAGGAAGTAAAATATATTTGGCAACAGCGTACATAGCAACAGTGATGAATACAGTAGTTATATAATGATGGTTCTGGACCACTTCCTCTTATAGGCTTATTTCTATGTAATTCCGCTCCCAGCGCCTAGTATAAAATAGTGATTTTCGAGTAGAGACATCATTCGATGTACAGCCGAGCTCGCCAGCCTAGACCCATTTTTGCTACGGCTACCCATTTTTTCAGCAACTACAAATCAACTACTGACTAGACCTCGACATGCCGAGTGGAGTTTCCTTTATTTGGGGTCTCGGAAACTCCGAACGCGTCGAGGTCTAATCAGTGGTTTATGTGCGTGTGTCCGTACTTGTAAGTCGTGACGCTGTCGACGGCGATCCACCGATTGGTATCCATGGGTGACAAGGAGGTTTTATTCAGGGTGATTCCATAGATGTTGTGTTTGTCGCTTCTCAATGCATTCATACGGTGTTTGAATGTTTTATTCTTGAACAGAGCTTGTTTGATGTGTTGTTTCACCACGTATTTCTTGACCCCTTTCGCCTTTCGGATCTCACCGTTGTCAGCTTTCAGGATGGAATACATCTTGAGTCTCAATCCGATGTATTCAGCAAGGGTTTGCCCGCGCATTCATCCTTCATCTTGCCGAGGACCTTTTTATTGGTCGTGCTGTGTAGGGCGTGGTCTTGGGGATAATCGCTGGTGTCGTACAGGTGCATGTGTTTCGCCATGTCCTTGTCCACGTCCTCGGTGCGTATATTCAACAACAAGGAATCGGTGTCCTTGTACAGCAGCTCGCATCGATCGCCATATTGCTTCTTGAGTTGGTTGTAGTAGAAAACGTACATGAGATGTTTGGATCAGTCGAGGATGCTCATCCCCACATAGACGGGTTGGTTGAGCTTAATGTGGGCTATTTCCCCCTTCATCACACTGGTGTAGGATGAGTTGGACTATTTCCCCCTTGTTGGACAATTTCCCCCTTTATCACACTGGTGTAGGATGAGTTGGACTATTTCTCCCTTGTTGGACAATTTCCCCCTTTATCACACTGGTGTAGGATGAGTTGGACTATTTCCCCCTTGTTGGACAATTTCCCCCTTTATCACACTGGTGTAGGATGAGTTGGACTATTTCCCCTAGGATGTTGGACAATTTCCCCTTCATCATCACACTGGTGTAGGATGAGTTGGACTATTTCCCCCTTGTTGGACAATTTCCCCCTTCATCACACTGGTGTAGGGTGAGTTGGACTATTTCCCCCTTGTTGGACAATTTCCCCCTTGATCACACTGGTGTAGGGTGAGTTGCACTATTTCCCCCTTCATCACATTGGTGTAGGATGAGTTGGACAATTTCCCCCTTGTTGGACAATTTCCCCCTTGATCAAACTGGTGTAGGGTGAGTTGGACTATTTCCCCCTTGATCACACTGGTGTAGGATGAGTTGGACTATTTCCCCCTTGTTGGACTATTTCCTCCTTGATCACACTGGTGTAGGATGAGTTGGACTATTTCCCCCTTGATCACACTGGTGTAGGATGAGTTGGACAATTTCCCCCTTCATCACAATGGTGTAGGATGAGTTGGACTATTTCCCCCTTGATCACACTGGTGTAGGATGAGTTGGACTATTTCCCCCTTGATCACACTGGTGTAGGATGAGTTGGACTATTTCCCCCTTGTTGGACTATTTCCCCCTTGTTGGACTATTTCCCCCTTGATCACACTGGTGTGGGATGAGTTGGACTATTTCCCCCTTGTTGGACTATTTCCCCCTTGTTGGACAATTTCCCCTTGATCACACTGGTGTAGGGTGAGTTGGACTATTTCCCCTTGTTGGACTGGACTAATTCCCTTGTTGGACTATTTCCCCTTCATCACACTGGACTGTAGGGTGAGTTGGACTATTTCCCCTTGTTGAACAATTTCCCCTTGATCACACTGGTGTGGGATGAGTTGGTTGGACTATTTCCCCTTGTTGGACTATTTCCCCCTTGTTGGACTATTTCCCCCTTGATCACACTGGTGTAGGATGAGTTGGACATTTTCCCCTTGTTGGACTATTTCCCCCTTGTTGGACTACTTCCCCCTTCATCACACTGGTATAGGATGAGTTGGACTATTTCCCCCTCGTTGGACTATTTCCCCTTTGATCACACTGGTGTAGGATGAGTTGGACTATTTCCCCCTTGATCACACTGGTGTAGGATGAGTTGGACTATTTTCCCCTTGTTGGACTATTTCCCCCTTGTTGGACTATTTCCCCCTTGATCACACTGGTGTAGGATGAGTTGGACTATTTCCCCCGGGACTATTTACCCCTTGATCACACTGGTGTAGGGTGAGTTGGACTATTTCTCCCTTGTTGGACTATCTCCCTCTTGTTGGACAATTTCCTCCTTGATCACACTGGTGTAGGATGAGTTGGACTATTTCCCCCTTGATCACACTGGTGTAGGATGAGTTGGACTATTTCCCCCTTGTTGGACTATTTCCCCCTTGATCACACTGGTGTAGGATGAGTTGGACAATTTCCCCCTTCATCACACTGGTGTAGGATGAGTTGGACTAGTTCCCCCTTGATCACACTGTTGTAGGGTGAGTTGGACTATTTCCCCCTTGTTGGACTATTTCCCCCTTGTTGGACTATTTCCTCCTTGATCACACTGGTGTAGGATGAGTTGGACTATTTCCCCCTTGATCACACTGGTGTAGGATGAGTTGGACTATTTCCCCCTTGTTGGACTATTTCCCCCTTGTTGGACTATTTCCCCCTTGATCACATTGGTGTAGGATGAGTTGGACTATTTCCCCCTTGATCACCCTGGTGTAGGGTGAGTTGGACTATTTCCCCCTTGATCACGTAGGGTGAGTTGGACTATTTCCCCCTTGATCACACTTGTGTAGGGTGAGTTGGACTATTTCCCCCTTGATCACACTGGTGTAGGGTGAGTTGGACTATTTCCCCTTTTATCACACTGGTGTAGGATGGTGTGGAAGACTAGCATACTGACAGTGGCAACCAAATAAGAAAACACACAATACAGATAATTCAATGAAACAAGTCGCCCAGGGCTCCAGATAATGGCCGTATCGGCATATGTACGGATAGAAAATATGTACGATACGGTAGGAAATATTTGGGAAAACGTAGCAGACACGCACCACAGCAATGGCGTACGGTCTTAGAATAATCTACAGACATATTTATCGAAAAAAAGTATTGTTTTATTGTTCATTGACCTGTTTACACAAGAATCAATGTTGTGGTGCAGATATGAAACAAAACACAATATTACTGATACTCCAATAATTTCCATTTAGTACTCTAAATGGACTCTTAAGGTTTTCCAGTACTCATATACTGAAAATATAAGGAGTATGTACTCCTGATGTTGAAATATTATCTGGAGCCCTGAGTCGCCAGGATAGCTATTGGGGAGGGATCTAAGATATGCTTTTCCAATTTTTCACTTTCTTGTTAAAAGATCAGATTTCACAAAATGAAGGAAAATAATATTTTTTTAGCATGTCTGCATTCAAATTTTTAATATCATCAAGTCTGATGATTTTACCTTTTTTGTTATTATATTGTCAGAAAAGTATTCACAATTCTTCAACATATATTTCAATATGTCCTGACAAAAACGGAGCTAGACAATGATACTGAAAATGGTCACAGTGTCCCGAACAAATTGAAATCTATTTTAATAATTCCCACAGCATGTCAAATCTATTCTTTGGGGTTGTTGAGAACTATTATTTTCCCATCATTTAGTGAAACCTGGCCCCGATTTCTCAAAAATACATAAGTTTTTACTCAAATTTCAAACTGAGTTTGACAATTTGAAACAGCTGAAATTTTAACTCAAATGTATTTTTTAAATAAAAAAGCCCTCACAACTTATTAATTTATCCACCAAACTGAAATTGTCTACTATCTTTGAGCTTAATATCGAATTTCAGTTCATTCTGGGAAATGCTTTTTCCTGTGTTTTCTCAAATTTGAGTAAAAACTCTAACCTAAGTCAAAACTCAGACTTGAGTTTGTTTCGAGAAATCGGGGCCTGATCTTTTAACATTATTATTTTTTTTTTTCAACTTTGTCAAACCAGCAGATTCACAGAAAATATTAACAGAGCCAAGAATGTGTTTTGCTTCAATTTTAGAGCATGGTAAAATGGTAATGGTTGTATGAGGTGAAAATGTATATCACAAAATACAGATGAGGTCAGGAACGTTTCACATATGTCACCTGAACCTTGAGTTGAGACCCAGACTAGAGATTAAGCACACTAAGTTTCTGCTAATTCCAGTCATTAACAATACACAATAATATGTATACAGGCGTTGAGCCATGTTAATATCCCACTTACTGACCTTGACCAGTCACATACTGGTGAACACTACTTGCTGTAAACAGGGAGATACAAACATGAATCGCTATAGCATATCAACAATATCTTGTTAATTTGAATTCTTATGATTCATTCCACACAATCAGAATAAAATATTAAATTCTCTCTCTATTTACTGCATAAGATGACAGCTATGGTGGGTAAACATTGATCAGTAAACTATGCAGGGATGTATGGTAGTGTAGAGAAGAATTGCCATGCATAAATTTATTGTGCTTATTTTATTTATGATCCAATCATTAAACATTCAAGTCCAAAAAGAGCTGACATTTAACCAAATTTTACTGTGGTAACATATTTTTCTGACATCCTGGAACAAGAGTTCAACTGTAAATGTTACTGAACATTATTCAAAAATTCATTTTCACTTTGTGTGTTTAAAGGAGCTTGAAGTCTCGCACAATAAAGGTCAAACTGTATGTAGCAACATCAAAATCAACATGAAAATGTAAATTATCTAAATGAATCATGATTTCATAATCAGAAGAAACATACATGCCAATGCTAAGTTTAGAAGGTGAAATGTACAGAGTCAATTACGCTTTTTGAGAAAGTAAAAGCACATGGCAAAAGTAATAAACATAAGCACATGGTAAAAGTAATAAAAACATAGCACATGGTAAAATTAATCAACCATAAGCACATGGTAAAAGTAATAAACATAAGCACATGGTAAAAGTAATAAAAACATAGCACATGGTAAAATTAATAAACCATAAGCACATGGTAAAAGTAATAAACTTAAGCACATGGTAAAAGTAATAAAAACATAGCACATGGTAAAATTAATAGACACTGTATAAAGCCTAACGTAAGTGCTGAATCCCTCAACTAACAAAACAGATAACTATTTCCTTACAAAATACAGATTTTTCAACATGATTGTTTTGGCAGACAGTGTTAAAATCTGATCACGATTAGTGGTAACAAGCACGCAACTTACAGCTTTAACGGTCCAGTTCTTTTGGTGGCGAAAATGTTCACAGTGCAAAGAAATGCATTTTTAGAGAATCTATAAGCAAAGGTCAAATAAAGTTGCAAACTTACAAAATTGAAGGAAAATGGAGTGCATGTGCTGAACCCCACTAAATTGTTTTCTCTGAAAGCTACCAGTAATGGACAGTTAGTGATGGTATGGTCAAAGTGGACAGGTCAATTTAATGAAGGTAAAAAGCAAAAATATCATTAAAATAAATATTACCAAAAACAGCTCCATTATTTACTACACATGTACCAAATTTCATGACATTTAGAAAACAAGAGACATCACATTTTCCATACATCTGCCTGGGCCAATCCAACACTAATCAATGTCATGTGTCTTACAGCTCCTCAAATCGAAAAATCTAATTATCATGTGAACTGGGTTTTTCATCCATTGATTGAAAAACTACTCAGAAATGAATCACTGTCTGATCAATCAGCATTTTAGTCAACTTTGATCAAGCTGTATCTGTTCAGAAGTTTCAAAGGAGATGTTGACAGATGACAGATGACAGATGACAATTAACAGAGGAGTAACAAACAAACTAACCGGCCCTCAGAATAGCGAAAAGTTTTAGATTAACAAAAGTTTTTGGGTAAATAATGCTATTCTGAACATATTAAGAAAGACATCGCTACCTATCGTGATGAAATCATGGAACGATGTGGACATATCGCGGTTAGGTTATGGCCTATGACAAAAATGCTTCACATATTATTATTTTTCACATTAAGCATCGTGGTGAAAGCCGAGATGTAACTTGTCAGTGACTTGACTTACATTGTATGATGCGGCCAAAAGAATGGAAATAGTAATTTTATATGTACGCTTGACAACTTTATGAATGTTATTGTTGATTTCAATTTATTTAATGATTTCTCGATGTTTGAAACATCGCTACTTTGCTCTTTGACAATGCTATTGTAGATAAACTCGCTTTTAAGCATAAACAATGGATCGTTGTTTGCAATAACATTGCTAAAATAGTTTATAATTTTAATTCTGCCGATAATATATGATCAGTTGAAGGAATCTAATAAGAGATTTCAGACATTTTATTTGATTTAAACAACATGAATGTGCATTCAGACACTGCCTTGTTTCTTATTCAAACATCAGACGATAGAGCCGAAGGATCCTGGCAGAACCGAGAACCGTAACCGGATGATCCCCGATTGACGTTTCACTGGCGACATTCATGAAATTTGCCTGGCGGACTTTATCCGATAACGATAAACCCATCGTTATCTGATAAAGTTCGACCTATCGACGAACTGACTTTGATAGACTGTTCGACAGCTTCATAACCACTTAATGTAATAACTTTGATGAAACCTGGCGCATTTATTTATCTACTTCCATTATCAATCCTCACGAACAACTGATCCAGCATTCAAAATACGTAGTCGGATATTCGATAACCCAGCAGCATTCGACGGACGAAGAAATTTGATGATTTGATAATCGAGACGACGAACGACGACGAAGATGATCGATGATACGAGACGACGACGACGACGACACGACGATATCGACCGACGACGACGGACATCGACGACGACGACGACGACGACGACGACCGATGATCGACGACGACCGACGACGATTACGACGACGACGACGACATTTATCGAGACGACGACGACGACCGATCGATCTGCCTTTGATACGATGACGACGACGATATATTTCTATCGACGACGACGACACGACGACGACGACGACCGACTGATCGACGACGACGATTTATGACGACGACGACGACGACGACGACGACCGATCGACGACGACGACGACGATCGACGAGCCTTTATCGACGACGACGATCGACGATCGACGACGACGACGAGACGACCTTTATTTATTTCGACGACCGACACGAGACGACGACGACGATACGAGACGACCACGCGACTTTAACGACGACCGACGATGATCGACGACGACTTCGACGAGAGACGACCGACGACATTATCATCGACGACCAAGACGACGACGATTTAATCCACGATTAATTTACTTTAATCGACGACGGACGGTTTATCGATTTTAATGACGATGATACCGATCGATCGACGACATTTTATCGAGGACCGACCTGTTTCGACGACGACGACAGACTTAATTCCATTTTACTTCCACGACTGATCCACCGACGACGACGATCCATCGACGACTGACGACGACTTTAACGCAGACGACGACCGATTACGAGACGCATTCTAGACGACGACGGACCCTTATCGACGACATATCGAACCGCTTCTTTAATTTTAATTTTCTAATTCCGAACCGCTTCAATTTACTTTAATTTATATCGACTTTAATCGACGACGACTGACCACTATTTACTTTTAATGAACGACGACCGACGACTTCTTCTTTAATATCGACTTCCACGAATCGACGACGACTTCTAATTTAATCGACCATCTTTATCGGTTTTTCGACGAGACGACGACCGACGATAACGATCGAAGGCTTTAATTTCACGAGACGAACCGCTTTCAGACGACACTTCGACGACGATCGACACTTTATTACGAGACGACGACGGAGACGACACGAGATTATCCACTTTATTACTTCTTTATCGACGACGACATGATCTTAATCGACATTTTCTTTACTTCGTCCGTCACTTCGCGTCATCACCGTCAAATACTGCATAAAATGCATGTCACCGTCGTCGCATGAAATGTCCTGGATCAAATGCATCATATGCACTGGTTCGTCATCAAGTCATGTCCTGGATCGTCGCATCGTCATGTCCTGGATCGCGTCATCAATAAATAATACTTATAAGTAAATCTGCCGTCGACGCATCGTAAATAATACTTTCAGATAATAAAATGCAATAATACCGTCGAGACGCATCGTCACCTGCCGTACAGACGTCCGACATTTACCATTCGCAACGAGACGATGTACTGGATCGTCGCATCTTCATGCTGGATCGTCGCATCGTCATATGCTGCGTGGTGCATCAATGCCGTAACCGGGATCCGTCGCATCCGTCATATGCAGGTCCGTCACGCATGTCGCTCATACCATTAATGCGTCGCATTCATACGTACGGATAAAATGCATCGCATAAAATGCTCCTGGATCCGTCACCTCTGTCGCTCCTGCGTCATCCGCACGTCCATCATATACCATTCCAGTCGCATCTCGTCGCTCCTTCATCACTCTCCCTACATCCATCCACCTCCATCACTCTCCCTACATCCATCCACCTCCATCACTCTCCCTACATCCATCCACCTCCATCACTCTCCCTACATCCATCCACCTCCATCACTCTCCCTACATCCATCCACCTCCATCACTCTCCCTAGATCCATCCACCTCCATCACCTCCTCTCCATGTAACACATCCATCCACCATCCACCTCCATCACTCTCCCTACATCCATCCACCTCCATCACTCTCCCTACATCCATCCACCTCCATCACTCTCCCTAAATCCATCCGCCTCCATCACTCTCCCTACATCCATCACTCTCCCTACATCCATCCACCTCTATCACTCTCCCTACATCCATCCACCTCCATCACTCTCCCTACATACATCCACTTCCATCACTCTCCCTACATCCATCCACCTCCATCACTCTCCCTGGATCCATCCACCTCTTTTAATCTCCTTGTTACAGGTTTCTGAGAATCTTTAGTGAAAGAGTAAGTGAGGATGATGTCTATTCAAGCTATATCATGAAGCATTGAGCTCAAAAAGGAAGGCATTTGAAGCCTGAAATATTGTAGATATTCAATGTGTACGACAGGTGAAACCCACAGGTCTAGCTGTTATGTTAAGAAACAAGGAACAGAACTCGAACCAACAATCATAGGTTCCTATTTTGCCCACAGGACCTCATAAATATTTACCTTCATTTGTGGATGTATGCTTGCATGTTGACATTAACCAGTTGATGAAGTTGTGGCTCACCAATTAACTATGAACAACTGCCCACATTGTGGAATTAGCTTGCGTGTACTACTGTCTTCACATGTCCTGAATGTCAACAAGTACACATTAGGTCCTTTATCAAAGCAATCGGTGCATATGCTTAATGACAGTGTGATTGGCAAGACATGAAGAGACAGCTACATCCCAGGAAGGGTACCTGACAGTACACTGGTCTGGCCAATCAACTCTCCCCTGGTTCACTTACAGATGCCAGCATGTGGCAGAATGGAACTATTTTTCATAATTTAGAGTTTGTTATGTTCTAAAAAATATTAAAGACTACCATCTTATAATAAGTAGCCATGTGTATTTTATAGACTAGGTGAGGCATACAACTCATAATTACCACATGTTACATCTAAGTATTTTAGTTCAGCTAATTGTGTAATGATCAACTCTATATAGCACTTCCTGAAAAGTGTTGTCTTTTGAGATTAGGATGTTGGAAATTTTCTGGATTTTTCAATGTATGAATGTTCTCTTTGAAGATATTCTGTTTTCCATCATGGCAATGTTGAGCAAGTATAGATTTTTGCTACATTCCAGCAATATCACATCTGGGAAAAACAGAAATTGTGCATTCAGTATAATGGGTGAAGCACAATCCACTAGGCTACCCCATCACCTTGTGTTTGATGGTACTTTAACCACTACACTACCCCATCACCTTGTGTCTGCTGGTACTTTAACCACTAGACTACCCCATCACCTTGTGTTTACAGGTACTTTAACCACTAGAATATACAATCACCTTGAGTTTACTGGTACTTTAACCACTAGACTATACAATCACCTTGTGCTGGTACTTTAACCACTAGACTATACAATCACCTTGTGTTTGCTGGTACTTTAACCACTAGACTACCCCATCACCTTGTGTTTACTGGTACTTTAACCACTAGACTATACAATCACCTTGTGTTTGCTGGTACTTTAACCACTAGACTATACAATCACCTTGTGTTTGCTGGTACTTTAACCACTAGACTATACAATCACCTTGTGTTTGCTGGTACTTTTCCAAACCACTAGACTAACCACTAGACTACCCCAATCACCTTGTGTTTGCTGGTACTTTAACCACTAGACTACCCCATCACCTTGTGTTTGCTGGTACTTTAACCACTAGACTATACAATCACCTTGTGTTTGCTGGTACTTTAACCACTAGACTACAATCACCTTGTGTTTGCTGGTACTTTAACCACTAGACTACCCCATCACCTTGTGTTTGCTGGTACTTTAACCACTAGACTACCCAATCACCTTGTGTTTGCTGGTACTTTAACCACTAGACTACCCCATCACCTTGTGTTTGCTGGTACTTTAACCACTAGACTATACAATCACCTTGTGTGTTTGCTGGTACTTTAACCACTAGACTACCCCATCACCTTGTGTTTGCTGGTACTTTAACCACTAGACTATACAATCACCTTGTGCTGGTACTTTAACCACTAGACTACCCCATCACCTTGTGTTTGCTGGTACTTTAACCACTAGACTATACCCCATCACCTTGTGTTTGCTGGTACTTTAACCACTAGACTATCCCCATCACCTTGTGTTTGCTGGTACTTTCACCTTACCATGTTTGCTGGTACTTTAACCACTAGACTATACCATCACCTTGTGTTTGCTGGTACTTTAACCACTAGACTATACAATCACCTTGTGTTTGCTGGTACTTTAACCACTAGACTATACAATCACCTTGTGTTTGCTGGTACTTAAACCACTAGACTATACAATCACCTTGTGTTTGCTGGTACTTTAACCACTAGACTATACAACCACCTTGTGTTTGCTGGTACTTAAAGGTCACATGCAACGTAAAACACAACTTTGCAGATTCTGATACCTTTCGGTATGGACTTACCGAAACAAATCGTCAAAAATGCAAATTCAACTTATAAAGTTGAAAAATAACGCGATGAAAAAAACC
Organism: Haliotis rubra; assembly: GCF_003918875.1. Lineage (NCBI taxonomy): Eukaryota > Metazoa > Mollusca > Gastropoda > Lepetellida > Haliotidae > Haliotis > Haliotis rubra. Next base: position 872,702 of record NW_025767039.1, read on the forward strand.
GCGCGAAATCGGAGTTCAAACGTTTCACTAATTTTCCCCAGACTTTTCTGGGGAAAACGGGTTTCAACAGCTGGGCTGCGCTTATAGCACGTGCGCAGTGAAGTAGGTTCGCGCAGCTTGGAAGCGGTTGTCCGGTGAATACTCGGTGAAGGCTTTGGTGTGAGCTATTTTTCTAATGTTTTGTTGATATCTCACAGGCGCGAGCTTTTTATATGTTATGACAGTAAATTAACTGTTTATATAATTTCATTTGTCTATTTCACCACACGCGTTCTTCTTACCGAGTCACTTTCTCAGTTCGATACTTAAAAGCAATGCCATTATTTAGCGTTGACAGAATTTCCAACTGTGATATAGATATGTCGTTGTCACAGACTAAACTCAATGTCTTGTTTTATTGACACCTGTGTGTCTGCCTGCCTGTCTGCTAATGACAATATTCAATACACAGCTGCTATCACTGACCACATGCAATTTGAACTTAACACCAATCAGGCTGTACACCATAAACAAAATGCATTGATTTATGGCCCGAGTTCGGTCTCTGTCACATTATGTAATTACACAGACAGACAGGTGTGATACTTGAACACATGACATGTTATGATGTCTGTTGATTGCAAAATGTTATACACAAAAAATGAGCATGTATTTACAAAACCCAACATCTCTATATATACACACACAATGACCCGTGAGGGCATCTGCAAATGAACCAGTCGTTACACTTGAGTGCACACCCACCCGCTCTGACTGGGTTCGGTATCCCGGCTGCTTCGTTTCTTGGGAAGTAAACCGAAGTACACAATATTGCACTTTTGATTTGCGATTGTACCCTTATAATTTTGTTTATATGTTTTTTCATAACCAGCAATGTATATTATATGTCATGAATAAGTGATATTGTGTTTTAATTATGTTTGATTTTTTGGTTGCATGTGACCTTTAAATCACTAGACTATACAACCACCTTGTGTTTGTTGGTACTTAAATCACTAGACTATACAACCACCTTGTGTTTGCTGGTACTTAAATCACTACACTATACAATCAGCTTGTGTTTGCTGGTAATTAAATCACTAGACTATACAATCACCTTGTGTTTGCTGGGACTTTAACCACTAGTGTTTGCTGGTACTTTAACCACTAGACTAAACAACAACCTTGTGTTTGCTGGTAATTAAATCACTAGACTATACAACCACCTTGTGTTTGCTGGTACTTAAATCACTAGAATATACAATCACCTTGTGTTTGCTGGTACTGAAATCACAAAGCTACCCCATCACCTTGTGTTTGCTGGTACTTACATCACAAGGCTACCCCATCACCTTGTGTTTTGGTACTTAAATCACAAGGCTACCCCATCACCTTGTGTTTGCTGGTAAATAACAAGGCTACCCCATCACCTTGTGTTTGCTGGTACTTAAATCACAAGGCTACCCCATCACCTTGTGTTTGCTGGTAAATCACAAGGCTACCCCATCACCTTGTGTTTGCTGGTACTTAAATCACAAGGCTACCCCATCACCTTGTGTTTGCTGGTAAATGGCTACCCCATCACCTTGTGTTTGCTGGTACTTACATCACAAGGCTACCCCATCACCTTGTGTTTGCTGGTAACATCACAAGGCTACCCCATCACCCCATCACCATCACAAGGCTACCCCATCACCTTGTGTTTGCTGGTATACCCCATCCACAAGGCTACCCCATCACCTTGTGTTTGCTGGTATCACCTTAAATCCCACAAGGCTACCCCATCACCTTGTGTTTGCTGGTACTTAAATCACAAGGCTACCCCATCACCTTGTGTTTGCTGGTACTTAAATCACAAGGCTACCCCATCACCTTGTGTTTGCTGGTACTTAAATCACAAGGCTACCCCATCACCTTGTGTTTGCTGGTACTTAAATCACAAGGCTACCCCATCACCCCATCACCTTGTGTTTGCTGGTACTTAAATCACAAGGCTACCCCATCACCTTGTGTTTGCTGGTACTTAAATCACAAGGCTACCCCATCACCTTGTGTTTGCTGGTAAATCACAAGGCTACCCCATCACCTTGTGTTTGCTGGTAAATCACAAGGCTACCCCATCACCTTGTGTTTGCTGGTAAATCACAAGGCTACCCCATCACCTTGTGTTTGCTGGTACTTAAATCACAAGGCTACCCCATCACCTTGTGTTTGCTGGTAAATCACAAGGCTACAAGCCTATTAGTGAACATATTGTTATGAATAGTTATTTCTGAGATGTTTTGCTAAAAGATCAAAGGTGCCGACGGTACTTTATCAGGTGATATAATACACTTTTTGCATGACGTCACATTGTATTAACGTCACTATGCCATTCTCATCTGCCCTCTCACTATCAAACATACCTTTGGTAACTGACATCACGATGCATGTCAGTTGTCACCGCCTCGTACACCCTCCTACAGTAAACTACTTCGTAGCACCCCGTTTCTTGGTTTGCAGTTGCTTCTTTCAGCTGGTGGAAACATTATGTTTATGTTTTTCGACGGAAATCTCTCAGTTCAACTCACAATTAAACAGCAACACAGCAATGTTCGCAATGTTGACATTCCCAGAATCCACCGTGGAATATCGTGTGACTAGTCAGCTTCATCTGGATGTACTAATCTAAACTTCTGTTGGTAGTAGTAATGCAATGTTCATATTGCCCCATATGGTGTTCGTTAATCAGAGATATAATTAAAATATAGTTGACTTAACTTAATTTGGAGAAGATATTTAACCCGAACGTAAAACGTCATCAAACTGGGTTTTTTGTTTTTCTGGTAATGTGTGTCTTAACACAGGAGTGCAGCTACATCAATAAAGCAGCACGCCAGTTAGCCCTGAGCAAGCATTGTTATTTTAGGTCACCGACTGTTAATTCAGCAAGGATTGTTAATTTAGGTAACTGATTGTTAATTGAGGCACTGAACTATTCAAAGGTTAAAGCACTCAGACGCAAGTGTCCTCATACTTTAACTATAATAGTTCAGGGCAAAAGTGTACTTTATAACACTATATACATTGTGGTAGAATGAACTGTTTACACATTACACATTGCTAGTTGTCCGAAAGACTTTGATGACTGCATGTGTTGATGCAAATGGAAATAGTTTCCATGTAAACATATGTTTATCTAAATGAATTGACTCATCCAACAGTGAAACAGATGAAACACATTACTGTCTGGGCTGTGTAAGATGTGATGGTGTCACAGAGGAGAGACCACAAGGAGATTGACTGGCTTCATATGATCAAGACATATTCACATTGTTATCTTGGCTTTGATAACCTCTGGCTTCGATTCTAATCAATCTGGCAATGAGAATCTTGTCACTCATACGTAAGGAAAAACACAAAAGCTTCCTCTTCAATTTGCCTCTAATGAAAAACATGACTGAAGCAAGTTTTCCCTCAGCACTTTTTGCGTTGCCAGGATATCTGTATGGAGCTCTATAGTTTTAGTTTCGGAATTGATTTGGAAATGAACTAAAGGTGTAACATCATATTCGCAAAATATTTCATGCTTGATTTAAAAACACACTGAACAACCAATGGTCTGTGCCTTTCATCACGGCAAACATAATAATAAAAAGATCCAATAATTACCAAGTCTCAGGATTAAAAGACTGTAATGAATTAATTATTGAGAAACATAGGCTATCATAAATGTATATATCCCAGTTTGGTTCTATCTAAAGCTTTAAATTCAAAGATTCTTCAGAGGTGTTTTCTATTAGGCCAATAAGCCACCAAGAGTTACTGCCCTTTTGGATGTCAGCTTGTCACACCCACAAAGAAAGGTACCTTGAACCTGACTTCAGCCTTTACATAGGTAACCATAAGGGTCACATGACATGACTGTGCCAACACACATTAGACACCAGAGAGGTTCTACTTAAACAAAACAGCTGATTTCATCCACGGTATGTGTGTAACAATGATGCTCCAAACAGATGTAAATAACTGAATTAACATTTCAGGCTTTACTTAGTGCTTCATAGTTTGAAGATACAACATGTTATTACAGAAAACAGAGGAAAAACATTCTTGCAATTAGCCAGCAGTGGAATTACAACAAAATTACTGGAACAGAGGATGAAAGCAAAATGCTATATAAGTCTGTCGGTTATATGATTATTCATAACAAACCAGATGAACTGGCCTAGTCTACAAACAATCACACTAGATCCTCACAACAAATTTTCCTAAATACATTTAACTCAAATTTTCTGTGGCCTATCCATAACTAGGAAACTGAAAAACAACAAGAACCAATTAAGCATGCTGGGGCTTATTATAGCTATAATCTCCATTATTACATATTAACTGTTGACAGGATAATATTGAAATCAGTATGATTTGACAATAGGCATTGTGACACGCCCTTGAAGAAATGTGGTGTGAAATGTCAATTCACAAATTCAATATTATGTGTGTCCACCATTAGTATTGATGTACGCTTGACTACAACGATGCATAGACGACACTAAGCGATTGAAGAAAGCTTGGTGAATGTTCCAATTCAGTTAACGTCAATGGCTGATTCTTGGCTTGATGTAAATGATGCTTGATTGGCATTTTAGAAGATGCTATTTGATGAACATAGAGATTTTTCTGGGTTATGAGTGCAACGTTTCAGGGCTTGTTCTGGCCCCAGGCCCCATCATCAGGTAAAACTGAACAGTAACTGTTGTAAACTGATGTAAATGCTCCTCCATTTCAACCCAAACATTCTTGATAGGGGACAGGTCAGAAGAAACAGCTGGCCACGCTAGTACTGGAATGTTCTACTGTCTCAGGAAGTCTGTCACAACACAAGCGACATGTGGACAGGCATTATTTTGCTGAAGCATGAAGTTACATCTCTGTCCTTGAATGAATGGCTGCACATGAGCCCCAGTCAACTCATCCCTGTGTCGTAGATCTGTCAGATTGCCATTGAGGATGACAATTTGTGTCCGACCATGAGATGTGATGCCCCTCCCTTACCATAACGCCCCGCCACCAAACTGTCGCCTGTACCATAGATGCTGTCTGCACCTCAGATGGGCCCGAATGTTGATGTCTTGCTGACATGACGTCACACGTGGACGGAAGGTCCAAGGCAAATCTCTTGTGTTCCCGATTATGTTGAAAACATCTTCATAGAGATGAGACAGTGTTTCGATGGACACCAAAATGTCTGGCCCCTCCATATTTGGCCATTCCAGTCTCCAGCATTTCCACAACATGAGACACTGATTTTCTGTAAGGCGTTGTATGACATACTCACAATTTAGGTTGAAATTAACATGTTTTCCACAACATTCAGAGGCTAGAGAATAATCAACCGTCCTTCAATTTTCAATTTCAGGTCTGTAGACTTCAGGTGTTAAAATGCATGCAAAAAGTGAGTAAGTTCATTGTGCACAAAGTGCACGTACCACGCGATACGTGGCATCAAGTTTCATGCAAAGTATATTGGTACATGTTTATTTAGGGTTATTTTATAACTTTAAAAAAATCTTTTATGCAATGTCTCTGTATTTACTTTTTTCTGTGTACATATAATCCCCATTATTACACATATAATCCCCATTATTACACATATAATTCCCATTATTACACATATAATTCACATTATCACTTATCATCCCCAAAATACATGTATAATGACAAATTGTTATACTTAATATCCCAAATATTAAACATATAATTCCCATTATTGCACATATAATCCCCATTATTAAATATATAATCACCATAATTATACAATCGCCATTTGCATGTTTTCATGTATGTGCAAGCTATGGATCATGTACTGAGAGTATCCCCATATGTTGTAGCATGTTTGGAGCCTGACATGTAGCAACAGCAGCAAACACAGGTACACGGGTGTCTCACACATGGTCTCACCAGGGTGTTCATAAAGTCTCAGGTTCAAAGTATGGACACAAGTTTAAGAATGGGACAAGTTGGTGCTTGTTACAGAGAGATTCCCTTCAATGCCTCTATGTACCATAAAGTGAAACATTAAGTTTGATAAGGGCACTGACTTACAAACAGTTTCCATTGTACATGTGTATAGAGTTCTTGATTTAAGTTTGATGTTGGATGAAAATTGTTTCAAATCATGCATGAAATGTTTCCTGTGTTATGGCATCATACCTTTAGGTCATGTATGATTCAGCTCTCAAACCAAAACAACAGTACAGCCAACAACACAAGCGCTGTGCAAAGGAAACTGGCTTCAAATGTGCTTTTTGTTAGAGGTAAACTGAAGAAGAAGCTTGAGTGTTTCCCTTTAGGGTGGGTTACAAAATACTAATCATCAGCTTGATTAGATTACTACTGAGTGTTTATCTGTAAAGCCAAGATAACAATATAAATAAGCCCCAGTCCCATGAAACCAAGCACTCTCACTGAGTTCCTTGCTGCCAACTAGTGTCAAATCATTCACTGCATTTGTCATCAATTTCAATTCGACGAGACAAGAGCAACACAAGTCATTAACTTTCATTGAGAAAATATCCCGTGAAGTGAAAAACTGTTGCCATTTGCATGTTTATCCTCCACATGCTGTCATTGGAGCCCAACAGAGAACCAATGACAACTTACTAAGTTACAGTTGCAAACCAATATGTGGAGCACATCAAAAGGCCTGTCTGTTCTTTTTCTCATTAAATGTTCCTGTTTACAAAGTAGAGAAAAGTTTGATGAGGAGGGTGTGGTCAGTCTTGCAGAATAAGGCAAGCAGAACCCGGGCCAGCTCATTGGTCACAGACTATTGTTTACAAACAACGCTCCGGAACAGTTGAAGTTTATGGGTGTAGATAGCCCTGCAAGTTTTCCATCTGACAAAATAAACTTACCAGACTTCTCAGTTTCCTGCAGTAACCAAACTAAACTAATCCCATTTCCATTCATACACGTTTAAGAGTAGTCATTTAATACATCCAGTCTTTCAACAAGGGTTTTGTTGACACTGGCAATTATGGTATCCGCCGCAGTGTGTAATATAGAATGGTAAATTTGTTCTATAAAAACCTAAATATGATCTTCAAAACAGTCTGTATACATAAAACACGAATGTATCACAAAAGAACCAGAATTCAACATTTTCAGAAGTCAGGGTTATGCTTCAAAACTTTTTTGAATTATTATCCATTGTCTCCATTATAGAACTTCCCCAAATGAGTATTCAGCTAAGCAGACTGTAGTCGAGACACACAAATTACCAATGAGCCATATACATTTCTGCACTGATCCTCTGTATGTGAATGTGGTCCTTACCGAGGATGATACATATACTATGAGTAGTTCACTGGGTACGAGGAGAGCATGGGTTGATGAACCCTCTATGTTTGTTTATGTAAACAAATATAGTGGGTACAATAAACCCCTGCGTGCGGGGGGATGGGTGGGTGGGGGTGAGTGGGGTGTCAGTGAACAACATATTTATCTTACTGAACCACTCAATGTTAAAGGCACAATGTCACACATTTTCGACAATATTTAGGTGGGGAGTACATAGCTTCACACACAGGATACATGATCTACAATGTGTGTGAGTGTGTGCCCGGACCTTAGAGGTGTGTAGTACATAGCTTCAGACACAGGATATATGATCTACAAGGTGTGTGAGTGTGTACCCGGATCTTAGAGGTGTGTAGTACATAGCTTCACACACAGGATACATGATCTACAATGTGTGTGAGTGTGTACCTGGACCCTAGAGGTGGGTAGTACAAAGCTTCACACACAGGATACATGATCTACAATGTGTGTGAGTGTGTACCTGGACCCTAGAGGTGGGTAGTACATAGCTTCACACACAGGATACATGATCTACAATGTGTGTGAGTGTGTACCTGGACCCTAGAGGTGGGTAGTACATAGCTTCACACACAGGATACATGATCTACAATGTGTGTGAGTGTACCTGGACCCTAGATGTGGGTAGTGCATAGCTTCACACACAGGATTAATGATCTACAATGTGTGTGAGTGTGTACCTGGACCCTAGAGGTGTGTAGTACATAGCTTCAAACACAGGATATATGATCTACAATGTGTGTGAGTGTACCTGGACCCTAGAGGTGGGTAGTACATAGCTTCACACACAGGATATATGATCTACAATGTGTGTGAGTGTACCTGGACCCTAGAGGTGTGTAGTACATAGCTTCAAACACAGGATATATGATCTACAATGTGTGTGAGTGTACCTGGACCCTAGAGGTGTGTAGTACATAGCTTCAAACACAGGATATATGATCTACAATGTGTGTGAGTGTACCTGGACCCTAGAGGTGGGTAGTACATAGCTTCACACACAGGATACATGATCTACAATATGTGTGAGTGTGTACCTGGACCCTAGAGGTGGGTAGTACATAGCTTCACACACAGGATACATGATCTACAATGTGTGTGAGTGTGTACCTGGGCCCTAGAGGTGGGTAGTACATAGCTTCAAACACAGGATACATGATCTACAATGTGTGTGAGTGTGTACCTGGACCCTAGAGGTGTGTTGTACATAGCTTCACACACATCACACCACGTACCCTGAGAGGCCAAATGCAATACTAGATTTACTTTTTCCCCAAAAGTGGATGGTCGGACCCATGTCCACATCATACGTTAAACGATGGTACATATTGCCCTGTCTGGTGTCTGGCATTACGTGCATAAAGGAACTGACTGTCTCAGAAACAGTATACCCGGGGTACTGTGTCTTGTCAGGATAGTGGGTGCTGAGTAGGGAGGGGGAAACACTGTCCATGCTATGTATTGCTGATAGGGGATGCTGAGTAGGGAGGGGGAAACACTGTCCATATTATGTATTGCTGATAGGGGATGCTGAGTAGGGAGGGGGAAACACTGTCCATGCTACGTATTGCTGATAGTGGGTGCTGAGTAGGGAGGGGAAACACTGTCCATGCATGTATTGCTGTATTAGGGAGGAAACACAGTCCATGCTGATAGGGGATGCTGAGTAGGGCTGAGTGGGGGAAACACTGTCCATGCTATGTATTGCTGATAGGGGATGCTGAGTAGGGAGGGGAAACACAGTCCATGCTATGTATTGCTGATAGGGATGCTGAGTAGGGAGGGGAAACACAGTCCATGCTATGTATTGTGATAGGGGATGCTGAGTAGGGAGGAAACACTGTCCATGCTATGTAGCTGATAGGGGGATGCTGAGTATGCTGGGGGAAACACAGTCCATGCTATGTATTGCTGATAGGGGATGCTGAGTAGGGAGGGGAAACACAGTCCATGCTATGTATTGCTGATAGGGATGCTGAGTAGGGAGGGGAAACACAGTCCATGCTATGTATTGCTGATAGGGGATGCTGAGTAGGAGGGGAAACACAGTCCATGCTATGTATTGCTGATAGGGGATGCTGAGTAGGGAGGGGGAAACACTGTCCATGCTATGTATTGCTGATAGGGGATGCTGAGTAGGGAGGGGGAAACACTGTCCATGCTATGTATTGCTGATAGGGGATGCTGAGTAGGAGGGGAAACACAGTCCATGCTACGTATTGCTGATAGTGGATGCTGAGTAGGGAGGGGAAACACTGTCCATGCTACGTATTGCTGATAGGGGATGCTGAGTAGGGAGGGGAACACTGTCCATCCATGTATTGCTGATAGGGGATGCTGAGTAGGGAGGGGGAACACTGTCCATGCTCCGTATTGCTGATAGGGGATGCTGAGGAGGGAGGGGGAAACACTGTCCATGCTACATATTGCTGATAGGGGATGCTGAGTAGGGAGGGGGAAACACTGTTTAAATATGTCAAACACAGTCTGACATATGAACTTGCCATGGTCACTCAAAAGATGTTTCTTTTAAAATATACCAAACTGTCAAAAAGCATTAGTTTACCACTACATCTATGTACTAAGTTTGGTGAAGAACTATTGGTTTTCGAGATCTACTCCAGCAACAAGCAGTTCTCACACTTTTGGTCTGCCAGTAAGTAAATGATGCTGTCAATGAAACTTAATTTCTTAATCCAAACTTACAAAAGTCACCAGTTCCCCCTAGACATGACTATGTGCCAAGTTTGGTAAAGAAATATTGTACAGTTTTCAGCTCCTGAAACGGCATCTGATGGACAGATGCATTGACTGATGGACAGATGCATTGACTGACAGTGTCCATTTTAACAACAACAATGTGTTGTCGGGGATTAAAAACTTAAACAACATCGGAGCTGAGTGGTATTTTCCCTACCCGGACTGTAGGATCTTCTCGATGTCTGCCAGATCTTTGCGTATAACAGCACGGTGAAGATGTTCTCCCGTCAGTGGCTCCTCTGGAAAAATACCATCAATAACATGTATGCCAGGAATGTACAAGCATCAGCATGTTTCCACTAACAAGTCAGAAGCCTACACTCCTCACCACAACAATACACTAGGAATCAAGACACAGCTGTCTTGGTCAAACTGGGAGGCTTAAGGTTAGGAGTGTAACTGATACTTTCAATGTTTCAGAAATGGAGACAAACATACTGTGTTTTCTATGTTATTCAGCTTGATCAATGTAATATAAGAACCTCATGCTGCAAACGTTTTCAGTTAAGTATGGTTAAATCTACAGGTAATCTAGCTCTACACTTACACTCTGAGCAAAATCAGCTCATCTTACACAAATTGACAGAACCATCTACCTTTGTGAGGATTAAGAGCTTGGTTAGTTGTTTTTTTATACCACTGTCAAAAAGTCGAACATACACGTGCTGGAACATTATTACATTTAGAACAAGAACAGTGTGCCAAATTTACGCTGGTCCTGTGGTCCCTGGCTGGTAAAAATTCATCAGGACTACTAAATGATAAGTTTGCAGTGGCATGCTTTACAAGATGAAGTCTGTCAAGGAATATTACTTGTGGTGGACACTGCTGTGTGTGCACTCCATTCACTGGTGTCTTCGTCATGCTGGAAGCGGATGCGGTATGTGTAGGTGGTCTGCGCGTCCAGCCCGGTCACTGAGTGTCTCTTGGCATACCCTCTGCAACACAAGCAGGCAACATAAAACCATTCTTTTATGTTATCATATGTTTCAAATTGTTTGAACTCTGATCAACACTGATGCATATGTGGAGTTGTTTAATCTCTAACCATCTTCCCACAGCTAGGGAGACTTAACTTACTATAAACGTTTCCATCCATGCCAAAATATACTGGAGTTTATTACTTATATTTAGACTGTACTGACTAATCTTGGCATAATCCAATAAAAAAATAGCACAACAAGATCATCATCTGGTTCTAAAAATACATGACAACTGCTGTGCAGATTAGAGTTAATTGCAGGTTTTACAAAGCATGAGGACTCTCAACTGGATGTCAACTGATTAGTGTTGGGAATTGGTTAAAATCTCATAATTGATGATTGGTTAGCGTAATTTATGAAATTTGTTAATGCACATTAAAAAGGGGGAATAAAATGTAGTTGTTCTGGGGGTTTTTGGCAAAATTTCACATCTTTAAAGGATGACTAGTATGTTAGGAACATAACTTTCTTGGAATCTTTAAGATAAATTCAATCATGACTTGAAACGAGCTTGTAGTGCTTACGAAATGTAACAGACAAAACCAACCATGTGAAAAATATTGTTAATGAAACAAGTGTTCCAGAATTGTTATTGCTGTTCGATTATGAGAAATTATGATCGATTGCTTGGTCGTTTAGTCATTACGACCAATCTTCGATTATTTCAATTAATCGGACCACCACTACAACAGATATATTTTCAATTCTTGTTATTTTTTTAAAATCACTTTGATAATAATACACGTTTTTTCCCCAATTTACTGCTTGATTAGTGAATGGAATCATCTTGACTGGTGCCACCATGTTGTTTGAAACAAATGCCAGTGTTATCATCTGTGGTGAAATATGATTGGTCAATAGGAGCGACATAGAATGGGTTTTCACTTTTCATAGTCATTACGAGCACTACCATCAGGCCACACATTCCAGTTCGGTGACATATAGGGGAAACTCAGCTTTTAAAGTCGGTTAACTCCCTTGCCTCAGAAAGATGGGTCTCCCTGACCCACTATTTCCAGTGGCATAGGAAGAGGCCTCCCTACCGAGTGTTGTACCTTCATGGATAGGTTTGTGTTGTGACCTGATCAACAACATGTCAACACACCAACACTAGTGAACACAAACTGATATTTCACACTATCCTCAAATTTCTAAACATAATGAATGTTTATCAGCAAAACATGTTTTCCACATGACAGTTATTTCTCAGCTTCAAAACTAGTCTTACCAAAGACGTGTTGTGAATAAATAAAAGAGGCTTTTCCTTGAAAATCTAACACATACGAGGGTCGTGTGAGTATGCCAGACCATGACCTGAATATGTGAATTTATGTACCGAGGAGACCAAACTTATGCCAAATATATTGCCTTGGCATGACACTTTGTACATGATTTAAATATATATAATTCAATAAAGGAATAGGGACTGGTGAACAATCTGTTACAGCTAATATCAACAATGCTCCCATACAACTTATAATAATACAAACAGTAGTGTCAGAACATTATTAATATTATTATATCAGGTAACATGTCAAACAGAAACACAAAGTGTCATGTGTAGTTTTATCTAAACCTTTCAAATGAACACATAGACATGTAATCGGTCTGCACCAGTTAGGTGAGTCTGAAGAGACAATGGAATACAGGAAGATGTCCAGTTTAACTTGTGATATGTTTTCTTGAAGATATTCAGTTTACTTTGTTACACTGGATATGCACACTAGTTAATACTTGTAATAAAGTCATTAACTGATCATCAAGTGAATCACAACAAATACACAAGTGTAAGACTAGTATCATAAAACATGGCTGACAAGAAGGGAGAAGTTGTTGTTTGTATTACATGAAATTAGCCTGAAACAGTAAGGGTTGTTACTGTTTGAGTACATAAATTGAACTGAAATTACATTTTCACATACTTGTTGTATACTTAAGTACATAATTGTACATACATGTTTCCACACACATACAAGTTTGTAAGGAGAAAGGTTTTGGTAAGCATTATCCAATCAAATATGAGAATTCAAGAGGTCCTCCCCAGCTGTTCCATAATGGCGCTGCCAAGATGACTAAACGTTTTGAGGTTAGCTACCACTCCTGAGCCTAATGGGGTGTTTGGTCTCGATCAGACAAGAAGCATCTGCAGTTACATCTTCTATAATGTCATACAGAGAAGTATCATCAGCAAGGAAATGAATATTACTGTCAATATCACACACAATGTCATTGATATAAATACGAAATAGTAGTGGCCTGAATACCAGACCCTGAGGTATTCCAGCAAATACAGCTTTCTTGTTGAAACTAGTAATAATGTCCATTGTACTCAACTTTCTCAAAGTACCTTTCAAACCATTTCAACAGGTCACATTGAATAACATAAAGTTCTACTTTGTAAAAAATTTAAGGTCTCTGAATTTGTCTACATTCCTCAATGGCACGGACACAAGATGACATGACAGTATTTCCCCACTTTAGTGCAAAATTGTTTGGGTTGAAAAGTGAAATAATTCAATTTTACATGTATATATCTCCTGAAAATTAACAATATTGGAACAGTTATAAGGAAGGAAAAGATGTGTTAAGTGTTTCCTTAGAAACTGTAACATGAATACCTAAAACCTAAATTAGTTTTGCTTGGATACTTTAATGCAGGAGTTTACACACATAACAACAACATTAGATATAATTCTGGTGATCAAATTATTGATAATTTTAGTATCGTAAGATCCTGAAAACTCATAAGAAATATGGTTAAAACTGGCACTCCTCTGTTGTAGTTAGGCCAGTGGCACACTGAATGGCGGGGTGTTCAGTGAACTGCTGGTCAGGTTGTGTTACAATGAGCAATGTGTAGTTGATCACATTACTGCTAGCTCTACGCTGTGTACTTCATTGACTGTTCATGATCCACTGAAGAATCATTTCCCATCATAATAATGATAATTACATTTCTACAATGATTCAAGTAAACCATGACTGTAAAGACAGCATCAGTGGAATGTTCAGTCTGCCAACAACTTTCAGAACATACTTTCATAAGGTATGAGTGAAGTGGATGTAACTATAATCCGATTACTGACAGTATTGGAACAGTCTGCTGTTACCTAACATTAAGGCTGGAGGATTTTCAAATTCTTTTCACTACTGAGAAACACAATGAATCTGTGGTATACATGTTGAGGATCTAGCTTTATCTGATACAAAAACATGTGATGATGTTCACAGTTCATTGATGAAGTCCCAATGAGTTTGCACAGTTAAAGTAATAATAATAAATTTCAAGGCCCTAATGGTATTGTAAATGAGTTTATACACCTATTTCGAAAAATATGTTCTTCCACTGTCTTTTCAGACGAACGAGTATAATTTTCTCCCATTTAAGGGAGGTAATGAGGATGAAGTAGATAATAAGGGTGTAATGTGGATGAATCAGTGGAATATCTGTCTGACATGTCATGTACAGTATTGACTTCTAGAGAGACACCTCCAATCCAGTTGAATCTATTATACACTATCACCAGTGAAACACAAGCTGGTCTGACACCACGGTAGTCCACAAAGACTAAACGCTTACTCATCAAGCAGTTGTTTAGATACACATCTCAAAGACTAAAGGTAGATTTTACTACATCTTTATTCACTTTGTGAAGGCTTTTTTCACAAGGATCTAAGATTCTAAGTTTATCAATTTGGGGAAAAATGGAACATGCTACAAAAATAGCAGCATTCATGTGTGTGCATTAGGGATGGTCTTTCTGTTTTTTAATCTCACATTTCTAGATTAATCTCATGTTTCAATTTGCAAAATTGACATGTAACAATCTATGTATTTGAATTAACATATGTAACTGTGAAGCTATTGCACATGAATTACGTAATCCATCTTTCAACTACAGCGCTCAGCCATGGCTCAGTCACAGAGGACAACAGGTGGAAGTTGACTTCAATACTGACTTCAAATGCTGTGCCAGCACATAGAATTATATAAGATTACATAGAAATGAGACAAAAACATGTTCTGCCATATTTCAATGAGGTGTAAAATTGAAATACTATGATAAATGTAACAACAGTAGTTGTGAAGTTTCATTAATACTTAGGAGCACTTTTCACCACTCAAGCTGTTGTTGAGCCAAACTTTTCAACTCAAACAAGTCAGTGAGATTTAATGGCTACAATCAAACAATACCTATCATTCCAAAAAGTCATTAAAATATTGTTTAAAAGTGTTGTGTTATAAAACCTGAAATTTCATGAACATTGTACAGCAAATTAATTGAAAATGTCCAAATGTCCTTCTGTAAGAAGTATCTTTGTCTTGCTAACAATATACCTATAACAATGGTATTCTGTATGGCATGTTGTCTATATGGCAACAATGAAATATGGCTGCAGACTCTTCTTCTTTACTCTCACTGATTACCTTGTCAAGCAGTCTTCATGTTAAAATCACTTGACAAGGTGTTCAATGTGGAGCTACATCATCGGCTTGAGGTGTCAGGATCGAGCCCACCTGTGACCGGGTGTAAAAACCTTGGAGTCAACTTTGTGTGCAGACTTTTTCGTTGTTGTCACAACCCCTAGTGTACAGTACACAACCCTGTGCACTTAAACGAACCCACAAATCCGTTGGTAAATGACCAGATGGTGGCCACATGAATACATGCAAACACCTAGTTGCTGGTACAGCAATGTGCAGTAAATTTGGACAAAGTAGTGTGACTATGTGTCCCAGTCCACCCAGCTGTGTGAATGGGTACCTTGTAAGGATGGAAAAGCCGCAATAACTTGGTGCGCCTAGTGGCTGCAAGAGTTGTATGATCCCCAGGGAGTTGAGATTGATAATAAGATGTGCTGTTGAGACTGACATCCAGTGATCGAGGGAAACAATACCAGTGCCTTGAGCATGCACTACTGGCGAACAAGGCTAAGTTGAGCACCAACCTGACAATTAACCCATATTAGGATGTATGATTGCCGCCCACTGGTGCTTGCCATTGTGAGCTAAGGGGCCCCAGGTTGTCCGCGATCAAGTGTAGTGCTACACTGATCACGTGAGAGTCTTATGAGCAAGGTGTGTGCAGCTACGCAGGGCATCAATTTCATCATCATGCACTGCACGTGCACTAGCCTACATCTGCTCTACCTCTCACAAACCAAATGGGTTTGCTCATTGCCGTGCACGGCCTACTTCTCGTAAACGCATTCTCTGCGACGGTCCAACTTATCCTTGTTTGCCAGTAGTGCATGGATATGTGCGCTATATAAATATCCCATAATGATGAAAACATTTTGCTCAGTTTATGTTTTGGTCTGGTCTTCATGCCACAAGAAACCGGTGATACAACATCATTCCGTAATACATTTCACAAAGGCTATTATATCATTTCTAGCAAAAAAACATTTGTAAACATAACTACCTTTGACACATGATCACTATGTTCAGTTCAAATCTACATTGAGAGTAGACTTGTATTTATAAAGTGTATTGCTGACCAGTTGCCTGAAGTATATTGTCTGTCTTGTAGTTGGCATATTCTTGTGGCCAAGTCATATTTTAATCATTATTAGTTTCATAGTTTATAAGTTTCACTTTTAAGTACTTGTATATAGTTATTGTATATTGTATAGGTGTCAGATTTTTTAAGTTTACAGATAAAATATAACAAACCCTTTCAGTTAAATGTATCCCTGCACTTATGCAATTACTCAATTAACAATAGCCACCCTACTGGGTGAGGCCAGGTTCTGACCCATGCGCTTACACTCTGCACAAGCTTCTTTTGTCCTTCTGCCTCAGTTTCTCTGGTCAGATTGCCACCTATTGTCTGTTTAGTTTTAAAGGTGGCTGTCACACATAACCTGTTGGCAGTCACACAGATCTTTCTGGAGGAATCAGATCACTACGATTTGTGTTTTCGCGGAACATTTCTGGATTGTAATGAGGATCTTATTATTCAGGTCAGTGCATATATTGTATGTGTATATATGGTATTGTATATAGTGTATTTCTTAAAGAAGTGTTACATTAATGCATCGGTGTGTAGTTAAATGCATCTATTGTTTTCCAACCATCAGTGCAGTTGGTTGGGTGTGTAATTTATCTAACTTATGTCATTAAATATCAATTAGCTATTTACATTAAACATGGTGTATGCGGTAGGTAAATACCAGTCTAAACCTAATTAAAACTAAATTATGACTTAACATATTGTGTAAATGTATAATCGTATGAAAATGTTGTATGAAATAGTGAGCGTGGATGTGATATTTGTTGCTTTTATTATAACTTATTTTATATACCATTATTAGTATTATCAAGGTTGTATTTTAACTTTTCTTAGAATGATCCGTGATGATTGATGATCCTTGACTGCTATGAGAGCTTGTGTACACTCATTGCCACACAGTGGTAAGTGTATTTTATGATCTTGTATGTAATAAACTCTATATAGTTTCTTCATGTATATTTGTAATGTGTTCATTGAATGTCATAAATGATATATACTACTCAAAGTTTGATAAGGATCATATTTTTCAGCACTTGTAAAACTTTCAACAAAGGTGAATGACAACCAACACAGAGTGATTGATGTTCAGAAATGTTTACTTCAAGAAATTGTGACAGAAAAATTTGGCAAACATGACATTTCATCGCGTACTCCTAAGGTAAAGGGAGAGTACCATAAAAAGCATGGTAATTTCATGATCACGAAATTGTTTAAACTCTGCACATTCCATTTCACACTGCACAAACAAGTGTCAATAGCGGGTATGGCCTCCGTTAGCTCCAATGACAGCTTGGCAACGTCGTCTCCTGCTTCCAACGAGGTTTTGAATGGACGCAAGATAGAGATTGTTCCATTCTTGGATCAAAACATTTTCAAGTTCCTGGAGGGTGGTTGGTTGTACAGGACGACGTGAAATCGCTACCTGAAGCATATTCCAGACATGCTCGATAGGGTTGAGGTCTGGAGAACGAGCTGGCCAGTCCATACGAACAATTGTCTCACGTTCCAGGTACTCGTCCACCACCCTAGCACGATGTGGACGTGCATTATCGTCCATGAGGATGAAGTCAGGACCAACAGCACCAGCATATGGTCCCCGCGTACACATCCAGGACTTCATCCCTGTAGCGCACTCCGGTCATCGTGCCTCGCCTTAGGACATGGAGATCAGTTCGTCCAGCTCGACTGATTCCTCCCCAAATCATCAACGACCCACCACCATATCTGTCGTGTTCAGCAACATTAGCGTCCTGATATCGTTCTCCTGCCCTTCTCCACACACTCGCGCACGATCTGTGAAGTCAACACAAAACCTCGACTTCGTCTGTGAAAAGTACAGGGGCCCAATCAACAACCCTCCAATTCACATGAGCCCTGGCCCAATTCAAACGATCTTGTCTGTGTCGCTGAGTAAGAGGGATGCGAATACAGGCTCTCCGGGAACGAAGACCAGCTTCATGAAGACGATTACGCACAGTTTGCGTGGAAATGTTAACTCCAGTTGCATTCAGAAGATCATTTCTAAGCGCGAGTCGCCGTTGCAAACCGATGACGTTGTGCTGAAATCAAGAGAAAACGGTCATCTTGCTGCGTGGTGGACCTTTCTCTGCGCCTCCATGTCGATGAGAAGCTGAACCATGAGCTTGATACCGGTTCCAAGCTCTGCAAACAACGCTCTGACTGACACCCAATAGCTCTGCAACGTGACGTTGTCTTGCACCATTTTCGAGCATTCCTATGCATCTGGCCAATTCTTCAACAGTCAAACGACGTCTTTGACGTTGTGGAGGCATTTTCATAGAGTAACAGTGACTTAAACGATGTCAGATGTAAAGACAATGCCCAAATTCAAATCAACGACAAGCACTCAGAAATGTGAAAAATGTGGGTACCATGCTTCACGTGCTACTCATGATCATTGCAGCATGCATTTCCCTACCTAACCTGTGTTTTGAGGCTCAAGAGGGGTCAGTCCAACATTGTGATGAAATTTGCGTGTCATATCAATTCATATATTGATTTTATAATGTAAGAACTATATGATCCTTACCAAACTTTGAGTAGTATATATGTATGTATGAATAGTTTTCATGTTGCTATTTATATTTAAAGATGTATTCATGCTAGTACGTGTTTTGTCTGGGCTAGCTGTATTCTAAGACGATATACAAAATGTGTAATACATGTATATGTAAGCCATGTTATGCCTTTATGCTCAAATACTTAGTTATATTTTTGTATATTTTCAGAGTTATTCAAACATTCCTTTTTAATGGATAAATAAAGTGGCTGTCATCTTTGACCACAAGTAGCGTTGTGTTGTGTGCGCTCCACCCACCCACCAACATTCACCCATATCTGCTACTACATTCTCAGCCAACATGTGAATCACAAGAATTAAAAAACGTCATGTCCGCCATGCCAGTTACCTTGGTGATTGATGTCACATCAGGGAAAGCAAGACCATGATCAATAATAGAAAAACATGGATTCCACTTGATACTCTGAAGAATGTAAGCTTGGAGATTGCCTGTGACCTATCACCTCATCAATGTCAGCAGTTGAAACAACTTTATGAATCTGCCCTGATTCTGAAGAAGACTGAAGATGGGGGATGGACCTGACACATCAATCCAACAGTGCTACCTTTATCAAACTGTCTCGAGTAACACCCTGGAGGGACGTCTGCACAGGACCCAACACATAGTCACACTGGTTCTGCCTCCATACTCCATGTAACAGTCCATCACAACACTTGTACAGTACGTGATGGATTGTACCAACATCGGCAACAACTTCAACATTCCACTTTAATGTCACAATCAGAAAGATTACTGTAAACCACTTCCATAATTTGTGAGTGATTCTTTCCTCTCATCAATGATCGTTTATGAAGTAAGAGGGTAGGATCTTACTGATAACATAGATGGACAATGACAAATAATTCAAGTAGTTGAGGGTCAGACTAAGAATGCTATTCACATTTTGCTAAGGATCACTGTGTTACTGTTACTGAGTGGCAAATTCTCCACTAACTCAGCCCTTACCTATGCAAACCTGGTCAAATCAATGTTTGCTCCAATCTGTTTACAAAATTATCTCTAGACTTTCACTTATTTACCAGCACATTACCATATTCCTGCTATGCAAGACCACTATTATCACAGCTAAAGTACACAGCACAATCACTTATCTGGGAAATAGTTTTGAAATGCTCAGGAAATGTTTGAAGCACTGTTATGATGTGAACCTACTTGGTGATTATAGAGAGACATCTTGCCCTTTACCACTCCTAGGTTTACACACTTTCCTACAGAGGAGGTGATGTTAATTTATTGGCAAGGTCAGTCCTAACACAAACACACATGTTGCTGCTACAACAGTCATAACTGGATAATCTAAGGTCTGAATGTCATCTCAATCACCCTGCTGTCCACCTCTATGGTCCGAATGACAACTCACCCATAGCATTCACTGACTACATAGATGAGGAATCTATAGTACAATGAAAGCTTTAGGCTGTGACATGGTATGTACTATCTATATAGGTGGGGAATCTATTGGACAAGGAAAGCTTTAAGACTGTGGTATGGTATTTACTGTCTATATAGGTGGAGAATCTATAGGACAAGGAAAGCTTTAGGCTGTGACATGGTATGTACTATCTATATAGGTGGGGAATCTATTGGACAAGGAAAGCTTTAAGACTGTGGTATGGTATTTACTGTCTATATAGGTGGGGAATCTATAGGACAAGGAAAGCTTTAGGCTGTGACATGGTATTCACTGTCTATATAGGTGGGGAATCTATAGGACAAGGAAAGCATAAGGCTGTGGCATGGTATGTACTGTCTATATAGGTGGGGAATCTATAGGACAAGGAAAGCTTTAGGCTGTGACATGGTATGTACTATCTATATAGGTGGGGAATCTATAGGACAAGGAAAGCTTTAAGACTGTGGTATTGTATTTACTGTCTATATAGGTGGGGAATCTATAGGACAAGGAAAGCTTTAGGCTGTGACATGGTATTCACTGTCTATATAGGTGGGGAATCTATAGGACAAGGAAAGCTTAATGCTTTGACATGGTATTCACTGTCTATATAGGTGGGGAATCTATAGGACAAGGAAAGCTTAAGGCTGTCACATGGTATTCACTGTCTATATAGGTGGGGAATCTATAGTACAATGAAAGCTTTAGGCTGTGACATGGTATGTACTATCTATATAGGTGGGGAATCTATAGGACAAGGAAAGCTTAAGGCTGTCACATGGTATTCACTGTCTATATAGGTGGGGAATCTATAGTACAATGAAAGCTTTAGGCTGTGACATGGTATGTACTATCTATATAGGTGGGGAATCTATAGGACAAGGAAAGCTTAAGGCTGTCACATGGTATTCTATTCACTGTCTATATAGGTGGGGAATCTATAGGACAAGCAACGCTTAAGGCTGAGACATGGTATTCACTGTCTATATAGGTGGGGAATCTATAGGACAAGGAAAGCATAAGGTTGTGACATGGTATTCACTGTCTATATAGGTGGGGAATCTATAGGACAAGGAAAGCTTTAGGCTATGACATGGTATGTACTGTCTATATAGGTGGGGAATCTATAGGACAAGGAAAGCATGTGGTTTGTGACATTGTATTAATTGTCTATATAGGTGGGGAATCTATAGGACAAGGAAAGCTTTAGGCTGTGACATGGTATGTACTATCTATATAGGTGGGGAATCTATTGGACAAGGAAAGCTTTAAGACTGTGGTATGGTATTTACTGTCTATATAGGTGGAGAATCTATAGGACAAGGAAAGCTTTAGGCTGTGACATGGTATGTACTATCTATATAGGTGGGGAATCTATTGGACAAGGAAAGCTTTAAGACTGTGGTATGGTATTTACTGTCTATATAGGTGGCGAATATATAGGACAAGGAAAGCATGTGGTTTGTGACATTATATTAATTGTCTATATAGTCGGGGAATATATAGGACAAGGAAAGTTTTAAGAATGTGGTATGGTATTCACTGTCTATACACATGAGGAAGCTATAGAACAATGAAAGCTTCAGTTCTTTATCAGAGTTTCCATTGTCAACCCAAGTCGATATCCTACTTCTTTAAACAAGGATTTCTACATGGGTGAAACAATGCTGATGCAATGTTAACTTTACATGGAAAGCTTTAGTTCCATAACAGACTACACCAATATACTGTTATATGTATACTTTCAGGAACTGTCAATGGCAGCAAGTGATTAAAGTTCCAGTAAAATGTTGAGTGCTGTCATGGCCAGAATTCAACAGTAGTGGTCAGCTGGAAGTAATTTAGAGTAACTGTTCTTGTATGGACATGGCACACTTGGTCTGTTTAGAAGTTGTAATTATGAAAGTTTGAGGACTTTTTGCACTTGAATAGTGTTTTGGGTTTTTTTACATGCCAAGTCTGGTCAGGAGAGCTTAATAAAACACTGATTCCAACACTATTTTGGAGACTGCTATAAGTTGTTTGATCTTGTGCGTATTTCCTTGTGAATGAAATATGTTCAAATAAAATCCAACAGAATGGAGCTACGCTTGTATCAAGACATTCAACAGTGACTGATGGATATTTGAGAGTCAACTTACATGAGTTCTGGAGCCTGTTACTCAATTGTGCTGCCATTCATGCTGCCGCTCGGTCCATTCAATAGCCATTTCTATTCCAAACTGTGTGTTGTAATTTATTGATTATTTATTGATCTCTTGTAGTCATTTCCTGATTTCACAGTTTGATACTGATACTGATACTGATTTCTGTGGTAAAACTGGTGTTTCAATGGAAACCTCTTGGAACACCCTATATGTGGAGAACCTACTTGACATGAAAGCATGGGTTCTCTAGTATGGATTCACAGTGTATGATCAGGATTATACTTTACAATAACAAACTAAACACAGTCCACAAAACCTGGCCTTTTTCAGCATGAATTTCAATCAGTGAATGGCATAAGTTTAAATGGTATGTAATACATATTTCAATATCCACTACAATACAGACAGGTGCACGTTGAACATGACAATACACTAAGCAGCTGTGTAGAACAAGGTGAGTGAGGTCAGTGCTGGCTGTGTATGAGTGGAATGACCAGCACAATGGGTCCTGCATTGTGTACAACTGAGAAGATTTATGGGGGAATTCATACAACTCCCAGTTGCTCAGCAATAATGTTCTCCATTCAGGTATGTCAAATGCAATTATTACCAGATCAAATGGGACAAGTGACTGTCAGTATTTGCCAATATAAGTTTAAGTGCCTGTGATTGCCTGTCTCATTCACAGCCCGCACTAGATGAGCGGACGATCCAGCTGATCTACCATAGACCATTCTGTCTACCTCAGCTCATCTACATCCGACCACTATGTCTACCTCAGCTCATCTACCATAGACCATTCTGTCTACCTCAGCTCATCTACATCCGACCACTATGTCTACCTCAGCTCATCTACCATAGACCATTCTGTCTACCTCAGCTCATCTACCACCGACCACTCTGTCTACCTCAGCTCATCTACCACCGACCACTCTGTCTACCTCAGCTCATCTATAACAGACCACTCTGTCTACCTCAGCAGATCTACCACAGACCACTCTGTCTACCTCAGCAGATCTACCACAGACCACTGTCTACCTCAGCAGATCTACCACAGACAACTGTCTACCTCAGCTCATCTACCACAGACCACTCTGTCTACCTCAGCAGATCTACCACAGACCGCTGTCTACCTCAGCAGATCTACCACAGACAACTGTCTACCTCAGCTCATCTACCACCGACCACTGTCTACCTCAGCTCATCTATAACAGACCACTCTACCTCAGCAGATCTACCACAGACCACTCTGTCTACCTCAGCAGATCTACCACAGACCACTGTCTACCTCAGCAGATCTACCACAGACCACTGTCTACCTCAGCTCATCTACAACAGACCACTCTGTCTACCTCAGCTCATCTACAACAGACCACTATGTCTACTTCAGCTCATCTATCACAGACCACTGTCTACCTCAGCTCATCTATCACAGACCACTCTGTCTACCTCAGCTCATCTACCACAGACCTCTGTCTACCTCAGCTCATCTACAACAGATCACTATGTCTACCTCAGCTCATCTACCACAGACCACTGTATACCTCAGCTCATCTACCACAGACCACTATGTCTACCTCAGCTCATCTACCACAGACCACTGTTTACGTCAGCTCATCTACAACAGACCACTATGTCCACCTCAGCTCATCTACAACAGACCACTCTGTCTACCTCAGCTCATCTACAACAGACCACTCTGTCTACCTCAGCTCATCTACAACAGACCACTCTGTCTACCTCAGCTCATCTACAACAGACCACTATGTCTACTTCAGCTCATCTACAACAGACCACTCTGTCTACTTCAGCTCATCTACCACAGACCACTCTGGCTACCTCAGCTCATCCATCACAGACCACTCTTGATCCAAAGTTTACACCTAGTGGAGAACAATACTACACTTGCTTCTTCCCTTAATAAATGTTTTTACCTAGATATTAAATTGAAGCTTGTGTGATATCCCATAAATATGTCGGCTACCAACAGGGGATATAAATAAATACAATAGTTTGGTGTATAGAGAATACTGCCAATTCTTAACAAGAGTCATCAGAAGACGACATATCCCCCCGGCCCCCACATATTTGATAGAACAAATCATCTGACAGTTACTTAAAATCCAGCTTGACTATTTTTTTAAATAAGTCTGATCGTTTCCATGGAAACCGAGAAAATATTAAATCACAAAAATTTGCAAATAGCAAAAGGCACCACTTTGGTATCTGCCTCACATGTCTGCCAAGTTTTGCTGAAAGATATTAAGAAGTTTTCGAGTTGTGCTCCAGAAACGAAACCCACCCCTCCCTTTTGGGCCTAGGTCTGAATCGTTTCCATGGGAATCGGGAAAAATAAAAATGCCAAAAATCTGCAAATAGCAAAAGCCACCACTTCGGGTTCTGTTTGATATATCTACCAAGTTTTGTTGAAAAATATTGAACTGTTCTTGAGTTATGCTCAGGAAACGAAGCCCACCCCTCCCTTTTGGGATCATTTCCATGGAAACCGAGAAAATTAAAAATGACAAAAATCTGTAAATAGCAAAAGGCACCAAGTTTTGTTGAAAAATATTGAATGGATTTTGAGTTATGCTCCGGAAACAAAATGATTACGGACAGATGGACGGAATGGTGGACGGACGGACGGACGGACAGACAGCCGATGGGGATTACAGGGGGGATAAAAAGCACTAAAATCAGTAGATTCTGATTGCTTACATGAGAATACATTCCCAATCTGATAACAGACCAAGATGTAGAACTCCACACTTGTTTGAAATTGGTATTTAGGTAGTAATTACAGACTTGAGTCAAAGGCATAGCTAGACGTTAAACATATGTGCCAAGTTTCTCCATGCCTCCATGTGCCACACTAGCAACAGTTGCTAGGGACCTAGACAAGGCCTGATTGGAAAGTGTATCTATTAATTGGTAACGTGACCTATAAGTACCCAAACCAGTCTGAGGCACTGCTCCACAGTGCAATCACTACTTACCTCAGTTTAGTTAATGGCTTAATTCTGTAATCCAATTTCGTTAATGTAATGAACTTCCCTCTGAGAACAAACAAAATCTATTTATCTGACAGATCCGTGCATATGTACAGATAGCGAAAAAACATTGTATCTTGTTTGCGTACTGTGTAGTGAATATGAGGGACAGGTTGACAGCTCTATTTCCTGGCCAGCTCTACTTAAGGTTTGTACGTCGTCATATGAGCGAAATATTCTCAAGCACAACGTTAAACCCAATTTCACCTCACCTCACTTAAGGTTTGTACTAATTAAGGGTACAAGTACACTACTGACATGACAAGAAGACAGGAGATGTATACTCATTAGAATCAATAGTTCATCTGCAGTCAGGCTTGCTTCATCTATCTGACTGGTCTCTCTAAACATATGTGACAACACATTCTCCATTGACACTCTCTGTAAATGCCTGTTCTATCTGTGTAGATATAAACAAACCCACTGACACTGTCTACATACATATATGTGCATACATACATTAACCCACTGACACTCTCTACATACATTAACCCACAGACACTCTCCACATACATATATGTATACATACATTAACCCACTGACACTGTCTACATACATTAACCCACTGACACTGTCTACATACATATATGTATACATACATTAACCCACTGACACTGTCTACATACATATATGTATACATGCATTAACCCACAGACACTGTCTACATACATATATGTATACATACATTAACCCACTGACACTCTCTACATACATTAACCCACTGACACTCTCCACATACATATATGTATACATACATTAACCCACTGACACTGTCTACATACATATATGTATACATACATTAACCCACTGACACTGTCTACATACATATATGTATACATACATTAACCCACTGACACTCTCTACATACATTAACCCACTGACACTGTCTACATACATCACTGGTACATACATGTATATATTTCCCCACTGACATCACTGGTACATACGTGTATATATTTCCCCACTGACATCACTTGAACATACATGTATATATTTCCCCACTGACATCACTTGTACATACATGTATATATTTCTCCACTGACATCACTGGTACATGCGTGTATATATTTCCCCACTCACATCACTGGTACATACGTGCTTTTATTTCCCCACTGACATCACTGGCAATACATGTATATATTTCCCCACTGACATCACTGGTACATACGAGTATATATTTCCCCACTGACATCACTGGTACATATGTGTATATATTTCCCCACTGACATCACTGGTACATACGTGTATATATTTCCCCACTGACATCACTGGTACATATGAGTACATATTTCCCCACTAACATCACTGGTACATATGTGTATATATTTCCCCACTGACATCACTGGTACATATGTGTATATATTTTCCCACTGACATCACTGGTACATACGAGTATATATTTCCCCACTGACATCACTGGTACATATGTGTATATATTTCCCCAATGACATCACTGGTACATATGTGTATATATTTCTCCACTGACATCACTGGTACATACCGGTTCATGTATATATTTCCCCACTGACATCACTGGTACATACGTGCATATATTTCTCCACTGACATCACTGGTACATACATGTATATATTTCTCCACTGACATCACTGGTACATACAAGTATATATTTCCCGACTAAATGACTGGTACATACGTGTATATATTTCCCCACTGACTGTGTCTGTCCAGTTCCTGGATACAAGTTCGTATCTTGCCTCCCTGGCCACACCCAGCCAGCACAGCAGCATCATATGCATCGTCCCAGTACAGCTCTATTGTGTGGTGCGTCACCTTCCCCACAACCGGAGGTGCAGGCTTAGACAGAACTGAAACACACACAGCAAATCTGGACAATCCATAAAGTACACATTTAAAGAAATACCATTTTCTTCATGTCTAAGAATATGAGTGTTCAAGAAACCATGGTTTTGGGGTTTGTTTATCACTAGCATTTCTATATACCTCTGTCTACTGATTCTGTTAGTGTGATGACAATGGATAGGTGAACAAAATGAAGGACTTGGTGTAAACATGACATCAGGGGCACATATGGCTCCGAACAACCAGGAGAGGCAACGGGGATGTGCAGCATCAATATTAACTTATGAAATGACTAATATAATAAGGGATATGCCTCTACCATTGGTTAAACATTTGTTATTATCTGTGCATGGTCTGAGTCAATCTACTGTGATATTTTGAGGGAATCTCATCCATTCCCCTTGCAGCATAGGCCTAGTTCAGGCTCATACAGTGACTTTGGGTGTTGGCATATACATCGTCTGATGAATAGTCCCACACATGCTCCATGGTGGAAAGGTTTCAGGACTCGGTGATTTGCCTTGGCATTCTGGTTACATTGTCCTGCTAGAGGTAGTCAGTCTTCATACATACACACTTAAACATGCCTATCCAGAAAGTCTACAGTGATTCTGGACTCATCTGAATACATTACCCAAAACTATGAGTAAAATACCCCATTTTCTAGGCCCTAAGCACCATTAGTGTCTGGCCAGAACGTACTGGATTGTTACATAGTTGTACAACATATGGTAGCTGACAAAACAAAGCTGCATGTACATGATTTCTAATGCCGTGGTCAGTAACTTGAACTTTTCTGGCCAACAGCAGCCTGATTTCTGATTAATCAATCATTAACTTGTTTTGTTGACCTTAGATGCCCTTTTACACCATTAACATTTGTTTCTTCAGAACCTGTTCCAAAGTCTGAAAATCACTGACAGAGATACACTGAACATACTCACAGGCTACCTCTTGCTGAGTTCTACAAATTTGAAACATGCCAATAACCCTTAGGTATCCATCACCTTTTAGATGACTTATTTACATATACTGCAATATGTGTTACTGTGGATGATGAAAATCAACAAGAGTTATTGCTCAGCGAGTTTGACAACCTTTCACTGAAATATCAAAAATTAAGATTGACCCCGTCACCCTGGCACAGAGGAATTGCAAGGTCCAAGAGTCATGTGCAACCAAGTGCTGAGGAGCTTAACCACTGGATGAGTAGATTCATTTGGTCTCCTTTCACATGTGGCAAATTTGAACCATGATTATTATGGGGACAGTGTCTGCTTTCTATAGTTTGTGTGACCATTTCTGCTCCGTGAGTTTGATGCACACAATAACAGCAGCCCCCACCAATCACACAACAAACCTTCAAGATTCAGTTAAATTCCACATGAACCTAAACCAGCCAACACTCACCTATCTTACAACACCAGTTTTAATGGACATGAACTACATTCTGCACTCAACATTCAAAAACAGCCTTAGACATAGCATTAGACAATATATGATACTAAAATACCTCTTGTTAAAAATCAGGAAGTTTAGTTTTCAGTTTAGTTTCAAGTACCAATATTAAACCCACACAACCCAAATGTCAGTCTGCTCACCAACCACTCACTAACTTTACATATTTGTAGAATCAGGAAAACCTTTACATGACAACAAGATAAAAGTGGTCAACATCCAAACGTATTTCTTATAGATGTGCAAAGGGTTTTGTCGCTTCTATCAAAATTGTACAAAATACAAACAGTGATCTAGCAAATCATAACACAGCTAGTCAGTGCTGAAACAACTGCGTGAACCTGAAGCTTCTTAACCCTAATGTCAACTTGTGCCCACTGTATCATCTCCAGCATCTCAAACTATACAGTTCAAGCGCTATTAAATAAAGATACATTTTCAGCTGATAAAGCGCACAGTAAAAAGTTCTAAACAATCTTTATCAAAGATGTCTCATCACAAATCAAATTTTATATCCATCCCACACCAAAAACAATATTCATATTATCTGCTAGACATCAACAAACAGCATGGGATTGGGATCAAAGTAACTGATCGTCTTCTCCAACATCTACACAAAACTTCTCATTTAACAAGCCATTAATTTCCTCTGCCAACCAACAATCTAATTAATCACCCCATACATCACAACGTCTCAGCCTTCATCCCACCAACAATGCTAATATTTGTTCCCCTTATGCATTTTTAACATCCCCATACATCAGCCTAATGGTTCCAAACTTATTCTGGCTTTACAATTACTCAGTTTCCCTATATATACAGTTCTTTTTCAAATATGTATGTAACAATATTACATTTTGGGGCAATATTATCACCCCTATATTAAATGTTTCCATCTACTGCTAGTACTGAGCCATTTCGTGAAGTACCAGAGATTGATAATATCAACAACTGTTACACATATTATATTTGGGATTACACTTTCTCAGAAAAGTACAGATTCTAGTACTTTTGTTGGGTTGACTCCATCTGGGATTCGAACCCACACCCTTAGAGTCAGGCACCTAATTGCCAGCACACAAAGTCAGCCGCCTAACCGACTCAGCCACCATAGCCTCAACACCACAGCTTCCAAATGGCATTGTGTATTCATAACTCCTTCACTGTATCTACACATACAAACTTATATTTCTAATAAAATAATCACTACCCATGACAGTGCTGCACGTACAAGGTGATATCCTTATTCTGCAGCTGCTTACATACAAACAAATATCAATCATTATCATGTTAAAGGGTCACAGAGGATTCAACAAAAGAATCTTAATGTCCTCTATGACATATCAGATATCTGGCCGTATCAGAATATGTGAGCACCATCTTGTTTGAGGGATAGAAAGATGAATGGTTACAAGCAATAATGTCATAGAAACCTCCTGAAATAATAGTAATAATACTAATGACAATAACAGAAATATACTGTTGGATGGTACAGCAATGGGAGACAACCAGGTGGAGACATTCACAGACTTAAGTCTTTTAAAGTCAGTCATTTGAGGAGGAGCCTTCTGGAAACCACTGAAGTCGATGATCAGGATGAGTGTTCTGGCATCATCTGACCACAGTTCCACCTAGCAGCTTGGCACGTTCAGTGAATTAATTAAGTTTGAATTATGTACCATTAGTCCTTAATTCCAGAACCTTCAAATTTTTTAATAGGGTTGCCAGTTTTAGATCCTGACAGAGGGAGACCTTTTGGCAACTGGTTTGGAGAGTAACTTTGGTACAAAAGGGTTAATACTAATAAGAAACATTACAATTACGTCACTAATCTTAGCCATGTAGACGTGAATGGTTGCCTACATTCACAGAGCATGCTCTGAGCACTACAGTTAAACAAAAACAAGCCAGCCAGGCTTCTCATAGGCACTCACATGAAAGGCTTGTACAGAGATGTAGAGTTGAAGTGACACAGTGCCCCAGAACAGTCTCTCCACCTTTACCTGATGTAAGGTCTGGGCATGAAAGGTGTGTTGTCATCTAAAAGACTTCACACTTTTCAGAAAGTCTCACATGAACAAAAGATTATTGTACAGATGACAGCAAGTTGTGCTGAAAGATCCGTAGCCATACAATATATATTGTGGAACAGACAGTTGGATCAAAGACATCTTTGTGGCTTATATGGGTTGGTAAATGTTGACAAGTTCGCTGTTCTGGACAGAATGTGTGCTGTAGTCATTGGCACCTTTTGAAGTTTCTCCAGTGATGAGTCAAGCCCCAGGATGACTGTTTGAATAATCAAGCCTGGAAAGTATCATTTACAGAACAAATGTCTTTGTTGCACTAGAAGAGCTGAGATGGCAGATCTGTTCAATATGCTGAAGACAGTATAGCATGGCCAAGATTATCTTGATAAGAGTCTGTGTACACTCCAAGTTGGTTTTTTTACTGTCATCCATTGTTTGGTTTGTGCCGTTCCATCAGTCATACATTGTTTGTCTGGCATAAGTTACCAGCATTATTGCCAAAGAAACATTCTAAAATGCAAACATTCATGCAACAGAAAGCCTTACACGAGTATATGTTGCACACATTATCACAATACACATCTCCTGAGATAAGTGTAAGTTGCAAGCATTACTGCAATAGAAACCTCCTCATATGAATACAGGTTGCAATCACTACTACAAAAGAAACCTAAAACATATGTAAGTTTGTATGCATTATTGCAGCAGAATCCTCCTGAGATGGACATAAGATGCAACACTATAGTAATGACAGCCCTGTGTTCTTTCTCTGAAGGGTCCATGCCTCAATCATCATGAATCATGAAATATTAGTCAGAGTAAGTCACTCCACTGTTTTTTTATGTTATTTCAAAGGTTGTCATCAAGCCCATGTTTCATGTGCTGATTTAGCGGACATTGACCTTATAGATGTTCTTGTCTCTATTAAGACAACAAACATCAACATTCAAAATCAACAATTTCTTTGAATTATATATATGCTACGTGTTTATTCAGTATAAACACTTTGTCAGTATATCTACAGTATGTCTATTACCTAATAACAACAGCAAAGTTTTATCCGACCCGTCTCATGATTTACATTCTTGTTTTAAACTTTTACCATCTGGACGTAGATTCCTCGTCCCTAAAGTTCGCACAAAAAGGTCACAAACATCATTTATACCTGTTAGCATTAAACTTTTAAATGAATGTTGGACATAGCCATAATCTTAAATGCATTTGTCTACTAGTCTCTTACAGTATACACTTGTTATTCTTCTCATCCTTTTTATTTGTGTGTTTTAAGGTGATTGTGTTTCTGTGCTTAATTTGTTTTAACTAGTGTTGGGAATTGGTTAAAATATAATAATTGATGATTGGTTCAATACAACCGATCAATCATCGAAAATAATTGGTAAGCGTCATTTATCAAATTTTCCTGGTTATGTTTGTTAATGCGTACCAAAAAAAAAGGGAAAAAAATGTAGTTCTTTCGGGGGGGTTTCTGCAAATTGCACAAAATGCATTTGCAAATCTTACATGCTCCAATGATGTCTGGTATGTTAGGAATATATACTTTGTGGAGTCTATAAGATACATTCAATAATGACTTCGTACAAGCTTGTAGTGCTAATGAAATGTAACAGACAAAGCCAACCTTGTGAAAGAATATTGTTAATGCAAATAAGTGTTCCATAACTTCCAAAATTGTTTGTGTTGGATTATGAGAAAACATGATCGATTGCTTGGTCGTTTAGTCATTGCGACCAATCATCGATTATTACAATTACTAGTGGTGGTAATCGGACCATCACTAGTTTTAACCATGCTGTATGTCTCACTGTTGTAAAACGAATTCCTTTGTCGGGCAATAAAGAATTATTATTTTAAAAATATTGCTGAGTGCAGTGTTGAGCAACAAGGAAACAACACAAAAATAACATATTAATCCTCTCATTCTCAAGGCTGATATGGAACCCTTTGGACTTGACAGCTTTATAGTGACATCCCCACATCTAACTTGCAATAACTATTTACCAAGTGGGATTTATGTATCATTGAATAATACATGATATGCATAAATGCTCTGTTTTATAAATACATAAAGTAGTTTATGTACCTCAAAATGAAAATACTGCAAATTGAAATAATCTTGGTCAAATGTATCAGCAAACAATGAATCATAACAGCCATTGTTTATATGAGGCGCTTCACATTCCGTACCATACAGTCGGATAATTTCTTTGTAATTTTATTGAATGTATTTTTACCATCATATACTGAACCAAACTTGATATATACTGCATAGCTTAGAACAAAAGATATGTGCTATATACTAGAGCTGTTATGATTCACATGCTTATTCAGTGAATTGAACTGTAACAAAACAATGTTTGGTACCTGATTTTGTCGGTTACTAGTATATATCAAAATGAGATATGCAAAATTAAAACAACTTTTAAGAAGTTACATTTATTCAGGACTTCGAGACCATATTTCTATTTTTCAGTGATATTCTCTAATGATTATAAGATGATCTCATCAATTGTTAAATCAATATATTAAACATAATACTGTTTTTGGCAGTTTGTTTTCAGAATACAGTGATGCAAGACATGAACTCAGTTTCAGTCTAATGTCACTTGATACAAAACTATATCAACAAACAAATTTAGGAATTTTGCTACATGATTTACTTGATTATACAACTCGTATTTTCATATCTGCTTCTACTTATATATATAACTTCTACTATTCTTATTTAACATTACAGATATCTTGAACCTCCATTTATAGATCTTATAACTGAACTGCCATTATTTCACCACTAAACTTTGTGGAACAGCTAGGTGCCCTGGTGGTCAGGCCAGGTAATCTGCCAACAGCCAGCAATAGCATGATGGGACATTGTTCATCGTATCATCCACTGGTTTCTCTGTCAAGGCTTGCTTATTACAGACTGCAGTCATCTTGAATCAATATTGCTGACAGCTTTGTTAAACATGCATCATACAAACTCCATTTTCTCTACACACTAATTCCTACACAAATGTGTTAAGTGTGTATAAGCCTCTTTAATGTGGTATAATGTAATCTAATATTGATAAACCAGTAACATAGTTACACGCTTCAGTTTATTATAACATTCATTTAAAAATGAGCTGAAACAGAATTTTCCTTTCACAATAATAACGTGAATATATATTTTTTTTAATCAAAAAAGCTTAACATTTTTTACCTATGTGCAACGATATGTCCCCTATCACTCATGGTGTTTACTGACTACTTTCTACACGAATAACATTGAATTTCAACCATTTTCAAAAGTAAGAATTTCAACGTAAGACATTATCTACCACACAATATAATATTCTAGATCTACTTAAAGTCCATAGTAAGTTCATGGCGACTTCTTCAATCTATCGCGATACTGACACCTGAGCAGTTGACGTAGTTTCCAATTGGAGACATGTAGATCTAGTGTATACAAACGACAACTGTCATTTACCTGTGTCATCTCCTGCATCTGTAGTTTGATACATAGCTGGTATCCCTGGAACTGTGCACTAAACATACAGTGCTCTACCACTTTACAGTCATCGGTTGACTGAGCTCCACTATTTCCGTCTCGAAGCTGTCAACACACGACTTGTAGGGTATTTTTAGATGTCAATGAATATTCTATAGTTTGTTTCAGTTTTCTCCGCTGTATTTGCTGCCGCCACAGCCTCGGACGTTCACCTTATTTTCAACTATACAAAAGGGACCGTTCATATGGCCCCCGGGGGGAGGAGAGAGAGAAGGAGATGGGGAGATGATGATGTTTATGGAGAAGCATGTACAATGTGCTGACATTACCCCACACACCCACCCCTTAAAGATTTATGTACAAACTAAGTGAGCCCTCTGCATGTCATGTACAAAATCAATGACCCTCCCCTTCCCATAATTTTTAAGCATACATGTTTAATATCATTATGTACAAAATATCTGACCCCCTACCCCCTAGTGCTTATGTACAAATTAATTACCTCCCCATCC
Source organism: Haliotis rubra (assembly GCF_003918875.1). Classification (NCBI taxonomy): domain Eukaryota; kingdom Metazoa; phylum Mollusca; class Gastropoda; order Lepetellida; family Haliotidae; genus Haliotis; species Haliotis rubra. The sequence continues at coordinate 907,824 of NW_025767039.1, forward strand.
CACCCCACCTCCCCAGAAAAAAATGGGTGACCACCCCACCCCCTCTTAAAATCATCATCACGCACGCACGCACGCACACACACACACCCTAGTCATAAATTATGAACGGTCCCTAAAGTAACCGGCATATATCTCTCCACAATATATTTTACATTTTTAAACCGACCGTTAATTTTTGCGTTGGTCTTAATCCCATATGCATGTCTAAAAAGTCAGGATATTATTTGACAATAGTGTGTATGTTTCTGTCAGATATTAATGTGCAAAATAATGGTTCAACTGTCCCTTTTTATTGAAATACTTGAAGTGATCCTGTTTGTGCGAACATATTCCAGAAGACAGTTCTGAGTAAGAAGTGTTCAAACAAGTCAGCAGGCTGAAGAACATAATAAACGTTTGTACCTGCGGAGATTTTCCAACTGTTCTGGTGATAGAAAGGGTACACTTATTGCAGCTGCATGGCCACGCGTAACTAACTATCGGTGTGTTGATACAAAAGTATACAAAAGTCAACGTGTAAGGTTTCTGTTTGTCAATTTCTATCTGTCTTATCGCTTTACCATACCGGGTGACCATATTGCTATCTACCGACGTGCTTGGACTCTATACATAAGCTGTTGATCACTGGTCCAGACTATTATTTACAGACCGCCGCCATATAGCCGGAATATTGCTAAGTGCGGCGTAAAACTAAACTCACTCACTCACTATAATTAAGCTCCGAATTGAAAATGACATTGAATATATTCTCCAGCACCCATTGACATTTCAGTGTTTCAGTTTATCATGTCGGTTCTGCAGTGTATTAATTGGACAGAGACACACACGAACATGATGTTCTAGCTATTTTTCATGTATCTCAGCTAGGATAAGGCCTTCACGTATTCTATCAATTATATATACACGTAATGTTGAGGCGATAATACAAGTACAATTTAATGATGGCAATTGGTGATCGCCTGATATAGCTGCATATCGACTATAGGAGTCAGTTATATCACGTCACGTGACTGGTATAGTCAGGCTGACCCTCCAACTGTTGGCTGTTGGGCTGCTTAAATTGGTCCAGGTCAGAATACAGTTTTAGAGCCGAATATCACATGGCTGATACCACCTTGTATTCACACGAGTTTTAGAGCTTGGGGCCCTAGCTAATGGGAACTAATTTCATTCTTAGTAGTTGCTTTGAGACCGTACTGTTACGAATGATTTGCACATACATGGTGTCACACGTTCTAGTATACCACATAAGGGCCATTTTCCTCTGTGTTTACACCCCTTGCCTCCTGATATCAAATAACCCTGATCATTTATCAGCATTAATCATGCATCAATGATAAACCTTATCATTAATCAGAAATAAGAGTAAACGATATAGCATCGACATGACATAAGGGACGTGCATATAGCTCTGAAAGATACTTGGGAGTATACGAGTTGAAGGGTTGGCAGCAAATGTACAAATCAGTCACTAGATCGCTCAGTATACATAAACCATTCATCATACAGTATGCTGGTATGTGGGACGAGCAATTAAGAGCACGACCAAGAGGTGCAACGTATATAAAGTGATGACTGTATACGTGTATATTTACCATAAGGTTCGGGTGAATTATCAACTTCAATAAGTGTAAATGTCTTCCTGCTCTTCCACACTCTAGCTGTTTTAGAAGCTAGTGCCAGAGTCTGCCATGGCGATCGTTTCCGCGCCGAATTACATCCATATTGTGAAAGAAGATCCATTGTTTCTTCAACTTCAACAATGTATCCGCTGATACGACGTTCCTGGACCCCGAATAACGTTAGTGTTTGTGAGTGTGTCACATCCCTAGTGTGACTACTCACGTCCATACAACATTACACCCCGGTCTGACTAATCACTAATCTCATTTGCAAGGTCGCTGTTTGATAAAAGGGTGGACCGACCAAAGCACGATAATCTGGAGATCAGGATTGAATATGTGACTAACTAACCGCAACGATAGGCAGGTCTTGCCTTGTCGCGTCTCTCTCCTAACCCTGGGACTGTCAGGAAATAATATAGGTGGGAAACTGTACATGGAGATGTGTTAGTTCATGGGTTATTCCTCCGATGTTGATATCAGTTGCAATGATTTTGTCAAGTTCATATATTCATATTATACAGCATCTGCCACGAAACGATGCATGTTTTTAAAACTTGTACTTTCACCAAATCGTTCACGTTTATCTTTGCCACAATAGAACTGGACGTCGCCTTTGTCTCCACACTATTACACCGAGTTTACACTACTTACACAGTCTATACCTGTTGATCGTCCATTAGATAGATAAACAAATATATTTATTGATGACATTTAACAGCTATTTCCATGATCGTACTGATCATTTGTGTAAATGGTTATACAGTTCCACGTGCGTTCCACGTCGTTCCATTACGAAGCCCTACGGTATACGGACTCGCTTGAGACACCTTATGGAATTTCAGCCCACACGTCCTCAGAGCTTGACATGAAGTTGCTGTAGGTTCTGTGGCTCTGCTGTCGCAGTCACATAAGACGATTACGTTGAGCCTTCTCGATGTCGGCAGCTCGTAAACAGGGTTACGGACAGTTTGTGCAGATGGAGGTCGTAAACCAGACTTTGCGAAGTATGTTGCCATCCTTGTAGCGATTGTCTGCTGATGTTGTGGTGTCGGGTCTTCCTGGTCTTAGACGACCACTACTGGTGCATTGTCGCCGATGTAGGTGAAGAAACTGGGCTTGACGAAAAATTGAAATATCTTGCCGTTGATGGTTGTGATTCACCAGCTTCGAGTCTGCCATTACTCGTAGCGTTGATCATGCAAATGTCAAAGGTCATCGGTATTAACTCTATCAGAGACACTATAGCTAAATCCGTTTTGTGACACTTTCTCGGCAATATAAGAACATGTAAACTGTATATTCATAGAACACTGCAGTACTGAATACTTTCTCTCCACGAGCTTTACTTTTGACTGCTGACTGAGTTTTGGTTTTACGCCGCTGTTAGCAATATTACAGCAACATCACGGCGGGGGACACCGGAAATGGGCTTCACACATTGTACCCATGTGGGGATTCGAACCCGGGTCTTAGGCGTGACGAGCCAACGCTTTTACCACTAGGCTACCCCACCGCCCCTATACTTTTGAAAATATCACCACCTATATCGCTGCACGTTCCCTTTGTAAGCGAGTCCCTTGTTATCTTATGTTAAAGTGAATAGAAATGGTCACATGTTAATCGATGAATGCAATGGCATAACGATGGCAGCAGCAATGCATGTTGCTGGCAGTAGAAATAACAGCAATAGTGCCCACCAAAACCACTTTTACTGCTGAGTCCGTCAAACACCCTGCAGGACGACTTCGAACAGATGTACGATAAAGTGTCCGGGGGCTCAGATCGTCCCGAGCATTATCCAGACACACGGAATAAACAAGCCCAGTTATATGTTACAAAGACATGTATTATTTCATTTAACAGTGTTTGTCACATTGTATATTGACGTAAAACAAAACAATTTAGTAACCTGAGTATACAATTATTCAATAATAGTTTGCAGCTTGCAGTGTTGGGTTAAACTGCATAGGCTGCCAGCGTAGGAAGGCTACAGCAGGTTTATCGATCCACGTTTCACCAAGGGTTAATAGGCCATCAAATATTCACTTTGGATCAATAACCACACAGGGCTTATTAATCACCATTATATCGGCTTTCTATTTGTGTTTTTCCGCCCGTACCTATTAAGGATGATTAGTAAGACTATATTACTATTTGATGATGTCAGGTCACGGTCTCCGCGGTGTTGGAAACTCTGGTAGTCTGGCCAGTATGACTAGGAAAACATCAAGCGGTTGTTGACTTGTCTTCACAAACACTCTGGGTACATCATAGAAACAAGCTATTATAATCAAGCAGTTTTCAATTACCAGATATTTAGTAATGCATATATCATGTTATTAAAGTCAGTGTACGTTGTAACTATCAGGCACATCGATTTGTGGCTGCGGTCAGTATTCACGTAAAGGATATCTGGCATGTAATAAATAATGGTGCACTTTGTCTTGAAACTCTAATTGAAAGGACGAGGCTCAAGATAGGCACAATATTGGCACAGTCAACCGATTAGAAGTAATATACCACGCTCCGCTAACCTCATACCATGTTTGGTACATGACCCATAAGTTATAGCACCCCCATGCATTAATCTGGTTACCGATCAGCTGTGTGTCTCCATATTCATAACTATACCCAGCTAAAAGAGTGAGAATCTAGACGGGGTATTTCATAAAGTACCACCCCAAGTCCCATGGCGCGTTATTGACTTGTTTGTTGTTAACGTCACATTCAGCAATAATAGAGCGGCCTGTCGACAATGAAGCGATCATTGTTGCGGGCAACGATCCCCGCAGTCCGTGTACATTCTTAACCAGGTTACAGAACCTTGTCCTTCTGGTTATCTCTTATGACGATGGTCCAGTGGGTGAAGTGTTCGCTCGTCATGTCGATGGTTCACAAGGTACAATGTGTGGTTCCCATTTCAGATGTCCAGTGACATTGCTCGACTATTGCTCAGAAGCGGCGAAAAAACAACTCACTCACTTACGATCAGTATTTGTTGGTGGGAAACCAGTCTAACTTAGAATCTATACTGGCAGGGACCATATATAGTCTCAGATACTGGTGAAAATGAATACACTTTTCGAAATCATTATCTTATAGGGTGACCAAGAGTGACGTTTCTATTAAACCGTTGGTATACTTGGTTTTCAAAATGGTAAGGGAGTGTGTGTTGATTAACACCGCTGTGTTCACCGCTGACAAGTATGTTTCGTCGCAGTGTCCTTTCTTTGCTCTCCGAGGAAGATCACCTCTCCGAGATTTACAAGTTCTTCTCACCACGTCCCATGAAGTCAAACAGATACAGACGCACCTCCCTCTACAGCAAACTCCAAATATATCTTTGTGTATTGAACACTTGGCCATGGCATGTCAGGTAACAACTAAACCAAAAGGAGGGGTTATCTCCGATATATAGTTAGCGATATAAATGAAACAATCGGCTTCTGGGGCCAAACTCTGCTCTTAATGCGTTTGTCCTGAACGCAGAACCGGCTCGTTACCACCCACTAGCAGCACTCGATAACACTATTTTATGTAAAATATTCGGAGCTCGTGTATAATCGATCATCTTCCCACTGCATATAGCTGTGTGCATAGTAGGGACCGGCCTGTCGAACAGCCGGCCATCAGTCTCTTGCCTCAATAAGCCTCGTCAGAATGCAGGATAAGGAACCATAATTAGTTGAAATTCCATGTTGTGGTTCATTCGTGTGGCATAGGTCAATATGTCTTTATGAATATCCCCTGTAAGCATGATTACAAATTTCACAGATAACCCTTAAAGTCATTCATCTTTTCAAGTTACATATATTATACTAAACTGTTGTTCTTATATTTTTTGTCATATCATCTTTAGTTGGGGGAGTTATGGGGCTACGTCGTTTATCAAATATGACTCTGTTACAGATGCTCTCAGCCCAGTTGGAGTCGTGGATAGTCGAAAGTTGGATCAAGCACAAAGTACAAAATTTAAGCTTTGGCAAAATGGCATGAAACTGTATGGATGTCAACTTCTGTCATTTGAGGACACGGCTTTTCGGAGTATATTCTAACTACTTCATCAGGTGATGAGTAAGGGGTAAGGATATACTCCGAAACGGTGTGTTCCTCATATACAGTAGTTGACATCCATATGTTTCGCCCTTTATGTGAAACGACATGCTTAAATAAATCAGGTGAATATTAATGATAAGTAAATTAGTAACTGATCAACATGTTCATAGATCCCTGTTTACCATAGACATGTTTATTCAGCCAAAGGAATCAAGTGTAGTTACCTGGTGGATAATGCAGCACAAGGTCTATGCATGTGTAACGGGTCGCTCGGTACATCAAATACGACAAAGCATTTAACAAACCCGCAACACTAACAGATAAACAGGATATATTCACAACTTGACACTGTTTTCATATTAAATTGACGTTAAGACTCTGGATATATATAATTTGGATAGAAACAAATACCGAGTGCGTGCGTGCGCAAAAACACTTAATGTCGGATAAATGTCTACTTATTTGTTCATAACGGCCGTCCCCACGAGACTGTCGTGTTTTTCTCTCTGGTCCCTATCAACCCTCACTCCAGACGGTGATGAATGACCGTAAATTCGTAATCCTAAATCGTACGTATAGGTAATCCGAAAATAATTTTTTATGCTTTGAAATAACTGCAAGCAAAAATAATGGCGAAGAAGATAAATCTCCCAACAACAAATAATTGATGTGTATTGAGGTAGTTTTATGCCGTTCCTATAAAGATTTCAATTAAACCACAGTTAATCGCTAGATCCCACCACATATGCAATTAATGTACATCGTTCGCATTCAATCAATAGCACCCCAAAGAATCTCCCCAAACCTTGACGGCTTCAGTGAGATTTTCTCGCTTGTTGGAATAGTCAATGCTATTTATTTCTCTACATGATCGAAGACTGTGCCCGGTTGACATGGAGCACATTTCTATTTCACCTGCCAAACTTTCATGAAACAAATCATATCGACATTCGGGGTATGATCCGAAAAACTGCGATACACGCCGATTGCAAGCTCCACACATCGATGGCGCCTTCATGAAGGGAACGTAAGGTGTCACGCACTGGGAAAGGAGCTTGGTGCCGAGTCCATCAAGGGTAGGTCACTCTCAAGAATGTACCAGACGGCGCTTTTTTCAAAATGGCGTCGCAAATGGAGAGCATGCTGAAACATTTTCAAAACAATAACAGAATACGCGATATACAAGCTCATTCAGCCAAAGTTCACTCAGTGGCTTGGAGCTGTGACGGCCGGAAGTTAGCATCTGGGTCTTTTGACAAAACAGTCAGCACTTACTCACTGGATCGCGATAGATTGGTGAGACAAACCCTATAATATTCCGAACCGAGTGCCGCTATGCGGTCCTACAGTATTAGCTAGCCTACAGTAAAGACTCATGTTTTGACTGTAGGACCGCATCGCGGCTCTCGGCTACGATATTCCCACCTCTGGCACTGGTATTCAAATTCGTTATTTTGGGTCCATTAGGTCTATTCTAAACCTGATTTTTTGTTTTGTTTATGGTCCTTGTTTTACTTCACACTCGTAATATTTAATCTGTGTGACAGCTGTCTGTATATAATGAAGACTGGACCAGATAATCAAGCGACTGACATGAGTATCGATCTATCGATTGGAATATGATTATATGAACCAAGACTGACCACCCGACCCTGTGCGACCATAGATTTTGTCTGCCACCTATGGGTAGAATGCAGTTTACTGGGTGTAACACCAGCCAGTGATGCCTGCCACAGATAATCCGAGGTCTTAGCTTGATCCTTAAAATCAGTATCAAAATGGTATATCCAGTACATAAGCCGAACCACCAACGTTCATACATCTGCTCATTGTTATCAGTTTTCGGAAATAGAGTGTCAACATATCCATATTGAATTATGCAAGAAAATCTCCTTGTTACACTATTGCATAACAAAATATGTTCTTTGCATATCTGGAATTACATTTGTAATCTAGTATATTAATTTTACTCTAAATGTATTTTATGCCAATGTACAGCTTATCTGTAGCTCAATGGCCCAGATTTTCGAAGCTCTGTTAGCGTTAAGATAGTCGTAAGTGCCATTCATTAACATTAACTTACGACTATCTTAGCTCTAAGAGAGCTTCGAAAATCTAGACCCTGGAGAGTTTACTATCATAAAGTCGCTTGCACATATCTAATGCAGGCAAGGCAGTACATTTTTACTGTAAATTTATGAAAATATGTCAGCAATGACACAATGCTTGAAAATTATCATGATTATAATTAATAACATCATCACTGGTGGTTTTTGTGCATTAAAACTAAATTTGCAAAGATCATTTTCTTTCCTCCAGTGAGCAACATTTGAACATGATGAATACTGCTTTCAAGGAATCTGTCCTAGAAGATTATATTGTCTCATTATGCTCATAATGAAGAGTTATTGAACTGTTATGGCGAAAACCATGTTTCAAGTAAATTCAAGGAAAGGAACACAAACATTTACTCTTTTATCATGTTTATGACTGATCATTGCTGATCCCTGAATTTAACCATTGAAACTATTTAACACTTTAGACTGAACTAATACCTCTTGAATCAACAAAATGTATTACCATGGAAATAATAAATAGTCTGTCACTTTGTCATAACTGAATGAGGATAAACCCCCAGTTAAATGGTTTCAAAATCCAATCATTAAGCTTTTAAATTAATGTCATGAAGCTAAAATTGTTGTTGCTTTAAGCAGTAAAGCAGTATTCTTGACTCAATTTTATGTTTACAAATTACCAAGCTTTGTCCATCCAGCTTTTGCCTGTTTAAAATAGGTTCCCTGCTCCCTTTACAAACTAAAAACTTAATTTGTAACAATGGTTTGACTGAGCATTCAATATTACCATGCTACCTGATAAGCTGTAATAAGTCACTCGTGGTATACTCCTATAAACACTAGGGCTGCAACGATTCATCCAGACGTCGATTCAATTCGATTTTCAATATTGGACCCTTGATTCGATCATATTAGATTCGATTGTTCATACAAGTAAAAACATCCTTTAACTCTCAGAGTTTATAAAACAAAATTTATCACACTGAAAGCCTTTTCCAAGATTTGACTAGGAAATCAGGAATGTAAATGATGTAACATTTTTCAAACAGATAAAATATGATGTTTAAACACAGAACAGCACTCAAATATCGAATCCAAATAGTAATCCTATTTACTGTTTTTTCCAGAGTAAGGATCATATTTTCCGTGGCCATGGTGACAGCGTGGATCAACTGTGTTGGCATCCACGCAATCCAGAACTCCTCGTCACAGCTAGCGGGGACAAGACAGTCCGCATCTGGGACACTCGTTCCAGCAAGTCGGCAGCTACAATTAATACAAAGGGTAAGCTGTTATTCAGAAAAAATGTTTCCGCAGTTATGTGTTTCTGTTAGGAAACAATATTGTTGTTTCACATCATAACTAGAGACAACTGGTAGAACAAATGATTGTTGTGTATTTTAATGTATATTTTGTTGCTATGCATGTGCCTCAATAAGGAGTAGGTGTTGACATATGTGAACTCACAATGTATGGCTACAATATTGATTAGGTGATGACATATGTGAACTCACAATGTATGGCTACAATATGGATTAGGTGATGACATATGTGAACTCACAATGTATGGCTACAATATGGATTAGGTGATGACTTATGTGAACTCACAATGTATGGCTACAATATGGATTAGGTGATGCCATATGTGAACTCACAATGTATGGCTACAATATGGATTAGATGATGTCATATGTGAACTCACAATGTAAGGCTACAATATGGATTAGGTTATGACATATGTGAACTCACAATGTATGGCTACAATTGATTAGGTGATGCCATATGTGAATTCACAATGTATGGCTACAGTATGGATTAGGTGATGTCATACTCACAATGTATGGCTACAATATGGATTAGGTGATGACATATGTGAACTCACAATGTATGGCTACAATATGGATTAGGTGATGACATGTGTGAATTCACAATGTATGGCTACAATATGGATTAGGTGATGTCATACTCACAATGTATGGCTACAATATGGATTAGGTGATGCCATATGTGAATTCACAATGTATGGCTACAATATGGATTAGGTGATGTCATACTCACAATGTATGGCTACAATTGATTAGGTGATGCCATATGTGAATTCACAATGTATGGCTACAATATGGATTAGGTGATGTCATACTCACAATGTATGGCTACAATATGGATTAGGTGATGACATATGTGAACTCACAATGTATGGCTACAATATGGATTAGGTGATGACATGTGTGAACTCACGATGTATGGCTACAATATGGATTAGGTGATGCCATATGTGAACTCACAATGTATGGCTACAATTGATTAGGTGATGCCATATGTGAATTCACAATGTATGGCTACAATATGGATTAGGTGATGTCATACTCACAATGTATGGCTACAATATGGATTAGGTGATGACATATGTGAACTCACAATGTATGGCTACAATATGGATTAGGTGATGACATGTGTGAACTCACGATGTATGGCTACAATATTGATTAGGTGATGCCATATGTGAATTCACAATGTATGGCTACAATATGGATTAGGTGATGCCATATGTGAATTCACAATGTATGGCTACAATATGGATTGGGTGATGTCATACTCACAATGTATGGCTACAATATGGATTAGGTGATGTCATATGTGAACTCACAATGTATGGCTACAATTGATTAGGTGATGCCATATGTGAACTCACAATGTATGGCTACAATATGGATTAGGTGATGTCATACTCACAATGTATGGCTACAATATGGATTAGGTGATGACACATTGACATGTGAACTCACAATGCATGTAGTAGTATATATAATAGCGGTACGGGATCAAGTCCAACAAAAGCCTCTGCAAAGCCTTTTTTCACAAATAAAGCTTTTGTCAGGCCCTTAGATCTCGCCACCAGTATATCTACTACTTTTGAGCCCCCGTTAATTTCCCGCCCACACGTGGCACTACTGTACCGCTATGCCACGTTGGCAGGAGGTAACATTGTACCGTACGGTACGATCAATAATTCCTCTCTAACAAAAGCTCTCCCTGGCCCATCTCTCAAGTAGTACAAGTTCGGCTCGTCTGCTTTGATGTCCACTTTATCTATGTTGTAAGTTTTGACTGACCATATTGGGTCAGCGGCTCCCTTACGGCTATCACCCTCGTGTTCCCCCGGCTGGTATAGGTACCTCACTAGGGCCCTATCTGATATCTGTTTCTCCTTCCCACGCAATGGAGCAGCCGACTCTGCCACTATTGATTTTAGTTTGATAGCGTCTGTTGGTTTCTTGCCTGTGAGACAGGTGGTTTCGTGGTTTCAGGCCGACGCCACCTGAGGTAACCGAGCTACCCATTCAGTCGATCGTTTTCCCGGGTTGGCCATCTCTCTCGCATGCTGATGTCCGAATAAGCGTTCGGCCAAAGTCCTATTGAATCTCTCAACTATGGCTTGGCTGCGATGGGCTCCGACCGTGCCACGCCTGACCTTGGTATCGTGTTTATCCAGCAGGTGTGACATGGCCCCCATGAACTCTCGCCCGGGGTCAACTTGCAGCTCTGTTGGCCACGTCAGTGGACTGGCGTTTGTATATGCGTTCAATCCTGCGGGCTACCTGGGCCGAAGTCTTTTCGTGGTCAAGGGTTCGGCTTCCTTGTAGCGACTGGCCACGTCCACGACGGTTAAGGCATACTTGTACCTCTTATCGTGGGGTAGGAATAGGAGGTCGGCCTGGTGAAAGCTATTGGGTATGTTAACGCTGAATTTCCTTCTAGGCACGTAGCTTGGTGCCGGTAAATAGATCTGCCACAGGGCTTGTTTTTCAAGCCACGCTTTGGACTCCTCCGGGGGTACTCGCGCCATTTTAGCCAGCTTATGTACGGCGCTAACTCCTTTCCAGTACCCACGCGGGCTGTAGTAAATAGCCTCAAACTTTCTCTGGTTCCGTGACATCGTCGTCGCCCCGACAGAGTATGGTAATTACATATACACCTATGTTCTTGGTTCAATTTTTCATGCCCGCATCGCGCATGCGTGTTGATCCCATCAATAGCTATCCAACGCCAGGTCCATTGGCGACAGGGACGCCTTTGTTTATCGTCAGTCCATATATCCTATGCCCATCACTTCTAAGCGTGTTCATTTTATGTCTAAAGGTACGGGTCTTGAACAGGGCTTCCCTTGAATCTGGCGTGTTTGATGTGTTGTTTCACCACATACTTCTTAACACCCTTCGCCTTCCGGATCTCACCATTGTCGGCCTTCAGGATGGAGTACATCTTAGGCCTCAAGCCTATGTACTCGGCTATGGGCGCCAGCAGCACACTCGTCCTTCATCTTGCCTAGGACCTTTTTATTTACCGTGCTGTGTATGGCATGGTCCTTGGGTAGTCGCTGGTGTCATACAAATCGGCGTTTTTCATGTCCTCATACACGCCCCTCGGTTCGAATCTCCATCAGCAGGGAATCCGTGTCAGTGTACAGCACTTCACACCTGTCGTCGTACTGTTTCTTCAGCTTGTTGTAGTAAAAGTCGTACATCAGGTGTTTGGATAAATCGAGGATGCTCATCCCCACGTAAACAGGCCGGTTGAATTTTATGTGACTTTTTCATGTGTAGGGCAACCAGGTCGTCGGTGAATATCTTGCTACGGTTGAATGCCGGGCTGGCTATCAGTCTCCTGAGCTTGTCTTCCTCATTCGACCGAACCAGCTTCACGGTCACGCGTTTCCTCAGGTTCTCCATAGTCTTACCAAACACCGAGTTGTTCACTGGTGGCAAGCTTTCGGAGGTCTGTGTTCATTCTGATGTATGGCTCCATCCAGGGGCTCTGGTTGAACACGAGGACCTTGTGTATTTTGGTCAGCCTCATACCCAACGACAGGTACAGCTGTAGGTTGCGATAGTGAACGATGTACTTGGTCTTATTCATTAAGTTGGGCATGAGTTTTTCAACGTCTGTCACCCGCCCACCTAACAAGTTATGTTGGTACTCAGATATCCAGTCTGGGTTAACCCTCATACGTTCGGGGGGCCAGGGGGTAGCTGTTGTGCGATGTGTGTAATGCCTTGGGGTATTCTAAGTCCACCTCGAGGATATAACCTTTGTTAGAATCGTCCGCGATGCTCATAACATCGACCTCGTGCGATGCCCATTCGAATCCCCCTTTGGGTAGATACTGGCTCATGGCCCAACCGTACAGGTTGTTGGCATCGAGGTAGAGAATATGAGTGGTTGGCTTGCTTGGGTCGTAGCCCTTCACGTATTGATTATTTGCTTTCGCATATCGTTTGGTTGCCATGGAAATCCCGCCTCGCAAGCCTTTCTCAATGAATAGGTGCATGTCGTAATCTCTGAGCAATTCCAACTTAACTCCGGTCTTTTTTCAGCAAGGCATCCCACGACAGACACGTCGGCTAACAGCAGCACATCTGTCCTCAAGTACAGGTCGTGATAGTCACCCAGATTCTTACAGCCCAGTTTATTCCATACGTTAATAGCGTGCGAGTAATCGTCTTGGGATATTGCCGAGTCGGTCAGGTTGCTGTAAAATTCTCTGATGGGGGGTAGTCTGGTCTCGGCGAACTTGGCCCAGCCATCCATGTACTCGTAGGGGTACACACCCTTCCTCATCAGCAGGGGTCGAGTCTCGGCGCCGGTGTATCGATCGGTGATGGGGAAGGTATCGTTGGCCTTGACCAGACTGTCGAGTGACGACAGGAGGAACTGAACCGAGTTGATGAACCTCAAGACATTCAAGCTGAAGGAAATGTATCTCTCCATGTTGTTGGGGATGCACGTCAGGTTGCCGGTGACTTTCGCGATGGCCTGCATGATCAAGTGAGAGTCATACCCTCTCAAGTTGTGAAAGACCACAGGGATGTTTATTGTCTTGTGGGTGATTCTGAGCTTGAGGTTGCACGCGCTGTGAGCGGCGCCTCTATACTTACCGGTGACGTGGCAGTGATCTCTCACCGAATCACCGTTCAGTGGTGAGTCACACACGTGGCAGTTAGTGCTACAGGCATGGGCTAGCCGATCGGCTTTGGTCATACGCATGGGAACGACTGTATACAGTGCATTCCTAATAATTTTTTCTTCCTCCTGCAAACACTTTAGAAACTTTTCAGCCGCGTCGGGACCCCTATACACTACCGGAGCTTTCGTTTTCCCATCACAACGGACGACCACATATCCAAACCCACAGGCCTCATGCTCCTGTGTTTTTGTGTGGTTGGGGTACCCCCGCAGCCTCAACAGGTTTGACCAAGGCTTCAAAGTCGGCGAGATGACATAAGGCACAGACATTTGGTTCTTGTGGTTGCCGAATTTTAGGATATTGTCACCTTCCTTAGGCATGTCGACTCGTGATGGCCGCCTGCCCCACACCTTGGCAATCCTCCGTGGATTCTAATAAATCAGCTCGTGTGAAGCCCGTAGACATCGTGATGCAAAAGTGTTTTTCCCATCGATTTCGATTGGTCATGCAATAGCCTGCTGAGATGTTTTATCCACGTGTAGTGATACTTTTCACCTAGCTTGATCATGAATATATTGATAACGCGGCGACCCAACAGTTGGGGTTTCCCCAACGGACTGACCCTGTGTACTATTGTTGTGTTGCCTTCATGCCCTAATACGTTTATGGCTATATCGTTCTGTTTTTCTATTTTATTGATCTGGGATATGGGGGTGGGTTCATCTATACCATCCCAGTTGAGCCCATCGTCTTGGGGATAGCTAGAAAGCCTGTTCGAATTAGTGTCAGCTGGAAACAAGGCTGACCTGATAGCTACCCTCAGGCAATCGTCTCCTCTATTCTTGACGTTGACCATGGCCTGTTTTTTCTTATAGTAGGGGCAAGTCTAGGTATGACCCGCCTCTGAACGGCATCGTGAAGTTAGCTATGTCTAGATAGACATTATTGATTTTATCAACAACCCACCCGACCCCATGTGTGTGTAGCGCTCTAGGTATTCTCGTATCTGCTGAAAACTGGTATCGATTGATGCGCCTATGGTCTCTGTATGAGTCACGACTTCTTGCCTACCTCGAAGTAAGGCTGAACGCACTCAGTGACCCCATTCCCGCTTCTGCTTATCGAAAGTGACATTTTCACTGTGATCTGAAACTTTATACTTCCCAGATTGTTTAGTTCCTGGTTGACTTTATCAGCGATCAGAGGCTTGATATCTGTGATGTCTATGTTCCTATTAACATGCATGCGCCAGCCTCTCAAATAGTTGCCTTCAGCTTCAGTGGGTATGAACTGTAGGTCAATAGCTCTATTCTGCCGTAATAGTTCTACAAGCTGTGGTTTCCTATCACGGGAATATCCGCCTAACCCCAAATTGCATGCACCTCGGCTTTTAATTGTTTTACAGTGGGAGGTTTTGCTACGGGGTCATGTGATAACAATGCGACTAACCCGCTCTCCCAGGTGGGAATAACCCGTGAACCCAAGCTCTTTTGCTTGGACTTGTAGTTGTTTTTACGTGGGAGGGGCTTGCAGGCCTAGTAAACGCAACAAGGCTGGCTTCCTCATTCGAGAGTAACCAATTACACCCCTCTGTCTCGCGATCTGCTTGAGCTCACTTAATAGTAGTCATAGTTGCGTACACACCTAAGTATATCAATCTCTAATTGGGCCGGCCGGCAAGGGACAACCTTGATAAAAAATAGTGAGGCGCTTTAGTAAATATCTAGTTAGACCTTATCGATTATTTCCTCGACCCACCCGGAACATACGCAGCATAGTAGGGTGTTTTGTATTACTTGCAACGAGTTGTCAACAAGTATATCTATCTCCCCATGCACATCTACTCGCCCCCCATCAAAGTAATTCCAAGTGTGCCCAGCCCATGGCACATCAAATCCTACTTTCACCATGATTGTAAACGAGCACCCCTTATATAGTTCACTAACAATCATGGGTTTGAGAACACTGATATCTATACTTTTCCCCACATACATCTGCCAGCTTTTCAGGCAACTTTCCCTGGGCTCAATTTCCACAAACATAGTTATACCTAGGTGTCCACAGTCTCTATTTGGGGACTTATCCTGAGAAGGCGCCTACGTTCTTTTATGTAGGCCTTTTTATTCTCGTAGATGAGATGATGTCTGACTACGCTTGCTTCTGCTGAGCTTTGCATAGGCATTAGTGCCCTTTCACCCCTATACCACACACAGAACACGTGTAGTTAGGGCTTCCCATGTGGAAACAACAGTACCCCTCAGTCCTGCATCTCCTACCACAGGGTTCTTTCTTCCCCATAAGTACGTATTCGCATCGGTACGGAGCAGGTCTCATCTTTGGTATACTTATATGAGTACTTAGTCAAATTGTTTTGCAACCAACGCAGTCGCTGCTATACCCAGCGCGATGAAGACCAGTTCCCGGTCCATTTGCCCCTTGGATGGTGTGTAGTACTGGCGCCAGTGTGGGCTTATGTAGTGGTTCCAGCTGTTTACCTGTTAGTAGGTAGTATTCTCTCGCTGCGTCGTCGACATCGTGGAATGTTTTAACGGCATGGCTCTCACGCCTGAGTTGTTAGTTAATGTAATCGATCCTCTGAACACGTTTTTTCACGTACTCGGATTGCGCAGCTTGTAATTTCTCAACAGCAAGGTCGTGCCGCTTCCTCTCTGCCTGTATCTCAGCCGCGTGTGACTCTCGTAGTTTCGAGAAGAGGAAATTACTCCCGGAAAATGCCAGGGCATTTACTAACGCCCCGCCAACCATCATGGCGATCGTAGCCATCCTATATTTACTTCATAAAATTTTCCCTTGTTTTACTAGGATGTCCTTTGTGGCCATCGCCATACCAAGGTTCATTATGAGTATACCCATATCCTGCAGGTTGAAATCTAGCTTGATAGTTGGTTGTTTAAGCACCATTTTGGTCAACCGAGCGTACCCTACAGCTAGACTGGCGACCACGGTGGCATGGTATGCGTCGTTGACGAACGTTTTCCCCCTCAGAGATTATGAATATGATATAAAAATATATATTTTATAACATGATATGTGGGTTGACCTCTAATTGCGGGGATTTCTCCTGGGGATCCCTGGGTCATGTATATAACCATGAGATAGCCACGGCAGCAGTTGCGCCTGCAATCAACAAGAGTGGAGCCGGTTTCCACGTGATACTTTTATTTTGATTACACCACCTTTTTTTACCGGCAGCTACTCTCTAAGGGTTCTTCTGCCTGGTGACTGTAGGAGGGTTCACCTCGGGAGGGTTCACCTCCCTGGGGGTTTCCCCCAGTTGGGGTTGGGTCTCCTCCTGTGCAGCATCCATCTATACTATTATTATTATTTTTCCCTTCCTTAAATTGGCAATGTTTTGCCGTGATAATCGCCGCTGTCACCGGGGCTAAAAACATACCGTATTTGTGGTACAGCACGCAGCTGATAGAGCTCAAGGCGTGTTCAATAAAAGGGTCTTTCTCAAGGGCCTCCTACAGGTAAAGTCGGCGTTCCTGGGGAATGGGAAGGAAGTATGACGCAATACCAGTGTATATCTGGGTCATAGCCGATCCTATAGTTTTCGTCATCTCTGCCCCGAGTCTAGCCTCGTATCTAGCGTACAGCTTATCGATTTCTTTGGCTGACATTTTGTGAATTTTTATCGGGAGTGTAGTCTCCAAAGTAATGTTTGGCTTTGCCCCCAACAGCCAACGCCACCAGTCTCTCTCGCTTATCATCGTCCCCTCGCTTATCATCGTCCCCTGGCACCAACAGTTGTTCGAGCAGTTCATCACACTCCATCTTATAATGTAACAAGCAAGTTTTAGTTTTAACAATATAATATACGGTGTAGGCGAAACACAGAGAAATGAAGGTTAAGTTGCACACGACTAACACTTCAAAAACAACCATCGGGAAGATGTGTCTTCCCTATAGAACTGTAACAATTAATTGCTAAGCATTGCTAAGCTTTGCTAAGCATTTGCTAAGCATTGCTAAGCTAAAACACCCTGTAGGCCATGGGTTGGTCGGTCTTAAGCACTAGCTTAGCATGTTTAGTTTCAGCGAGCTGTTTCTTCACACGCGTTCCCTATCATGTTTGCTCATCACATCGTTCTCTCTCAAACACTCCTCGAACGAATCCCTGTCCTTGCAGTGGAATAAGGCCACCCATCGCGTCTACTCCCTGAGGTCTTTCAACACCGAGTTGAACTTCTGTGTTAGTACCCAGACGCTGTGTTTTGTGTGCCGGCCGGAGAAGGCCAGGTACGATAGCATGTCTCTCTTTTTTGTTATCTCGCGATTAGCGCTGCAGTCGTCCAGTATGAACAGCGTCGACTCCCCTTTAAATTTGTTGTGATAAGCGTTCAACCAGTCCTGCAGACGTGTCCCCGGGTCGACTCTGTGTACGTCCGGGTCCGTCATCACCCAAGGTCTTTCCGTGTACGTTCTATTCATGCTCATAGTAGGGCACATGATAACGATGTTATCGAACACATCCCTGTAGTACCCCTCCAACATATTCAGCACGAAAACGGTCTTCCCACAACCAGTCTGCCCGCACACTATGGCGCAGTGTGGGTTGCGGGGCAAATGAATGCCGCTGGCAGGCAAATCAATAAATGGCTTGCACAAATCTCCCATTGTCTATATTAAGTCGCGCGTCCATAACTTGCCAGCGGATTGAGCCTTCTTGGTAATCTGGATTGTTATCCCCTCGCTGCCGTTGTCGATGCGGCGACCGCTACCGTGCAGTTTATCGTCATCCGTGGATCGCATGTCCAACCACAGCGCGTACTTGGTGGTCAGGTACTCGCCGATCTTCACGGAGGATAGCCCCAAGTCTTTGGTTATGTATGGGTGTTGTTTGATGGCCGGTAGCTTTTTTATCTCATCCCACCGCTGGTATGCCCTCATACCATGACTGAACAGCTGGTTGGGCACGCCCTCGATGGTCACTTCCACCTTTTCAATCTCGGGGTTGAAAAACTTCTCGCTGTCCCTCCGGAACGGCTCGTAATCCTCCACGGGGACGACCAGGATACCTTTCATCGATCGCGCCAGCACGTTCAAGTTGATATTCCACACAGTGTCGCTCTTATCCTGCACGACTGATCTATGCCTCAGTATGCGATCGTACAGGATGGCCACCTTCCCTGAGTACTGGCTTCGAACCTGCCTGGCCAGCTCTGGGCTAGTGACCATGTCGAACTCCAGAGAGATGTTGTCTATGGTGTTTCTCGCGTCATCGCCGTGCGGCGTACGCACGACTTTGCTTAGTCGTTAAACGTGAGCTCGTATTCAAGCCTATCACCCAGCGCGGCCTGGTAAAATGGCGCGTGTTCCGTGAACAACTCGAAGTCGAGCGGCACGCAGAGCCTGTTCCCGTACGCTTGGGCGATGGCCTTTTCACAAGGTTCGAAATCTACGCTAATCCGCTAGCCCAAGGCTAGTAAATCTCCCGGAGGACTACCAAAACATCTAACAGTAATAGTCCGTCGGGCTACCAGGCAGTAGTCGCATCAAAATGATATATAACTTTAGGAACCTAACTAACATATGATTCATTTATTAAATCTATCACTTTTCACAATGTCTGAAAACACTTATTACATTTCAAATGACCATATATTATTGACAAACTTAAAATAAAAAGCTATTTTTCGCAATGTTATTGGCAAAAACAATTCTCGGACACATGCTTCGGCAACGGGTCCACATCAAAGTTGTCAACGATGTTTCGAGATGATAATTAAACAAAGTGAAGAAATTGAAGATTATATTCAATAACGGTACTCATAAAAGTTGTCAAACCTACATTATAACTTACTATTCCCATCTTTATTGTGCGATCGTGTGTAATGTAATGCAAGTGACATCTCGGCTTTCATCGCCTCAAACTTCGTGCTCGGACACGATGTTTAATGCTAAAATATATGCATGAAGCATTTTTGTCACAGGTCATAACCTAGCACGATACGTCCACTAAGGTCCAGAATATAGGTATAGGTAGTGATCTTGTGCGTAACACGTTCAGAATAGCATGAATTTACCAAAAACTTTCGTCTAAATCTAAAAGTTTTCGTTTACGAGGGCTGTATCCATTGCTGTAATATGATTAGCTGCCTTAGGTCACGTGTGTGATTTTGACCAATCACGATACTCATAGCAGACTGTGACAGAAAAGCGCACACTCCGGCACAGCGATGACTTAACATAACATCACTGCCACAGGCTAATTTGCATATCACGTGACCAGACTTTTCTCTTGTTTGTAATCAAACGCGCATATTCATAATAAGAAGAGACTGGACTCATGAAAGCTTTTCGGCGCTCTCTTCATAATGTTTTACATTGTTACATATATATTATTCCACAACTGCGACAGTAAGGTCTATGACAGTACATATTTAGATATCAAACTGGCTGCATGGTTTGCTCTCCATCAGCTTCCATGAGAGCACGTGGAGCCCTACAACCTATGTAAACAAAGGATCGCTACGCAAATCAAAATAGTGTTACATGTTTTAGGATATTTTCTCAATGAAACTAAACCATTCTATCAAAGATGTTTAATTAGTTGTGTAGACTCGTCAAAAATAAAAGAGTTGACAAAAAATGTAAATTATATTGAATGGACGGTGCAAGATGTGACGAATCGTCACATTTTTCTGACCTGTGGCAGAGATACTATGCTGGCTTGCTGCATGAAACTCTGGGTAGGAGAGTGAGAAAAGCGTCATTAGAAACCAATCTTTAACCAATCAAATCGCTTCTTACAACTGTGAAAATACTCTTGGCAAGGGTATAGTTATATAGATGATGTTCAGAGCTTTCGAACGATACCCGCCATCAAACGAATCGCCTCACGTTTTGTATACAAAGCTTCGAAAACGGAGGTATTTCTGACTGTTGTATCACGTTAACGAGCGGAATGCCAATGTTATCGGGAAATAGACGACCATACATATTATTTGAGAAATATCTTGATAATAATTTTCCGATTGAGTAAACATGAAAAATAGAAAAGATAAACGTAAGGGGATAATTATGACATGTTACAAATGGAAAATATCGCTGCATTGTTTGCTTCCTTCATTATATTATAAATGTATAAGCTTGCATTTTCATTAAATATTAACTTATTTACGTTGTAGTTGTGTTATTTGAATAATATGATCATATCCATCTGTCATGACTGAATGAAACTATGCCAAAACATATTGTGTGTTTGTTTGTTATAATACCACACCTCTGCCAATACTGCTTGACTAAGTCAAATTAATTATTTGGTTTCTTAAAGATTGAAATTTGAGGACTACCAAAATTGTGTGAGGACTAGTAGTTTGGTGAGAGTCACTAGTCCTCATGGCTAGCAGACTTTTCAAAGAGATTTCTAACCCTGTTTCACCGTCCGTGATCTTGTCTAACTGGTCTTGCGTGAAGCCGTATCCCACGCGCAACCGGGTCGATTTGCTGATGCCCTGGTACACGTCATTGACGCGTTCTCCCTCGCTTTTCCAGAGGTCCCCGTAGCAGTGAAAGACGTCGCTGTCGTCTATACTCAGCACCTCGTTACCGCTGATCTTGATGGTGGTTTTCTTGATGATGGCTCGACCTACGTTCCGCACTAGCTAGCGTTTGTCGTTGTCGGAGGTCAGCATGAGGTTGAACGTCAGTCGAACCGTGCCTGGTACGATGAGGTCATTCTCGCCAAGGTTTGGGAATCTTACCAGCAGCGTTTGGTTCTGGTCTATCTTGCTGGGATTGTTGGTGATAGTCACCGACTGGCGCCACGGCTCTGAACCCTAGAGGCGCTCTTGATCTTCGAAACGGATCTAGCTTCCTGCCATACATTGTTATATAAATGAAATATATAAGTCTTAATATTAAATAATGGCTGAAGGCGGTCATGAGGACATACCTATGGATGATATGTGGGATGATAGTGCCCAGGCATTCGACGAGGAGGAAACCTCGTTCACGCAAGGCAACGAACTCATAAAGCAGGCCGTCAACGGGTTTTATGATGGCTTAAAAGGGGATAAAAATTACATCGAGCCGTGGGGGCGAGACTATTCCAAGTTTTTTGTCGATAGCAAGGGCACGCTGCGATTGAAGGCTCACCCGGGGATCGATCTCATGAATAAGCGCACGAGAGAACCTCTTGCCTTATCAACACTCGGCAGTCGTCATGGGGGTGACATTATCCGCGATGAACTAGGATTCATAGATTACGGTGGCGCACGGCCTAAGCTTCCCCAGGAGTCCGTTCAAGATCTGCAAGACGTCAGGGGTGCCACATCGGATCAAGACATGACTGATAACATTGAAAAGCTACCATAACAAACCCTTACCCGGGTTCGAATTTACCGTTCGGGAACTGCGCGGGGCTGGACAAGGCCATGCAAACCATTCGCGGACATCTCGTGAACAACACGCCAAACTGGACGCCGATAGACGCACCACGCCGCCCATGAAAAGGTCAAACTCGGTGAAACGGAGGACAAGTCTCTGAAAGCCACCATCGAGGAACGAATACGTAATTTGGAAGAGGAAAGGAAGACCCGGCTGGAAACGGCATCCTCCTTCCGAGACCAGCTTCGATCCCAGATCAGCCGTACGCTGGAAACCGTTGATCGAAGTCCTCTACCAGGACACCACGTTAGCTGACAGGATCCGGAATCCTGTTACGGGGAGCAAGGCATCACCATCGCCAGCATTCTGACTGCATTGGGCTTCATCATATCAACCCTGGTCGCGGTCATTGACAGGGTACCCCATCGCCTGCTGGCGGCAGTGGCACACCACCAAGTGGTGGGGCGCCAAAGCCTGGATAAAAAATCGGGAAGCCCTGGCTAAACTGGCTGGTAAGGCCGCGGAAGCCCTGCCCGCATCCTGGGTAGCATCGCCTCGTGGCTGCTGAGCTCTGGCTAAAACTGCCACGCGGCTCAGTCAAAACCTGTGGGCAGCCATCGTCGCCATGGCGGGTTTGGTATACGTAGCGGCTAAGGAATTTTTAACCAAATGAGACCGGCCGCGATCCCACTAACCACCAGGGCTGTTTTACGATCGATATGCTGCTGCAGGTGTGTGTGTGCACCCACAGGGGGTGTGTGTTGAGCCCTGGACTCCGGGGGTGGCGCCACAATACCCGTTTCACCGGTCGTGGGTGGTGGTACGTCGGGGACGTTGACATCGGGTTTGACGCCCAACTTTTGGCCTGCCGTGGCTATGACTATTTCCTTGTTGTAGCCCGCCACTTTTTTTACTCTCAGTTGCATATCGCTCGGAGCCATGTACAGTCCCACGGCGTATTCCAACACGTCTTGGTAGCGTTTGATGGCACTTGGGAGATCAACTGGAGCATTGATAGCATCCTCAACGTTAACAACGAACTGTTTCTGAGCGTCGTAAGCAGTCCCCTTACCTAGAATGTTGGAACGCGTTTGCGTCTGCGCACCCAAAAGCGCCCACACGTACATTCGAATCGAGTCGTTCAATCTGATTACACCGGCACGAGTAAACCCTCTCGACGTGTCCAACATGAACTTTTCCCAGTCATCCGCTGCCCCCTGCTCGAACCTCCAGACTCGGTAATCCTTGCTGTTGTCGAAAGCCATGTAACGGTCATCCCACTCGTTTGTTGTGATATGATACGACTTGTAACCCCAATCTTTCACCAGCTGTTTGCTGGCTTCCGCGATAGGCATATTGTGAGCGATGGGGATACCCAACCCGTGGTTCGGTCCCGGCAAACGCCAATCTGTCTTCGGGTTTAGTTCGAATTCGTTGCAAATACGTTTGTAGGCCCGTCTATCGTACTGGTTATTTACTGCGTTCCATGCCTTGTCCTGTGGGAGCGGGGCGCTGATCTCATTGAGGATACGCCTGATCTAGTAGTACACGTGGAACGTGAACACAGACTGACTCAGAGGTCCACGCCGAGTGTCGGTCAATGTCACGCCACACCCCGTTGTAGCGCACCACACGGCGAAGTTGAGTTGATTCTGCCAGAACTGCATCGGTTTGTTGAACCAAGCATGAACTACCTTGGCGTTAGTCACCGAAAACCTATACCGATCGAACACATCTATGAACTGGGCGTTGAAATACAGCCCATCAGCGACCACGATCTTGTGTGGGAAATCTATATCCAGTTTAGGGTAAAACACTCCAGGGGAGTACATTTTAAAACTATTATATAATGAGCATATATACTCTAACATGTACATAACACTTCCAGGAATAACGAGCGGCGGGGCCGTTCAGCTGATGCACGCGATCGATAACACGTCGGGTCAACTCGAAGCCGCACTCTGCGATATCACCTACCTACCGCGATGGACTAACATCAATGTCAGCAACAACAAGCTGTTCGTCAGTGGAGCTCGCAGCCAGATAACTGACGGCTACTACAGCATGTGCTCGTTAAGCGGCGAGGTCTTCAAGCCCCTGGGAGCCGAACTCAAGATGAACGACTCAAACGGCACAGTGATGTTAATCAACAACGGAAGAAACTCCTTGAGGCTCGGCCGACCATTGGCGAGGACACTCGGTATGTCGCCTGACGAGATGAAACCAACAACCACCATCACAGGCATGAAGTTACCCGACCTAGTACCGTACCGAGAGCTGTGCATTCATCTCGGCCAGGTGAGCACAACGGACAACATTCAAGGTGGCCACCCTTCCACGATACTGAGAACCGTACCGGTGAAAACGGAGAAATACAACGACGGTAGAACCGAGTCATTTTCACCGCGGCAGTATAAGAGGTTAACCCAGGGCAACATCCCTGAGCTGATAATATCGGTGTTAGATATAAATCATAATCCCGTGAATATAGGATACCTCAGCATAACGCTGCACATAAAATGACCAGCACACAAGGCCCCGAAGATGAAAAAATGTGCCCATACGGGGATCTCCGACCTCGGGGACATAATGCTGATTCGACGACCCCGAGTAGATGGTAAATTGTACTTTGCAACTGAAAACAACATTTACAAACGCTGAAGTCCCTCCGTGGAGCCCTAGGTGATATAGTAGATACCTCAAGAGCGGTCGTCAACACTCGGTACACCCAAGTCAACACCGGTGATGATAAATGGATAATATACCCATCGTTCGGGGGCAAACTGTTCGACTTAGACGATGTTGAGAGCACTACCGTCGCCCGAAACAAACCATATACGCGAGTCTTCACCGAAGGGGACAAGTGGGTGTTGTTACCCGCTAAAGGCGACTGGTTTCTAAATATTAGGCTCGGCTCCCCCTACGTGTTCACGGATAACAAAGACAACTACCTAAACAAAGTCGTGAACAACGGAACCCTGCTCGTGGCTTACGTCCCGACTCAGAGACGTAGCGTAGTCATCAGCCCAGTCGCCAGTATGGCAGCCCACATGCTATCGAGTAAACCGGGAGTGCAAGACGTGACATTGCAGTTGGTGTCTGAATTTGCTGGCGTGGTCAACGTCCTGGCGAGCCTACCGGATAACGCCACTCTGATCATCAAAGTATACCTAGGGGAACCATCACGGGATGAGGTTGAAATCGTGAAGGGGATCAAACTCGGGTGGGCGAAACGACACCAGTATCACGTTTGCACCGTTTACATGCGGGTGGGTGTCGACTCCAAAACCAGTCTGCAGTGAGTCACTGTGATCGTGGAAGACACGATATCACTAACCAAGATCTTCCTACCTGACAACATACACTTCATGGGGGTGAAATGCACCCCTGAACTATTATCTGAAAACGAGTTGGAAACTATATCGTAATAGTATTATAGTATTATAGGGATTCGATCAGCCTGGTGAGGAAGACACCTTATACATCCTGCACTTCAACGACAACGTGTATAGGCGGGTGTCGTTATCAGATTTTAAAGAGCCTGAATGGTTAGTCAACTTAACCCTCACCTCACCTTATATCTCCTTGAAACAAAATAATACTATCTCCGAGATTAGGAACAACGGCATCATTCTAGGATCGTTCGTTCCGGAATCTAGTGTACAAGTCATACCAATACCAGACCACTCGGGCAACATGCTAACAGTGGGAGGGTAAAGACAGAGATCAAATTACTCGATTACCAAGAGGTTTTTAGAGATGTCGCGGAAAACTTCACATTCATCATAGACGTCTATCTCGGAGATATAAGTTTGACTAGTAATTATATTTACATTATAGATGATATGAAGATAGGTTGGGAAGACAGGTGTAATAACCAACGTTGTCGTATTATTAAGGTATCGGGAAACAGACCTTTAGCAAGCCTTGATGGGGTTCGTCTCCTTAATGGAAGTAGAGCTAAGACCCCGCTTTTTTACGTGCAAGTTAATCTAAGTATTATCAGCTTTAAGTACATTAATCGAAGGTTAAATGAAACCCAATTAAAATATCTTTTGTAATATATATTATAGGATGGGGCTATACCCAGTCGTAGAGGAAGTAGAGAAGACCCTGGAAAACGTAGACGGGTTCCGCTTGAGACAGTTATGTGATGTAAAACGCCAACTAGAACAAGACCGCAACACGCGGAAAGCACCATGTAAGAAGTACCATAGAGCTTTCAATATCGTGGATGGGGCTGATACTGCCCTTATGACAACCAGCATGGGGCTAGGGGCGGCAGGTGTTGGGTTGTTAGCTACCATCGTGGCTACACCCGTAGTGCTAGGTATTGAAATAACAGCTGGGGTGTTAGGGTTGGTGCTTAAGTTTGCATCACGCAGACTGCATCGTAGGGCAATGAAACACGATGAGATCAGGGTTCTGGCCCGAAGCAAAGCTGAACACGGTAAGTGAGCGTATTTCCACAGCACTCACTGACATTAAGATCTCAGAGGAGGAGTTTCGTTCAATCCTCTCTGAACTCACAAAATATAACAAAAGGAAACAAGAGATTCGATCCAAGTCTCGTAAGTCTGCTATCAGCGAGGACGAGAAAAAAAGTACATAGAACAGGGAGTACGAAAAGCCCAGCAAGCCTTTATTACAAACACCAAAGAGATCATAGGCAATTCACATTAAACTGTTTCATCGAGGCCAACGCGTGACATAGCGGCAACGCTAGTTCAAGAGTCATAGCGGTACAGTAGTGCCAATGCGGTGGGTGGAAATTAACGGGGCTCAAAAGTAGTAGATATACTGGTGGCGAGATCTAAGGGCCTGACAAAAGCTTTATTTGTGAAATAAGGCTTTGCAGAGGCTTTTGTTGGACTTGATCCCTTACCGCTATTGTATATACTACTCATGTGCCTCAATATGGATTAGGTGATGACATATGTGAACTCACAATGTATGGCTACAATATGGATTAGGTGATGACATGTGTGAACTCCACGATGTATGGCTACAATATGGATTAGGTGATGACATGTGTGAACTCACAATGTATGGCTACAATATGGATTAGGTGATGACATATGATGTCATACTCACAATGTATGGCTACAATATGGATTAGGTGATGACACATTGACATGTGAACTCACAATGCATGTGCCTCAATATGGATTAGGTGATGACATATGTGAACTCACAATGTATGGCTACAATATGGATTAGGTGATGTCATACTCACAATGTATGGCTACAATATGGATTGGGTGATGACATATGTGAACTCACAATGTATGGCTACAATATGGATAAGGTGATGTCATACTCACAATGTATGGCTACAATATGGATTGGTGATGACATATGTGAACTCACAATGCATGTGCCTCAATATGGATTAGGTGATGACATATGTGAACTCACAAATGCATACAATATGGATTATGTGATGTCATACTCACAATGTATGGCTACAATATGGATTGGATGATGCCATACTCACAATGTATGGATTAGGTGATGACATACTCACAATGTATGGCTACAATATGGATTGGGTGATGCCATACTCACAATGTATGGATTAGGTGATGACATACTCACAATGTATGGCTACAACATGGATTAGGTGATGAGTGATGACATATGTGAACTCACAATGTATGGCTACAATATGGATTAGGTGATAACATATGTGAATTCACAATGTATGGCTACAATAAGGATTAGGTGATGCCATATGTGAACTCACAATGTATGGCTACAATATGGATTAGGTGATGCCATATGTGAACTCACAATGTATGGCCACAACATGGATTAGGGTGATAACATGTGAATTCACAATGCATGTGCCCCTCAATATGGATTAGGTGATGACACATGTGAACTCACAATGTATGGCTACAATATGGATAAGGTGATGTCATACTCACAATGTATGGCTACAATATGGATTAGGTGATGCCATATGTGAACTCACAATGTATGGCTACAATATGGATTAGGTGATGTCATATGTGAACTCACAATGTATGGCTACAATATGGATTAGGTGATAACATGTGAATTCACAATGCATGTGCCTCCAATATGGATTAGGTGATGACATATGTGAACTCACAATGTATGGCTACAATATGGATAAGGTGATGTCATACTCACAATGTATGGCTACAATATGGATTAGGTGATGCCATATGTGAACTCACAATGTATGGCTACAATATGGATTAGGTGATGTCATATGTGAACTCACAATGTATGGCTACAATATGGATTAGGTGATGCCATATGTGAACTCACAATGTATGGCTACAATATGGATTAGGGTGATGTCATGTGAACTCACAATGTATGGCTACAACATGGATTAGGGTGATGTCATACTCACAATGTATGGCTAACATGGATTAGGTGATGCCATACCACAATGTATGGCTACAATATGGATTAGGGTGATGACATACTCACAATGTATGGCTACAATATGGATTAGGTGATGACATACTCACAATGTATGGCTACTAATATGGATTTAGGTGATGCCATATGTGAACTCACAATGCATGGCTAACATGGATTGTGATGACATATGTGAACCCACAATGTATGGCTAAAATATGGATAAGGTGATGTCATACTCACAATGTATGGCTACAATATGGATTGGGTGGGATGACATATGTGAACCCACAATGTATGGCTACAATATGGATAAGGTGATGCCATATGTGAACTCACAATGTATGGCTACAATATGGATTAGGGTGATGCCATATGTGAACTCACAATGTATGGCTACAATATGGATTAGGTGATAACATGTGAATTCACAATGTATGGCACAATAAGGATTAGGTGATGCCATATGTGAACTGACAATGTATGGCTACAATATGGATTAGGGTGATGCCATATGTGAACTCACAATGCATGGCTACAATATGGATTAGGTGATGCCATATGTGAACTCACAATGTATGGCTACAATATGGATTGGTGATGCCATATGTGAACTCACAATGTATGGCTCCAATAAGGATTAGGTGATGCCATATGTGAACTCACAATGTATGGCTACAATAAGGATTAGGTGATGCCATATGTGAACTGACAATGTATGGCTACAACATGGATACAGTGATGCCATATGTGAACCTCACAATGTATGGCTCCAATAAGGATTAGGTGATGCCATGTGTGAACTCACAATGTATGGCTACAATATGGATTAGGTGATGACATATGTGAACTCACAAATGTATGGCTAATATGGATTAGGCTTATGCCATATGTGAACTCACAATGTATGGCTACAATAAGGATTAGGTGATGCCATATGTGAACTCACAATGTATGGCTACAATAAGGATTAGGTGATGCCATATGTGAACTCACAACGCATGGCTACAATATGGATTAGGTGATGCCATATGTGAACTCACAATGTATCCAATGGATTAGGTGATGCCATATGTGAACTCACAATGTATGGCTACAATATGGATTAGGTGATGCCATATGTGAACTCACAATGTATGGCTACAATATGGATTAGGTGATGCCATATGTGAACTCACAATGTATGGCTACAATATAGATAAGGTGATGCCATGTGAACCTCACAATGTATGGCTACAATATGGATTAGGTGATGCCATATGTGAACCTCACAATGCATGGCTACAATATGGATTAGGTGATGCCATATGTGAACTCAGTCACAATGTATGGCTACAATATGGATTAGGTGATGACATATTTTAACTCACTCATAAATAGAGTATTGCAGCCAAGTTCAAGTGCGTTACTGTGCCTTGTTGCACAATCTCCTATGGTATTATGGCATTTTTAGCCCCTGTTGCCTTCATATAATTTGTTTAAAAAATACATAAAACAAGCATTTAATTTGGTTTCACTGTGTGATGTTATTTTAAATGATGTTTGACTGTAAATGTACAGTAAACTGTGCTTATAACAAGCTCAAGGGGATCACTAATGTTAGTTTGTTATTACCATTATTCGTTATACATACTTGACTAAATTACACAGCCCAAGGCGGGGACTGAGAAAACCCAGTTTGTTATATCTGTCAGTTCGTTAGAAGCATGTTTGTTAATGTTATAAACATGGCTTACTATGTTTGTTATATCTATCAGTTCTTTAGAAGCATGATTGTTATAAAAATAGTTTACTGAAGTTTAAAAATAGTGTGATGTAGACAATATTCATTGGTTAAGTAACCGATTCCAGTGGTCCAGTAGTATATACAATGGGGGTTTTGGATCACTTTCAACAAAAGCCTCTGCAAAGCCTTATTTCCCAAATAAGGCTTTGGTCGGACCCTTAGCTCTTGCTGCCATTACCCCTGCTATGAAAAAGTTTGGGACGCTAGCGGGATGCGAACGCCCAATGTTACACCTCCTAGCCGCACCACTTAACCGACTGAGCTACCGGGGACTTGGCTGAAGTATGTTGGTTTAACGGGTCTATCCTGGGATTGTATCATCGCTCCACGTGCCGCTATGCCGTGTTGACTGGAGGTAACACTGTGCCGTACGGTACGATCAATAATTCCGCTCTTACAAACCCTCTACCCGGCCCATCCCTCAAGTAGTACAAGTTAGGCTCGTCTGCTTTCATATCCACTTTATCTATGTTGTAAGTTTTGACTGACCATATAGGATCGGTGGCTCGCCACGGCTATCACCCTCGCGGTTCCCTCGGGCTGGTATAGATACCTCACTAGGGCCCCTATCTGGTATCTGTTTCTCCTTCCCACGCAATGGAGCAGCCGACTCTGCCACTATTGATTTTAGTTTGATAGCCGCCTGCCGGTTTCTTGCCGTGAGATCGGTGGCTTCATGGTTGATTGCCGACACCACCTTTGGGTAACCTCAATGCACCCATTCAGTCGATCGCTTTTCCGGGTTGCCATCTCCCCGCGATACTGATGGGTCAATAAGCCAGCCAAAGTCCTATTAAATCTCTCAACTATGGTTTGGCTGGCGATGAGCCAGCCGCGCAGCGCCACGCCTGACCTTTGTATCGCGGTTTGTCTAACAGGTGTGACACGACACCCATGAACTCCCACCAGGGGTCAACTTGCAGCTCTGTTGGCCACGCCAGCGACTGCGCTTTGTATATGCTCGAATCCTCTGGCTACCCAATGAATCTTTCGCGGGTCAAGGGTTCGGCTTCCTTTGTAGCGACTGGCCACGCCCACTACGGTTAAGGCATACTTGTACCTCTTGTCGTGGGTAGGAACAGTAGGTCTGCCTGGTGAACGCTTATTAGGTATGTTAATACTGAACCTCCTTCTAGGCACGAGCTGGTGCCGGTAAATAGATCTGCCACAGGGCTTGTTTTTCAAGCCACGCTTTGGCTTCCTCCGGGGTACTCGCACCATTTTAGCCAGCTTATCTACAGCTTAGCTCCTTTCCAGTACCTACGCTGGCTATAGTAAATAGCCTCAAACTTTCTCTGGTTCCGCGGACATGTCGCCTACATACACCTATGTTCTTGGTTCAATTTTTCATGCCCGTGACGCTGCATCGTTTATCCCATCAATAGCTATCCAACGCTTAGTATCCATCGGCGCACAGGGACGCCTTGTTTATAGTCAGTCCAGATATCTTATGCCCATCACTTCTAAGTGTGTTCATTTTATGTCTAAAGGTACCGGTCTTGAACAGGGCTTCCTTGAATCTGGCGCGGTTTCATGTGTTGTTTCACCACGCACTTCTTAACACCCTTAGCCTTCCGGATCTCACTATTGTCGGCCTTCAGTATGGAGTACATCTTAGGTCTCAAACCTATGTACTCGGCTATGGGCGCAGCAGCACACTCTCGTCCTTCATCTTACCTAGGACCTTTTTATTTACCGTACTCGTGTATGGCATGGTCCTTGGGGTAGTCGCTGGTGTCGCATAAATCGAGGTGTTTTTTTCATGTCATCGCATTACACGCCCTCGGTTCAATCTCCATCAGCAGGGAATCCGCGGTCAGTGTATTAGCACTTCACACCTGCCGCCGTGACTGTTTCTTAAGCTCGCTTGTAGTAAAAGTCGCACATCAGGTGTTTGGATAAATCGAGGATGCTCATCCCCAATGAAATAGGTCGGTTGAATTTTTGTGGCTTTTCTTCATGTGTAGGGCAACTAGGTCATCGGTGAATATCTTGCTACGGTTGAATGCCGGACTGGCTATCAGTCTCCTGAGCTTGTCTTCCTGATTCGACCGAATCCAGCTTCACGGTCACGCTTCCTCAGGTTCTCCATAGTCTTACCAAACACCGAAGTTGTTCATGAGCTTGTAGAGGTTTTTCTCAAAGTCACTGGTGGCAAGCTTTTCGAGGTCTGTGTTCATTCTGATGTAAGGCACCATCCATGGGCTCTGGTTGAACACGAAAGCACCCTGTGTATTTTGGTCAGCCTCATACCCAACGATTAAGGTACAGCTGTAGGTTGCAATAGTGAACTATGTAATTTGGTCTTATTCATTAAGTTGGGCACGAAGTTTTTCAACGCCTGCCACCCGCCCACCTAACAAGTTATGTTGGTACTCAGACATCCATTCTGGGTTAACCCTCATAATGCTCGGGGCCAGGGGTAGCTGTTGTGTGATGTGTGTAATGCCTTGGGGTACTCTAAGTCAACCTCGAGGTTATAACCTTTGTTCGAATCATCCGCGATGCTCATAACATCGACCTCGGACGATACCCATTCGAATCCCCCTGTGGGTAGATACTGGCTCATAGCCCAGCCGTACAGATTGTTGGCGTCGAGGTAGAGAATATGATTGGTTGGCTTGCTCGGTCGTGAGCCTTCACGATTCATTATTTGCTTTCGCTGCAGACGCTTGGTTGCCATGGAATCCCTCACCGCAAGCCTTTCTCAATGAATAGGTGCATGTCGTAATCTGTGAGCAATTCCAACTTAACTTTGATCTTTTAAGCAAGGCATCCCACAACAGACCTGGGCTGGTGTAATACCACGCGGGTCAAGTTTATACTGCTTGAAACACGTCCGCCTAAACGCCTCAAACACGCCGGGCTAACAGCAGTACATCTGTCCTCAAGTACAGGTCGCGGATAGTCACCCAGATTCTCACAACCTAGTTTATTCCATACATTAATAGCGCGGCGCAGTAATTGTCTTGGGATATTTCCGAAGTCAGTCAGATTGCTGTAAAAATTCTCTGATGGGGTAGCCTGGTCTCGCGAACTTGGCCCAACTATCCATGTACTCATAGGGGTACACACCCTTCCTCATAAGCAGGGGTCTAGTCTCAAGGCCTGTGTATCGATCGGTAATAGGAAGGTATCGCTATCTTGACCAGACTGTCTAGTGATGACAGGAGAAATTGAACTGAGTCAATGAACCTAAGGCCGCTTAAACTGAAGGAGATGTATCTCTCCATGTTGTTGGGGATACACGCTATATTGCCATCGATTTTCGCGATGGCCTGCATGATTAAGTGAGAGTCGCACTTCTCTCAAGTTGTGAAAGACCACGGGATGTTTATTGTCTTAGGGATGATTCTAAGCTTGAGGTTACACGCGCTGTGAGCTGCTCTATACTTACCGGTTACGCGGCAGTGATCTCTCACCGAATCACCAAGTTAAGGGTGAGTCACACACGCGGCAGTTAGTGCTACAGGCGTGAGCTAGCCTGTCGGCTTGGGTCATACGCGCATGGGAGCCACTCTATACAGTGCGCTCCTAATAATTTTTCTTCCTCCCGCAAACACTTTAGAAACCTTTCAGCCGCTGGCGGGACCCCTATACACTACCGGAGCTTTCGCTTCCCCATCACAACGGATCTACCAAGTATCCAAACCCACAGGCCTCATGCTCCTGTGTTTTCTGTGTGGTTGGGGTACCCCAACCCCAACAGCAGCCTCAACAGGTTTGACCAAGGCTTCAAAGTCGGGCGATATGATATAAGGCACAGACATTTGGTTATTGTGGTTACCGAATTTTAGGATATTATCACCTTCCTTAGGCATGTCGACTCAGATAGTCAGCTCTGCCCCACACCTTGGCAATCCTCCCGTGGGATTCTAATAAATCAGCTCGTGAAGCCATGTAGGCACCGCTCGCAGAAGTGGGTCTTTTCTCTGTGTGCCGATTGGTCATACAACAGCCTGCTAAAGTGTTTTATCCACGTGTAGTGGTACTTGTCACCTCGCAGGATCATGAATATATTGATAACGCTGCAGGGGGTTCCCCCAGTTGGGGTTTCCCCAACACTGGACTAACCCTGTGTACTATTGTTGTGTTACCTTCGCGCCCAAAGACATTTATAGCTAGATTATTCTGTTTTTCTATTTTAGTTATCTGGGATATGGGGTGGGTTCATCTATACCATCCCAGTTGAGCCCATCGCCTTGGGGATAACTAGAAGGCCTGTCTGAATTAGTGTCAGCTGGAAACAAGGCTGACCTGATAGCTAACCCTCAGGCAATCGCCTCTATTCCTGATGTTAACCATGGCATGTTTTTTCCTATAGTAGGGGGGCAAGTCTAGGTATGACCCGCCTCTGAATGGCATCGAAGTTAGCTATGTCTAGATAGACATTATCGATTTTATCTACAGCCCACCCGACCCCAAGTGTGTGTAGCGCTCTAGGTATTCTCGTGATTCGCTGAAAACTAGTATCGATTGATGCCTATGGTCTCTATATGGGTCATGACCTCTGAAGTAAGGCTGAACGCACTCAGTGACCCCTCCCCCCACGCTCTTATCGAAAGTGACATTTTCATTGTGATCTGAAATTTGATACTTCCCAGACTGTTTAGTTCCTGGTTTATTTTATCAGCTATCAGAGGCTTGATATCTGTGATGTCTATGTTCCTATCAACATGCATGCGCCAGCCTCTCAAATAGTTAATTCTACAGCTACCAGTGCGCATGAACTGTAGGTCAATAGCTCTATTCTGCCGTAATAGTTCTACAAGCTGTGGTTTCATAACGGGAATATCCCCTAAACCCAAATTACGCACCTCGCTTTCAGTTGTTTTACAGTGGGAGGTTTTGCTTACGGGGCATGTGATAACAATGCGATTAACCCGCTCTCCCAGGTTTGAATAACCCTTGAGCCCAAGCTGTTTTGCCTGAGCTTTTAATTGTTTTACCGTGGAGGGGCTTCTAAACCTAGTAATCTCAACAAGGCTGGCTTCCGTCATTCGAGAATACCCGATAATACCTCGGCCCTGGCGATTTGTTTGAGCTCACTAACAGTAGTCATAGTTGCGTACACACCTAAGAAGATCAATCTCTAATTGGGCCACCATGAAAGGTAAAAAAAGTGAGGCTTCATAAAATCACTAGATGGGCCGCTTCAATCCAGTACTTACACTGTTGGATATAGTATTCCTTGAAGTTGTACATGTATTCCTGTATACTTGTAAAACAATTGATTTGGTATTGAGTCGCGGATATCCCCCTCACATGTGAAGGGGCGAGTATACTTAACACCCTCCTTAATCCATGCCACTTCCAATATGACCTGAAATCTGAAGCGCCCCCATAAGTTCAGTTCATCTTTGAGTATGTTTTTAACCAGAGATTTGCCAGGTATACTTTCCTGGGGTCAATTTCCACAAACATAGCTCTACCTAGGTGTGTATAGGCTCTAATTGGGGTCTATCTTGAGAAGCCGCCACGCTATTTTATGTAGGCCTTTTATTCTCGTGAGATGAGGTGATGTCTGACTACGTCACTGCGTGAGCTTTACATAGGCAGTAGTGCCCTTTAACCCCTATACCACACACAGAACACGCAGTAGTTAGGGCTTCCCATGTGGAAACAACAGTACCCCTTGAGTCCTGCATCTCCTATCACAGGCTTCTTTCTTCCCCATAAGTATGTATTCACGATCGGTATGGAGCAGGTCTCATGTTTAGCATACTTATATGAGTACTTAGTCTAATTGTTTCAAGAACCAACGCAGTCGCTGCTATACCCAGCTATGAAGCCCAGTTCACGGTCCATTTGCCCCTTGGATGGTGTGTAATACTGAGCGAAAGTGTGGGCTTATTGAGTGGTTGCAACCGCTTACCAGTTAGTAAGAAGTATTCTCTCGCCAAGTCAGTTTACATCGTGGAATGTTTGAACGGCATGGTTTTCACGCCCGAGTTGTTCGCTAACGTAATCGATCCTCTGGAGGCGCTTTTAGCCGCACTCGATTGTGCGGCCTGTAATTTCTCAATAGCAGGTTATGTCGCTTCCTTTCTTCCTGTATTTCAGTCACAGGTGACTCTCGTGAATTTCGGTGAAGAGGAAATTACTCCCGAAAATGCTAGGGCATTTACTAACGCCCCACCAACCATCATGGCAATCGTGAGCCATCCTATATTTACTTCATAATATTTTCAGGTAGTATCCCTTGTTTTACTAGGATGTCTTTTGTAGCCATCGCCATACCAAGGTTCATTATAAGCATACCCATATCCTGCAGGTTGAAATCTAGCTTGATAGTAGGTTGTTTAAGCACCATTTGGTCAACCGAGCATATCCTACGGCTAGACTGGCCACCACTGTGGCGTGGTATGCGCCGCTGACTTAACGCTTTCCCTCAGACATTATGTATATGATATAAAAATATTAAATTATAACATGATATGTGGGTTGACCTCTAATTGTGGGGGAGGGTTTCCCTCACTGTGTGGGTTTCCCTCCCCGGGATCCCTGTGCGTGTATATAACCACGAGATAACCACGGCAGCAGTTACGCCTACAGCCAACAAGAGTCGGGTCGGGTGAGTCACCGTGATAATTTTATGTTGGTTACACCACCGTTTTTTACCGGCAGCTACTCTCTTAGGATTCTTCTGCCTGGTTACTGTGTCCCCCAACCTTGGGTTCACCTCCCTGGGGGGTGGGATCACCTCTGAAGGGGTCGCCTCCAGTTGGGGTTCCCTCCAGTTGTTGGAGTTCCCCCCTGGAGGTTTCCTCCAGGTGTGGTGTCTCCTGTGCAGCATCCATCTATACTATTATTATTATTTTTCCTCTCAAATTGACAATGCTTTGTCATGATAATCGCCGCCACACCGGGCTAACAACATACCGTATTTGTGGTACAGCTCGCAGCTAATAGAGCTCAAGGCGGTTCGATAAAAGGGTCTTTCTCGAGGTCTTCCCACAGGTAAAGTCGGCGTTCCTGGGGAATTGGAAGGAAGTATGACGCAATACCAGTGTATATCTGGGTCATAGCCGATCCTATTGTCTTTGTCATCTCTGCTCCGAGACGGGTCTCATATCTAGCGCATAGTTTATCGATTTCTTCAGCTGACATTTTGTGAATTTTATCGGGAGTGTAGTCTCCAAAGTAATGTTTGGCTTTGCCGCCAACAGCCAACGCCACCAGTTTCTCTCGCTTTATCATCGTCCACTGGCACCAACAATTGTTCTCTAGCAGTTCATCACACTCCATCTTATAATGTGATAAGTAAGTTTTAGTTTTAACTATATAATATACGATATAGGCTTAAAACACAGAGAAATGAAGGTTAAGTTGCACACGACAAACACTTCAAATACCATAGCTATAACTAAATGCTAAGTATTTATACTAAGCATTGCTAAGCATTGCTAAGCTTTGCTAAGCATTTACTAAGCATTGCTAAGCATTGCTAAGCTAAAACACCCTATAGGCCACGGGTTGGTCGGTCTTGAGCACGAGCTTAGCGTGTTTAGTTTCAGCGAAGCTGTTTCTTCACACGTTCCTATCATGTTTGCTCATCACATCGTTTCTCTCAAACACTCCTCGAACGTAATCTCTGTCCTTGCAGTGAAATAAGGCCACCCATCGCGTCTGCTCCCTGAAGTCTTTCAACACCGAGTTGAACTTCTGCATTAGCACCCAGACGCTGTGATTTGCATGCCGGCCGGAGAAGGCCAGGTACGATAGCATATCTCTCTTTTTTGTTATCTCACGATTAGCGCTGCAGTCATCCAGTATGAACAGCGTCGACTCCCCTTTAAATTTCATATGGTAAGCTTTCAACCAGTCCTGCAGGCGTGTTCCCGGGTCGACTCTGTGTACGTCCGGGTCCGTCATCACCCAAGGTCTTTCCGTGTACGTTTTATTCATGCTCAGAGTAGGGCACATGATAACGATGTTGTCGAACACATCCTTGTAGTAACCCTCCAACATATCCAACACGAAAACGGTCTTCCCACAACCAGTCTGCCCGCACACTATGGCGCAGTGTGGGTCGCGGGGTAAATCAGTAGGTAATGGCTTACCGCCATCAATAGATGGCTTGCACGAATCTCCCATTGTCTATATTAAGTTGCGCGTCCATAATCACGTACAGATATAATTTCAACTTGCCCGCTGGTTGAGCCTTCTTGGTAATCTGGATTGTTATCCCTCGCTGCCGCTGTCTATACGGGCGACCACTACCGTGCAGTTTATCATCATCCGTGGATCGCATGTCCAACCACAGCGTGTACTTCGTGGTCAGGTATTCACCGATCTGCACGGAGGATAGGTCCAGGTCCTTGGTTATGTATGGGTGTTGTTTGATGGCCGGTAGCTTTTTTATCTCATCCCACTGCTGGTATGCCCTCATACCATGACTGAACAGCTGGTTGGGCACGCCTCTATGGTCACTTCCACCTTTTCAATCTCGGGTTGAAAACTTCGCTGTCCCTCCGGAATGGCTCGTAATCCTCCACTTGGACTACCAGGATACCTTTCATCGATCGCGCCGGCACGTTCAGGTTGATATTCCACACAGTGTCGCTCTTATCTCGCACGACAGATCTATGCCTCAGTATGCGGTCGTACAGGATGGCCATCTTCCCAGAGTACTGGCTTCGAACCTGCCTGGCCAGCTCCGGGCTAGTGACCATGTCGAACTCCAGAGAGATGTTGTCTATGGCGTAACTGGCCTCATCACCGTTCGCGACGCACTACTTTGCTGTAGTCGTTAAACGTTAGCTCGTGATTCAAGCCTATGACCCAGCTGCCTGGTAAAACGGCGCTGCGAACCGTTCCCCGTGAGCAACTCGAAGTCGAAGGCACGCCAGAACCGGGTTACCCTGGTACACGCTTTGAGCTTGGCGATGGCCTTTTCACCGTCCGATCAGCTTGTCTAGCTGGTCTTTATGCGTGAAGCTATACCCAATGCGCAACCGGTTTGGGAATCTAACCAGCAGCGTTTGGTTTTGGTCTATCTTGCTGGGATTGTTGGTGATGGTCACCGACTGGCGCACGGCTCTGGCGCCTAGAGGCTCTCTTGATCTTCTGAAAGGATCTAGTTTTCTACCGTACATTGTTATATAAATGAAATATATAAGTTTTAATACTAAATAATGGCTGAAGGTGGTTATGAGTACATCCCTATGGATGATATGTGGGATGATAGTGCCCAGGCATTCGACGAGGATGAAACCTCGTTCCCCTTAAGTACTGAACTTGTACAGTCGGCCGTCGATGATTATTACGACGCAGTTGAAAATAAAGACAACATCAAGCCGTTGGGGAGGGACTATTCCAAGTTTATCGTCGATAAGAAGGGCACGCTGCGATTGAAGGCTCACCCGGGGGGTCGATATCATGAAAAAAGACGGGAAGCCATATGCTTTGTCAACAATCACCAGTCGCCCTGGTGGGAGTCAACTGCTCCGTGAGGAACTAGGCTTCATAGATTACGGTGGCGCACGACCTAAGCTTCCCCGAAGGTCGCCCAAGATCTGCAAGCAGCCAGGCCCAAAGGCATGAAGGCGATATACCCCAACGTATAAAGAAACGCCAGACAGTATCGAAAAACTATTGACCACGCATTTCATGACAAACCCTTGCCGGTCTCGAATTTCCCCTGAGGGAACTGGCGAGGCCTAGACGAAGCCTTGAAACATGTATGCCGGAGAACTCGCGGAACAACATGGGGAAACTTAACGAAATCGACGAGCACATCGCACGCAAGAAAATAAAACTCACCGAAGCGGATGGTGATATGAAACATCGTATCGAGGAGAGAATAAAAAACTTGGAAGACGAGAGACAGACTCGGTTGGAATCTGCTTCCTCTAACCGGGAAGCCCTCCGATCACAGATCAGTAGAGTACGGGAAACCATCGATCGAGTCCTAAATGAGGACACCACGCTAGCTAACAGGATTCGGATCCTCTTCCGAGAGCAAGGCATCACCATTGCCAGCATTGTGACTGCATTGGGCTTCATCATATCAACCCTGGTGGTGTCATTGAGTGGGGGTACGCCTGCCGGCGGCAGTGGCACACCAACACCCACAGGTGGTGTCAAAGACTGGATAAAAAAACACCTGAAATCCCTAGGGGAGGCCCTGGCTAAACTGGCTGGTAAGGCTGCCGAAGCCCAACCCGGCATCCTGGGTAGCATAGTCTCGTGGTTGCTGGGTGCTCTGGCTAAAACTGCCACGTGGCTTAGTCAAAACCTGTGGCAGCCATCGTCGCCGTGGCGGGTTTGGTGTACATAGCGGCTAAGGAATTTTTAACCAAATGAGCCCCAAAGCTACCCCACCAGCCACCAGGGCTGTTTTACGGTCGATGTGCTGCTGTGTGTGTGACCCCACAGGGGGTGTTGGTTGCACCCTAGGCTCCGGGGGTGGCGCCACTATACCCGTTTCACCGGTCGTGGGTGGTGGGACGTGGGGGGTGTTAACATCGAGGTTGACTCCCAACTTTTGGTCCGCCGTGGCTATGACTATTTCGTTGTTGTAGCCCACCACTTTTTTTACTCTCAGTTGCATATCGCTCGGAGCCATGTACAGCCCCACGTCGAACACGTAGTCGACTTTCGACCTGGCATATTCCAACACGCTTTGGTAGCGCTTTGATGGCACTCGGGAGATCAACTGGAGCATTGATAGCATCCTCAACGCTAACAACTAACTGTTTCTGAGCCGCCGTAAGCAGTCCCCTTACCGATAATACTGGAACGCTGCTTATGCCTGGCGCACCCAACAGCCTTACACGCACGCTCGAATCGAAGTTGTTTAACCTGATTACCCCGCACGAGTAAACCCTTTCGACGTGTCCAGCATGAACTTTTTCCAGTCATCCGCTGCCCCTGCTCGAACCTCCAGACTCGGTAATCCTTACTGTTGTCGAAAAGCCATGTAACGGTCATCCCACTCGCTCGTTGTGAGGTGATGATATCGACTTGTATCCCCATTCTTTCAACTTCTCGCTGGCATCCACGAGGTGCATGTTGTGAACGATGGGGATACCCAACCCGTGGTTCGGTCCCGCAAACGCCAATCCGCCTTCGTGTTTAGTTCGAATTAAGCTGTAAAATACGCTCAGAGGCCCGCCTATCGCACTTGTTGTTTACTGCGCTCCATGCGTTGTCCTGTGGACCGGAGAGCTGATTTCTTTAAGGATACGCCTGACCTGGTAGTACACGGAACGTGAACACAGACTGACTCAGCGTCCACGCCGAAAAGTGTCGGTTAATGTCACACCACACCCCGTTGTAGCACACCACATGGCGGTTGAGTTGATTCTGCCAGAACTGCATCGGGTTGTTGAACCAAGCATGAACTACCTTAGCTAGTCACCGAAAATTTATACAAGCTGAACACATCTAAAAGCTGGGCGTTGAAATACATCCCATCAGCAACCACGATCTTCATGTGGGGGAAATCTATATCCAGTTTAGGGTAAAACACTCCAGGGGAGTACATTTTAAAACTATTATATAATGAGCATATATACTCTAACATGTACATAACACTTCCAGGAATAACGAGCGGCGAGGCCGCTCAGCTGACGACGCGATCGATAATACGCCGGGTCAACTTGAAGTCGACTTCGCGATATCACCTACCTACCGCGAATGGACTAACATCAACGCCAGCAACAATAAGCTGTTCGTCAGTGGAGCTCGCAGCCAGATAACTGACGGCTACTACAGCGTGTGCTCGCTAAGTTTAATTTAGGTCTTCAAGCCCCTGGGAGCCGAACTCAAGATGAACGACTCAAACGGTACAGTGGTGTTAATCAACAACGGAAGAAACTCCTTGAGACTCGGCCGCCATTGGCGAGGACACTCGGTATACCGCCTGACGAGATAAAACCAACAACAACCGCCACAGGCACGGTTACCCGACCTAGTACCGCATCGAGAGCTGTACATTCATCTCGGTCAGGTGAGCACAACGCACAACATTCAAGGGGTCACCCTTCCACTATACTGAGAGCAGTGCCGGTTAAAACGGAGAAATACAACGACGGTAGAACCGAAGTCGTTTTACCGCGGCAGTATAAGAGGTTGGCTCAGGGCAACATACCTGAGCTGATAATATCGGTGTTAGATATA
This sequence comes from Haliotis rubra, assembly GCF_003918875.1. Classification (NCBI taxonomy): domain Eukaryota; kingdom Metazoa; phylum Mollusca; class Gastropoda; order Lepetellida; family Haliotidae; genus Haliotis; species Haliotis rubra. The sequence goes on from NW_025767039.1 coordinate 950,211, forward strand.
AATCATAATCCCGCCAATATAGGATACCTCAGCTTAACGCTTCACATAAAATGACCAGCGCACAAGGGCCCGGGTGAAAAATGCGCCAATGTGGGGATCTCCGACCTCGGGACACACGCTGATTCAACGCCCCCGAGTAGATGGTAAATTGTATGCCTTTACAACTGAAAACAACATTTACAAACGCGCTGAAGTCCTCTCGGTGGAGCCCTAGGTGATATAGTAGATACCACAAGAGCGACAGTCAACACTAAGTACACCCTAGTCACCACCGGGATGATAAATGGATAATATACCCATCGCTCGGGGCAAACTGTTCGACTTAGACGATGTTGAGAGCACTACCGTCGCCGAAACAAGCCCTATACGCCGCCTTCACCGAAGATGACAAGTGGGTGTTGTTACCAGATAAAGACGACTGGTTTCTCAATATTAGGCTCGGCTCCCCTACGTGTTCACGGATAACAAAGACAACCACCTAAACAAAGTCGTTAACAACGGAACCCTGCTCGTGGCTTACGCCCGACTCAGAGACGAGCGTAGTCATCAGCCCACGCCGCCAGTATGGCAGCCCACATGCTATCGGGTAAACCGGGAATGCAAAACGTGGTATTGCAGTTGGTGTCTGAATTCGAAGGCGTGGTCACCATCCTGGAGAGTCTACCGCTTAACTCAACACTGATCATCAAAGTCTACCTAGGGAACCATCGGGAATGAGGTCAAGATCGTGAAGGGGTCAAACTCGGGTGGGTGAAACGACACCTTATCACGCTTGCACAGTTTACGTGCGGATGGGTGTCGGCTCCAACACCAGTCTGCAGGGTGTCACCGTGATCGTGAAAACACGATATCACTAACCAAGATCTTCCTACCTGACAACATACACTTCATGGGGTGAAGTTCACCCTGAACTATTATCAGAAAACCAGTTGGAAACTATATCGTAGTAGTATTATAGCAATGACCAGTCATCGTCCCAACACTACGCTTAATGACCTAGGGGACACGGAGGGATTCGATCAACCTGGTGAGGAAGACACCTTGTACGTCCTACACTTGAAAGACAATGTGTATAGGCGGGTGTCGTTATCAGATTTTAAAGAACCCAAATGGTTAGTCAACTTAACCCTCACCTCACCTTATATCACATTAAAGGAACAAAGTCATATCTCTGAAATTAAGAACAGCGGTATCTTGCCCGGGTGTTTCGTTACAAGGATGATACTAAGGCCGGTTTTACCCAATATGTTACTGGCATTCCACGGGGGTGAGTTAAGGTATGACTGCTATGGGCACATAGGGATTCCATCTATGGTACCAGGCTCCACACTTATCATAGAAGTCGAGCTCGGAAGAGTTAATAGTAATAATATGAAACAACAACTTTTACCTGGGGTGATAGTATTATGGGATCCCCGGTACCGTGCTAGTCAACGTTACCGTATCATCATACAACCGACCCCTCAACGGGTTCTATAACCCCCTCAATAACCCCCTCCTATGGGGGTATTGTGGCCGCAGACTTACCTATTAAATTCTCACCTATTTTCCTACATGAGGATTTACACCTTATAAGCCTCAAGTACGTTGATCGAAGGTTAAATGAAACCCAATTAAAATATCTTTTGTAATATATATTATAGGATGGGTCTGTACCCAGTCGTAGAGGAAGTAGCGAAGACACTGGAAACCGTAGACGGGTTCCGCTTGAGGCAGTTATGTGATGTGAAACTCCAACTAGAGCAAGACCGCGACACGCGGAAAGCACTATGTAAAAAGTACCATAGAGCTTTCAATATCGTGGACGGGGCTGACACTGCCCTTATGGCAACCAGCATGGGGCTAGGAGCGGCAGGTGTTGGGTTGTTAGCTACCATAGTGGCTGCACCTATAGTGCTAGGCATTGAAATAACAGCTGGGGTGGCAGGGGTGTTAGGGTTGGTGCTTAAGTTTGCATCCCGCAGACTGCATCGTAAGGCATTGAAACACGACGAGATCAGAGTTCTGGCTGAAGCAAAGCTGAACACTGTAAGTGAGCGTATTTCCACTGCACTCACTGACAGTAAGATCTCAGAGGAGGAATTTCATTCAATCCTCTCTGAACTCACAAAATATAACAAAATGAAACAAGAGATTCGATCCAAGTCTCGTAAGTCGACTATCAGCGAGGACGAGAAAAAAAAGTACATAGAACAAGGGGTGAAAAAAGCCCGGCAAGCCTTTATTACAAACACCAAAGAGATCATAGGCGATTCACATTAAACTGTTTCATCGAGGTAAACATGGCATAGTGTCATAGCGGCACGTTAGACGCAGCCCAGTATTGGATGGTGCAATCCAAGGATACCTGCATACTTCAACCAGGCCCCCGGTAGCTCAGTAGCGTGATTGTGAGGTGCGTTCGCATCCCGCTAGCGTCCCAAACTTTTTTATAGTGGGGGTAATAGTAGCAAGAGCTAAGGGTCCGACCAAAGCCTTATCTGTGAAATAAGGCTTTGCAGAGGCTTTGGTTGGAACTGGTCCAGAACCCCCATTGTATATACTACTCTTGTTTATCTTCTATGCTAACAATCGTCCTCTCTACAGCTTGAAGGATGCCAATGTATAATGTTGTACCATGGGCTGATGGCCTACATTCACATTCACATGAATAAAGTAAATAAAGTAAAAAAGAAAGAATCCGTAAACTAAACAACCCCACTTTGCCATTGCTAGAAGAATCTGAAAATTTACTTAGGTAAATAGGTATATACAGTTTTAGAAAACAGCAAATGCTTACATGTATTTCTTATGCAACAATGAGGTTCTGTTTGTATTCTCAAAACAGTGTCGGCCCATAAGTTTTCACATGCAATTAAAATTGCATGCAATACAGCAATTAATACTCCCTTGTAGTAACCCGTGTTAGGGGGTATAAACCTACACATGTTATTTGTCATCATTCACTTGATGGTCAGTGAATGAATTTATAACAGGAATAATTTTGTATTTTTATTTCTACCTTTATGGATGAATATCATCCTGAATTTTATTTATTTAGCCACATGCCTCGCTCTTATAGACGTGCTTTAGCACTTGTTAGATGTGGTGTTGCTCTTCTTCTTTTTTCTCTTTTTTTATTTATTTATTCCAGCGAATCAGGTTACAATCGGGGGTGAAATCATTGACAATGGATACAAATGAGTAGCGAATGAGCAACTGTTCTGAGTTCAAACAAACAATGACAATGTTCACATACAAATGTGTGTTAACACAAGTAGGCCTTACAAAAAGGGTTAAGTTGCGATTGGCTAACAAATCACTGTCAAAGTGTATGAATAATGTTACAGGGTTATGGCAAATACGTTCAAAGCGAATGTCACAGACATCATGGAATGTAACGGTAAGTGAGATTTTATCATTAAAAAAAATATTTTTAAAAGAAATTCAATGGTTAAGAACTATACAGCCAAAGCATATAGACACAAAGCATTTATAAGAATGATCAAACTGGGGTATAATGTTTTTGAAAGACATAAAGTCAGGTGACTTCTTCATAGATGTCTGACAGAGGAAGCCATTTTTTTTCAAACGCAGCCCCTTTATTATTCTTGCGGGCAATGAATTTTTCAATAAAGTATATCTGTTTGAAAATGTTTATTACTGTTTCAACTGAAAAGGTTGTACTTTTTAGACTACTTAAGAATACATGTCTTTTACATAACATGAGTAAGTGGTTAATTAACTTAAATTTGGCTGGGAAACCAAAAAGAATAGCACAAGTGTCCACTTTTATTTCTTCTTTGAGGAAAGAGTTCAAGTATAATTCCACACTCAACCAGAATTCTTTGACATGCTCGCATTCTAGAAAAACATGTGATAAGCTTTCACTATTAGTTTTACAGAAGGAGCAAATATCCTTGTTCACTAGTTTCATCTGTTTTAGTTCCTTTTTGGTGTAGATTATGCGATGTAAGAATTTGAATTGGAATTCTAGTAGTTTTACATCCTTGGTGCAATACCTATAATGAAAAAATATATTTTTCCAGGGAGGAAAAACCACAGTGAAGTTTTCAACCCTGTTTGTTACACACAGGTGGAAACTCGTCACAAGCAATGTTATCATAGAAAAATCTAGAACCCTTACCAGGTTTGAGAATGTCTGTTAGGTTATTACTAATCACCACATTTGAATTATTGATACATGTTTGGTCATTGATACAATTTTTCCAACTAGGAGGAATGCAGCATAGTAATTTATGATAATCTAAAAAAAATATAAAAATATGAAAAACATTCTTCAGTTCAGCAAAAGTCATTGGGACCACTGTTGCCAGTGGCAGATCCAGAGGAGGAATGTCAGGGGTTCGAACACACACACACTTTCCTCTTTTGAAAATGACTAAAGACCAGATTGAAGTTATGCAATGGCGGAGCCAAGGTGGCTCACATGTGACACACACACACACACTTTGAAAATGTCTGGATCCGCCTATGATTGCTACATATGTCTTTTACAAAATAAATTCCTTTACTATACCATTGTTTAATCAAAAAATGTTTTATGTTTAAAATGATGATTTAGCCATAAGGGTTGGGACAAAATATCATTAATATTAGGAGAAATTTCTTTTTCTATTCTTACATATACTACCCATCAAAAGTTTAGACTCACTGAAAGCACTCACTATATGTTATGTATATGTATGTGGTTACATCGAAGATGAATTTCTCCACCAACTTGGGGGAACCAACTGAAAACCTTATGCAGATGAATTGCACAAGGATGATGCTTCAAATTGCGAAAGGCATGAGCAAATGTCGTGCATGTGAACAGATTCGTTTTGGTGTAAAGTTTTGTTAAGAATTCGCCAATTTTCACAGATTTTAATCATTTACTGAACTCATGACAATAATCTTTTCAATGTTACGAATATGTTTTACAATACACCAGTTCATAACTAAACAGTACCTTTAAACAGTATGGAATATTTTGCAAAAAAGCTAGTTTAGAACAGTGGACAAGTAAGTGGCTACATTTACACTAGTGAGTCTAAACTTTTGATGGGTAGTATAGTTTGCCCAAGCCTTCAAAACACTTTGCCAATAAGGGTTCTTACAGTGAATATGAGTATCAACATTGGCACCTAGTGTGAATATTTCATCTATATAGGAAAGTTACTTGGGTTCTTGAAATTAGGACTTTGAATACATCTTCTTAAATGTGATAATCTCAAGGCTTGAATAAATGCATTAATATCAATCATTCTGAGACCGCCTTTTTTCATATATCCTAACCATACAGGTTCTCTTATCTTACCTGGTTTCCCATTCCATAAAAACTTGAAAAAAGTTCTGTTTAGGTCCTTAATAAATGTTTGAAGGGGATTCAGAAGAGAAGAGAAAATATGTACTAAGGTAGAGAGGGCTAAAGTCTTAATCACAGTTACTTTTCCAATTAGGGTTAATGATCTATGCTTCCATGAAGCCAAGATTCTATTTATTGTTTCCATTCGCTTTTTGTATTTATCACCCAAAGGTCAAGGATTTCAAAGTTGCCAGAGTGCCAATTAAGGTCAAGGCTTTCACATAACTTTAACCTGTTACCTGCCATAGAGCCAATCCAGATAGCTTTAGTCTTTTCAATGTTCATTTTGAGTCCAGACATTTGATAAAACATATTCATTGTTTCCATAGCTGCCTTCAGACTAGCCTTGGAGCCATCAAGAAAAAGTTGAGTATCAACGGCATATTGGCCTAGGTTATACTCTTGGCCATTCAGTAATATACTTGATGTCTTTATTTTGTCGGATCGTATTACCTAGAATTTCTGCTACATATAAAAATAGATAGGGTGATATTGGGTCACCTTGTCTACATCCTTGTTCATTTATTAAAGATGAAGACATATGTCCATTTTGTACAATATAAGAGCTAGCATTTTGGGATAAGATTGAGATCCATTTTCTAAAGTTTGATCCAAAACCAGCATAATAAAGTCTTTTGAGACAGTATCAAAGGCTTTTTCAAAGTCTATGAGGAGTAACATTCCACGTTTATTAAAGGGCCACTGATCCAGAGCGATTAATGTTTCTAGCCAACAGTCTAATTACGAAACCAAGCTGCAGGCTGCTCATTACCTGCTCCCTCAACCGTGATGGACACAGGGACTGGGCTACTGTCCACCTTGGCAGAATTTCTTCAATTTAATCAGTGGGATGTTAGGAAGGGTGAATGCCCATTGTGACAGATACTTGGATGGTATAGTGACTGATCCAATTTGATCCTATTTCTGTGATTTTTACCTCGATATTTCATGCTATGAAATCAAAAACACAAATTTGATATATTTGAATCCATAAACTAAACAACCCCACTTTGCCATTGCTAAAAAAATCTGAAATTTTACTTATATAGGTACATGGGTATATACAGTTTTTAACTAAGTACACAGCAAATGCTTATATATATTTCTTATGTAACAATGAAGTTCCGTCGGTATCCTCAAAACAGTGTCGGCCCATAATTATTTTTTTCAGGCAATCAAACTTGCATGCAATACAGCAATTACTACTCTCTTGCTGTAACCCTTGTTTGGTGGTAAACCTACACATGTTATTTGTCATCATTCACTTGATGGTCAGTTAATGAATTTATAATTGGTATAATTAGTGATAACACCACTCAGATTACGAGACAAAGGTTCCCATTTTGGCATTTCTTGTGTCTGGAGTAAATACTCATCACTATAAATTGAGGTCTGATGTGGCAAATGTATTACATCTTATGTAATATGCGCATGGAAGTGCAGCACGAGGAATTATCAGCTGAGTTACAAAACAAACATTGATCAAAGGATTAACCGATAACACGCTGATTGATTAATTGCATTTATCCTGCACAGCGGATTTGTCAAAAGGTAGTGTTTATGTATGTAGATTTAGTAATCTATACTGAATACACTCCGTCGTAAAGTCTCTTTGTTAAAACAACGTCCTTCCTTCAAAGGATTAACCGCCAATACATTTAATGATTGCTCATTATTGGCTAACTAAATTACTTTTTTAAAGAATGGCGGACATCATGCAATTAGTTGCCAGGTGTGCGATCTTGGGTGACCAAGGAGATTATACACCAATGTGAAAAAACCTGAAACATACACTATAGTACTGTCGGAAATAGAAAAAAACTGTATTTTCTCATTTATCTCTACAATTTATGTAGTTGATATGTGAAAGTGTGAAATATCTGTTAAACTAAGTTCGGCCTAACTACAGTCTCAGTGGTAGAGAGATAGGAAACGGAGAAAAGGGACTTTACTGAGGGGAAATTAGTGCAGAAATGAGCAATGCGGTTTTTTTCTAAGTCCAAAACGACTTATTTGGAACAGACCATGGCTTTATGCAAATTAGTGTGCGACGATATTGTATTACAAAGGACACTTTTTAAATGCCCAATTTGAAATTGGACGTAGATTCATTATAAACAATAGCTGACGTAAAAAATAATAACTTTTATGCAGAAACTATTAAGGATGTAGCTACCATGCAGTCTCACTGTCACTATAAAAAGAAACAGATAGGAGGGGGTCGCCTCAAAAGCAAAACCTGGGGTCGGGCTTGGGGATAGAGATATCAGCTAAGATAAGATAATCCTTTAGGGCAATTATACTGGGGAGGTACACGGCACGCCATAACAATTTACAAATAATATTCAGTCCTGTTGATCTTCGGGTGGTCATGCCATCAGTAGATGAGACATACCGGGATTTTCCGGAAAGCCGCCCAGGGCTGTAATATGGAAATTTGGGGAAAATTGGGGGGCAAAAATGGACCATATAACCGCCCGGGCGATAATTCAGAAATAAAATATCAATAGTCGGGAGCTAAAATCAACTCACTGTCGAGTTTCATCCTGATTAAATATCGTGTAGATGCACGCAAAATGTTGCCAAAATGAAATCTTTGCAATTCAACATGCAGTAGTCATAACATTATGTATCCATCTGAAAAATGTCTTGCCAATATACCCTGGGCTTATCTTGTGACAGTTAAAACATACCTAATAATTCATGAAATCAAGGCAGTCATCTTGCCTCTTCGTAAACCGAAACTTGATCATCAGCCATTTTGTAAGCATGTGACTATCATCCAATCAGAAAGCAGCTGTCAAATTTGTCATCCATTCAAATTTAACCTTACAATGTTACGGTACCAATATTGTAATGTAGAGGGTTATAGGTCATGCAGTTGTTTACATACGCTACAAGGCGGGACAGACAGAACATATGACATACATTATGTACCTTTTAATAATAACAACATTTCCTTGAATAAAGATTTATTTATTTATTTATTTATTTTAAGATTTATTTAGACAGTTACAAATTGTGATTGTTTATCACAGAAGTTGCCATTTGCTGGTGCCCTGATTTGTCTGATCTGTCACTCAAATGTCAGTTCCTTAAATTAAATGTCAGTGTCTTCAAAACCTTCAAAGACGTCCAGCTCATCATCACTATTGAAGATGGCTTGGATTTCTTCATTGGTTGCCATGTCAAAATCTGCCTCCGCAATTTTTGACCTCTTGGTCTTCTTCGTCTTCTACCGGTACTTAAAGGCCAGACAAGACATCACGTAATCGAGTGTTCAGCCGGTCAAGGGCCACTGTCCGACCACGGGGCGCAATTCCACAACATTTAAAACTTCTAACTATTGTGTCCTTGTTCAGTGTGGCCACAGCACTGGCGACGAAATTGACTATTCGTTGGTAGGATGGTTTCCTGCGATAACCTTTGTTTGTGTACTCCTTTTCGCCATTTCCAAACCAATCTGCCCATTCGACACGAAGTGCTTTCTTGAACGGTCCATTGACAGAGACATCCAGTGGCTGCATGTAAAATGTTGTTTTAGGAGGGATCAGTTTCACAACAGTTTTTCGTCGCTTGAATGCATCAAGAAGTTCGGCCTTCTTGTGAGCTGAGCATTCATCCATGAACAGCACAGCAGGTTGGATATGAAAGAACTGAGCAGATCGTTGTCCAAACACTGTGTTAATCCACAATTGCATCAGTTCATAATTAATTGATCCCTTAGTAGCTACTGTCAAATAAACATTCTTTGGTAAGTTCACCTTTGGCACATTTTTCAATCCTTTAAGGATAATCATTGTCTTCAATACCCGTCCAGCAGCATTCACACACAGCACGGCAGTAAAACGCGCTTTCGTAGCACCACAGTGACTTGCGTCAACATTTTTGTTTCCAACAAAATCTATAGTTGTTGAACTCAACATATCAACATACACGGGTGTTTCATCCATATTGTAAATCTGGTCAGCGTCCATATATGAAGTTACTGCAGGGATGCTGTCTAAATAATCGCTGGCAAATTGTGCTTTTCTCCCGCTGATTTATTGTCTGCTTGACCAGCGTGTGTTTATCTTCCTCACTGACAGTTTGTTACGCTTCATGAAGTTGTAGATCCACTTGTCAGAACACTTGAATTCCACAGTTTTGTTGCCAAGTTCTTTAGCCAGTGTTAATGCCTTCTCTCTTAAACGGCGATAATTTACAATCAGTTTGTTAGCACGTTGATCTACAACCCATTGATAAAGGTCAGTCTCCAAATCCCTGTGTTTCGGTCCTCGACCACCACCAACAAATCTGTGTCTCTATTTATTTGGTGTGTTTGTTTGTTCAGATACTTTTGAACACCATTCCCATAAACGTTTCCTATCGATCGCCAACTCTCTTGAAGCAGCAGATAAATTACCAGAAAGTTCTTTCACTCGCTTAACGGCATCTAATTTGTCACTAATGGTGTATGACCGCTCGACACGTTTCGCTGAACCAGTATTCTTCTCTGTCGCCATTGTCAGGAATGAAAATGTCTAGATTTTGCCCCACATATATTTCAAGTGTAAACTATGTGTTTATAACTGTTTACATAACGTGTATCCACCTGTTGGAGGACAATAACAATAAATTCGTTTTTGATACAGCATCCGTAATTAATTATACCGGCACTGATGATTACCGGTACAGTGATAATTTATTTGTAAAAACAATTGGTTTAAGAGACGCACGTGCGTGTTTGCTTTTCATTCAAGCGTTGTACCATTGGACAATATGCCCTTATTTGGAATTACGCAATGCTTTTTGTGTCAGCTAATCTGATTGGCTTATTGAAAGCCACTATCTTTCTAGGTCATCAAAACATCATACCGGTAAGTTGTAATGTCGCTTTGAAACGATGTGCCTCTAAATGCAAGAACATAAATGACGTAACAATAACGTTCGAAAATGTAATGTAAATGAAGATTTTTCAATTAAATCAGGCTATTTTAACCATTAGTGTAAAAACTGTGTGACAAAACGGACACGATATCCTACACGTTTATATTTATCTACAATGAACAATGACCTCTGACACATAAATAACGAAGTTTACTGTGAATTATATTTCTAAATAGCAGTAATGAAAAAATAAGTTTTAACCCCATATAATCGCCCACCTAAAATAAGCGCCCATGGGCAAATTATTGAGTGGGCGGCTTTCCGGAAAATCCCGGTAGTCAACACGCATGAAAAAGCACAAAATATCTTTGAGATGACCCCTTGTGCCTGTAGGCAGCACGTGCATTTCATGCCAGGTGAGTCGACGGTCCGTCATCATACCTGGCTAAGCGACCTAATTGCCATCTATAGTCTGATCTATTGTTTTCAGCAGCTATTCATATTTTTTCTAAGTTTTGCCCGATTTTACGAGTAAACATGCACATCTGGATATCGTATTACGCATCCCACTGAACACCCAGTTAGGCCGAAGTGGGTTATTTCAACATACGCTATTTGCAATTGTGTCAGTTTTAGGAATACAGAGTAACAGCCTATAAAGAGTTGTTTTCTATTTCCGACAGTACTATAGGTCGTACTTAGGGCATGTGCTATGATTCACGTTGGCAATCTAAAAAATATCTAGATATTACAGTCATGTTATAAATTACAAATTATATAAGCAGATCGTATGCTTTTTATTAAGTTTCAAAATGCATACAAATATGAAAATAAACTAATTAGGATTATAAGACAAAATATACAGACGTACATTGACTTCGTTATTTTTCATTCCTAACATTTTCTACCACTGGCAGATAGTTAAACTCAAAATGTTTTCATTTGTTGTCATAAAAATGAAGATGGAAATATTATTGTGTAAAAAAGATTTCATTTTTGTTGATCAGTCTATACCTATACTATCAATTGAGCATGCGGGTGGTGCAGCAGAGGTCACGAACCAGTCGAAAATACTGGGATATCATCCGGGTACTCGGGAGTAAAACAATAACAAAAGCAACAACCTGTCCACGGAAATTGCTCAGTGCCCCTTTAAATGTGTTCATCATATGATTGTTTTGACACGGTCAGCTTCCGTGTGCGATGTGTTCACTTCCATCAACCACCATCCTTGTAATAACACATCACATGAGATTAGCCATGTGCTAAAATAACTCCCAAACTTCAAAGCGTACCGCTTCTAGACGTCCTGAGCCTTATAAAAATTGAAAGGTCGGCTTCCTGAGCCGACACCTTCTCAAACTAGTGTCATATAAGTGGCAATAATTTCTGAGCATAAGAGATCAGATTGGCTTGCTTATTTTGGAATTTAATGCTTTTCATAAACTAGAACCTGTGAAGGTCCGAGTTAGAATGAACCTTCAGTAACCCATGCTTGTCGTAACAGGCGACTAACGGTATCGGGTGGTCAGGCTCGCTGACTGGAATGACACATGTCATCTGTTCCCAGTTACGCAGATCGATGCTCGTGCTGTTGATCACTGGATTGTCTGGTCCAGACTCGATTATTTACAGACCACCGCAATAAAGCTGGAATATTGCTGAGTGTGGCATAAAACTAAACTCACTCACTCACTCATAAACTAGAATCTCATAAACTATTTGTCTCTGGAATCATCTGTGATATGAACTTGTACTGATTTCTCTAGAAATTATTTAACGTGATCTAAAATGAAAAATGTATTAAACAGTTAGTCACCTTTTATTGTAAATGACCAAATTAGTTACACTATGAAGTTTTTAAGAAGGAATTCATTTGGGTTGTTTTTACATCAGTCCGCCCGTGTGTGGACAACATAACCAATATCTATTAACAAGTTCATGATATTTCATGAATACACAAATTGCATAACACTGTCTCTGACCACAAACCCAAACGGGTTGTTCTATTGTTCACAATCGCCTACATCCCAATTCGCCTACAGTCTTAAAAGAACATTTCATGGTCTGTTGACGGTTTATCATTGCGTAATCAACAAAGTAAACAGTCCATCCCTTGTGGCAGGTGTTAATTAGAGGGTTCCAGTCAGAGAATATATACTGAGTCAAAAAAGAAACCTCACATTCTTTCTTCAGGGCACTATAAAAGAACAAGAGATGGTAAGATGGTTAAATTGTTATTATTTCATTGCTGAGATCTGTGTGATGTACTCCATACACTGACAGTGCCATAATCAGTTCCATTAGGCTACGCCGTCGTTCCAAAACATGGGTATACAGAATGTCAAGTCACAAGAATAAAAATTCAAAACTTCTCAGTTCAATATTGTGTATGGCCGCCCCGCGCATTCACCACTGCCAAACACCGTCTCCTCATCGACTGCCTGATGCTTGTGAACACATGGTTGGGGATTCTGCGCCATTGCTCTTGCAAGGCAGCACCAAGTTCCTGCAAATTCTGAGGTTGGTTCCTAAGACCACGAAGCCTTCTCCCAAGTGCATCCCAAACGTGCTCTATTGGATGAAGGTCAGGGGACCTCGATGGCCAGTCCATGACATTGATTCCAGCGTTTTGAAGGAAATTTTGTGTCAACATCGCGGTATGCGGCCGAGCATTATCATGCTAGAACTGAAGACCTGGGCCATGAGCCGCCATGAAAGGAACGAGTTCAGGGGTGAGCACCTGGTAGCGGTAAGCAGCAGCTGTGAGGTTTCCAGGGATGACCAGAAGTCGGGAACGGTTGTTCCCACAGAAAGCACCCCACACCATGCAACTTCCGCCCCCGAATCTGTCGACTTCCTGTACACAACATTGGGCATAACATTCACGACGTCGTCTCCAGACTCTATGCCTGCCGTCCGCGAATCTGAGGGTAAACCTGGATTCATCGCTAAAGACGACTCGATTCCAGTCTCTCTGGGTCCATCGGAGGTGACGTTGGGCCCACAGCATACGTTGACGTTGATGAAATGGAGATTGGCAGCCCGCAACCGATTTCGAATGGTCTGTGAGGACAGTCGACCTCTAAACATCTCAGCCCTGGTTCGTGTAGCCGGCAGAAATCGGTCACGTATGTGACGTAGGACGATTTGACTGTCTTCTGCTCGTGACGTCACACGTGGACGACCCGACCTTGGGTGATCAGAAGTGGTGCCAGTTTGTTGTAGACGACCTCGCAAGTCATACACAGTATGACAGCTGCATCCCATTGCTCTTGCGACGTCAATAACTGATCTTCCCGCTTGCAACATGCCAACGGCACATTCACGTTGCACATTTGACAATCGTGGCATTTAAAGTACCGTTAGAACTGTGGTTTAAAAGTGTTTTTTCAATTCTTGAGGCCAATGCAAACACGTGCATATGATGAAAACTTCGATGCGAAGATCACGTGATCGACTGCACGTGCAAAACCTGATTTGGCACCAACGTCATTTGCACGACGAATGGATGGGTTTGAGTGGGTTTTGCTAACGTTTTTCTAGAGTCGAAAGATAGGGATCCCATTTCGGAAACATAGATGTATCATCAGAGAACATTTTTTCATTATTTTTAAAAATTACATTTTGTGAAGTTTCTTTTTTGACTCAGTATATTCTACTACAGTCCGTATGAGTCAGAAACGGACCGATGAATTGCAAATTTTATCATTGTACAAAATTGCCACATAAATATAAATAGTACACATGTTTATCATTTACTAATACCCAACAGCTTTCTTATATTTGAAAATGTCCCAGACTCCACCAAAAAAGTTGTTTAAGAAACTATCATCATTGAAAACGCAAAAGTTGTTATCTGTCGTGGTGGGGTGAAACTGCAGAAACAGAACAGACACTATCTCGTCGCGCACGGGATACACATGCCTGATGAAATATGAAGATACCTTTCGGTATGGACTTACCGAAACAAATCGTCAAAAATGCAAATTCAACTTATAAAGTTAAAAAATAACGCGATGAAACAAAACGCGCGAAATCGGAGTTCAAACGTTTCACTAATTTTTCTCTGACTTTTCGGGGGAAAACGGGTTTCAACAGCTGGGCTGCGCTCATAGCACGTGCGCAGTGAAATAGGTTCGCGCAGCTTGGAAGCGGGTTGTCGGGTGAATACTCGGTGAAGGCTTTGGTGTGAGCTATTTTTCTAATGTTTTGTTGATATCTCACAGGCGCGAGCTTTTTATGTGTTATGACAGTAAATTAACTGTTTATGTAATTTCATTTGTCTATTTCACCACACGTTCTTCTTACCGAGTCACTTTCTCAGTTCGATACTTAAAAGCAATGTCATTATTTAGCGTTGTACAGAATTTCTAACTGTGATATAGATATGTCGTTGTCACAGACAAAACTCAATGTCTTGTTTTATTGACACCTGTGTGTCTGCCTGCCTGTCTGACAATATTCAATACACAGCTGCTATCACTGACCACATGCAATTTGAACTTAACACCAATCAGGCTTTACACCATAAACAAAATGCATTGATTTATGGCCCGAGTTTGGTCTCTGTCACATTATGTAATTACACAGACAGGCAGGTGTGATACTTGAACACATGACATGTTATGATGTCTGTTGATTGTAAAATGTTATACAAAAAAGAAGAGCATGTATTTACAAAACCCAACATCTCTATATATACACACACAATGAGCCGTCAGGGCATCTGCTAATGAACTAGCTGTTACACTTGAGTGCATACCCACCCACTCTGACTGGGTTCGGTATCCCGGCTGCTTAGTTTCTTGGGAAGTAAACCGAAGTACACAATTTTGCACTTTTGATTTGCGATTGTACGCTTATAATTTTGTTTATATGTTTTAGTATTTTCTGAAGAGGAATGTTTTCAAGGCACATTTGAAGGAATCAAGGGATGTTGTTAGTCTGAGTTCGAGTGGCAGCTGGTTCCATAGTGTTGGAGCTCCATAACTAAAAGAGCGGAAACCAAAGGCTTTTAGTTTACGTCTTGGGATGACCAATAGATGTTGATCAGCTGATCGTAAGGCTCACGATGGAACATGTTTGGTCACCAACTCATTGAGGTTGTCAGGAGCAGTTTCATGATAGCACTGGTGGGCAAGGCTCAGGTTTTTATACTCCACTCTGGCTTTTATGGGCAGCCAGCCAACAAGCAATTCTTCAGTTTTGTCTTCATTCAATTTCAGCATATGTAAAGACATCCTCTTCTTTATATCCAAGGAACAGTTAGAAAACCTACTAAAGAGTCCACTAGAGGCATCCAGCTTGCTAGAATCAAACAGCTGGATGTCATCGGCATACATATGATGATTAACTGTGTTCCTCCGTATGACATCTCCAAGATTTCTCGTATAAAGAGTAAACAATACCAGTCCAAGGACCGATCCTTGAGGAACTCCACAACATAACTGTGTTTTCTCCATTGACTTGTCTTTGACAATTACTGATTGCAAGCGTTCAGACAAATATGACTTGAACCAAGATAAGGCAGTACCACTTACTCCAAAAACTGTCTCCAGTTGCTGAATTAGTACAGAATGGTCTATAGTATCGAACGCCGCTAAGAAGTCCAGGAGTATGAGAACGGTAATATTTCCCATTGTCCACTGAACACAGCAAATCATTAACAACAGAAATCAATGCTGTCTCCGTACTGTGCTTTGGCCGATAAGCAGACTGGAACTTTTCAAAAAGTTTACACTCTGTAAGATGTGCGCAGAGTCTTAGCTTCACTGCCTTTTCAAGCAGTTTAGACAGATAGGGTAAGTTCGAAACTGGGCCATAGTTTTTGAGGATGTTTTCATCACAACCAGGTTTCTTTATCAATGGTTTTATAACTGCTTCCTTCATGATTGAAGGAACCTTTCCGGAAGTCAAGCTCAGGTTTATCAGCTTTGTTATTGTTGGTACCAGAACCTCACTTAACTCGAGTAAGAGTTAAGTTGGTAGTGGGTCTAGCGAGCACGTGGTTGGCTTGCTGGTTTTGACCAGAGTGTCGACTTCCTCTTCCGTGAAAGGTTCCAGAGAATCCACAACAGAATCTGTCAACGATTCAGGGAATAAGTTCGGACTTGGAGCATCAATAATAATAATAACTCCTGATATCGTCACGTAACTTTACTATTTTTGAAGTGAATTAGTCACTGAAGTTCGTTGCAAGCTCAAGTGATTCTTGTGATTTTGTAAGTAAACCATCCTTCTTCTTTCCCAGAAGAGAAGCGACAAATCTATGCATAGCACCGAATTTGTTCTCTGAGCTTGTAACTTTGTTTACGCAAAACTGTTTTACATTTTCTGATCAATTTTGTTACTTTATTTCTACACGACTTATACATTTGCCTGTGAACTTCCAGCTTGGAGTGTCACCATCTCCGCTCTGAAATTCGTCTTTCCCTATCTTCAGAATACCAGGGGAATGAGGATTTGACCCTTACAGTTTTGAAAGTAAAAGGTGCATGTACATCCAACAAGTTTGACAAAGTATTGTTGTACAGCTCATACAGACTATCCAGGTCAGTAGGAGGGTCTTTAATCAATTTTGATTTCAACAAACTTCTCTGAAGGCTGATTTATTCATTGCTTTCAGATTTTGACATTTAACCTGTTTGCTCAGTCTCTGGAGAGGACATCATCAGGTTGAAAGTTATGAAGAAGTGGTCAGAAAGCTGACTATCCTCAACACGATTGTTGTCGACTATTGCATTATTTTCACGAGAGAGTAACCAATCTAAGACATGCCCAGATTTGTGAGTTGCCTCATTGATATGTTGATTGAAGCCGTGGAAATCAAGCACAGAGCTGTCAACCTAAAATGTGTCCGAGAAGTGAGATTCATGGAAAGCCGGGCTCCAGGGGCCACAGGTCCCTGTTGGGTCCAGGGCGAAGTCCTGGTTGGGGGTCTAGGGGAGCAAAGCCCCCCAACCGAAATGAGATTTTGGGGGATTTTTGACTGTATTTTTGAAGCTGCTGATGGCAAATTTGATAATATTACTGTTTACAATTGTATTCATAAAAACAGACAAAATATTAAAAGGAGGTAATACTTTATCAATTATCCAATTATTTATCACAAACATAACATAATTATTCCAATTCATTTTGACATACATCTATTATAGAACTTGCAATGTAATAAAATTGTCAACAAAAGAGTTGAACATCTGCATGAATATAAATGAAGAAAATGACCTGTGTTTGAAAAATGTGTTGAAGTGATCTTACATCTTAACATTGTCACTACAATTTGAAATTTGTCATTTTTTTCACAGAATTGTAGAAAACAACAACCTTCCAATCATGACTATATATACTGTCTCAGTCTCTCACTTATTGGAATGAAGAGAATTATATTCTCTTCTTGAACTTTTAGCTTTTATGAGCAGTTCTTTGGGTCGTTCCCACTTAAAGCAGGGTAAGAGGTTTCTAGGCTGGCCATCTTGATGGTGAGGAGTGAAGCCAGAGTTCCATTTATGGAGAGACTGTTCCTAAAGTCTGTTTTGTTCTTGCGAACCATGTTGAACACTCTCTCCTCACCAGCATTAGAGTGGGGTACAACAAGAACAAGTTTAGCAACTTCAGACAGGTAGCCAAACTTTGTTCTTCCAGTTGAGAGATGAATCCCCAAACAATGTCCATCCTGTGGAAAACTGTCCCATCTTCTTTATCATTCACTGAAGCCTTTTCCCATGTCTTCTGTGATATGTCAGTGTTGTCAAGAAGCTGATATTTGGTGAATTCCTCTTGTAGCTCAACAAACTTTTTGGGGGGTCTGAAATGGCGGAAGATGGGAGTATGCTGTTCCCCTCTCTGCAAAATATATAAACTTAGCATGTTTCAAGATGTCATGATCATCAAGCCATGGTAGTTTCTTGACAGCTTCTGTGGCAGCTTTAGTATAGAATGATCTGACCCCCTTGAAGAAGTTGTTTCGATCGTGTGGAGAGACGTCCCCTTCCTCTTCAAGAGATTCCAGCTTTTCCCTTGTCAGTCCACCAATAAACACATTGTCATCTGGCAATTGGTTCTCTGCGGGCAGAAAGTCAATGTCTGTCACCACAGGCAAACCTGTCCTTATTATGTCAACTTTCACAAACTTACCCAAGAGCTTCCTCATGAAAGATTCCATCTGTGAATATAAAGCAAAAATGCAAGGATCTTCTCGTTGTAGGAACTTGTTGAAGCTTGTAAACAGAGGCAGAACTGATTGATAAAACAGCAGATAAACCTCTGTCATCGGGTCCATAAAGTGATGCTTCAGTCGCTTGAAACGTGGGTGACTTTCATCAGCTGACTTGAAGTAGCTCCGACTGCCTTCAAATAAGTCCAGATTGCGATTCACAACCTTCTCAAGACTGAGCCATCTTGTGTTCACATGTTTTACAACTTGTTTGTATTCTGTATCACAGAACTCGCAGAATTTACTGAGTGCTGCCTTAGTGTTCATATCAAAGATCCTCACAGTTAGAGGATTAATCTTCTCAAGTCCGGTGTCATTGGAACCATCAACAGCTAGGGAATATGGTTGGTTCTTCATTCTTCCCACAAGATTTGATGGAAGTGAAACAATACATAATGTTTTAAAATATCTTACTGAAAACCAATGCAATAAATTCAATGAAAGTTTACAGGAAATTACCCGTCTAAAATAATTTAGGTTTGAATACAAAAGAAAAACCTTTTTTACATTTTGTAGAAAAAGAAAGAGAATGGGAAAAGAATTGTAGAATAGTAATTAGCAATTACCTCTAAAATGTGGAGCAATTGCTCCATTAATCATGCATGTAGTCTTGGTTTTCGCTGAGGAATACTGCCTTGCTATCTTCGAATCTGTTAAGCAATCAGCAAAGGCCGGACTGAGATGATCAGCAGTAGCAAGTGGCAAGTTGTGATGTGCAATAAGATTGGCAATCTTGACTTCAGCTCGGATAACCTGGAATCATTCAAAGGATTACCGGTAATTCATTTTACTATTCCACTTGATAAAACAAAAAGAACACTTTTTACACAATCGGGATAAATCTACATTTATCTTAAAATTACAACTTTAATAGCATCACATATCTTTTAAACTTTTAAACCAAAACTGTATAAAACATTTCAACACTTAATAACGCAAACTGCTGCTTTATACATGATTAATAAAATAAATGAAATATTAACATAAGCATTATAACTATGTTAATTTTTAATACCATCACCACTACTACCAATCTAATACTAAAGATACAAAATGAAGAAACTGAAAATATATTTCATAAATCATTGGGGCGGTGGGGTAGCCTAGTGGTTAAAGCGTTGGCTCGTCACGCCGAAGACCTGGGTTCGATTCCCCACATGGGCACAATGTGTTAAGCCCATTTCTGGTGTCCCCCGCCGTGATATTGCTGGAATATTGCTAAAAGTGGCGTAAAACTAAACTCAGTCAGTCATAAATCATTAGTTTAAAACGTAAGTAATTTCCCATCACCACAATAAAGTTTAAGTGTAATAATACTACACTATTTTTTAACATACCATCCAGTTCATGCAAAGTTTCTGTAAATAAACATGAGTAAATAGCAAACATCGTTCAATTGTTCCAAATAGTATTGTAAAAATCAATATTCTATTTAACTAAACTTGAATGTAAGATTATCTATTGCAATATGTGTTTCAGCTACCAACATCTTGCTCAAAATATGTTAAAATGTGAAACTTGAACTTCTGCAATTCTCCAAAAATGTTAAATTTTTTAAACGTATTGGAAAACATTATGTCAGTTTACCATGCTGAGCATGAAGTGATCCAAATGTGAGCATCATGCTCGCATTGGTATCACACTCGTGCAAGACCTAATTAAGTCTAAAAATGATTAATTACGAAAAACATACCTTGCCATTTGTTGTGTTTTGAGCTGTGAACGTGGATAACAATGACCATGACGATGACTTGATTTTCTCCATGTCTTTGTGGGATTTACGTTGCATATGTAGCTCAACATCGCGTTATCCCTGGTGTTTACAACGAACACTTTGATTGCAAACAGTGCATCAAAATGAATGTTGCTTGCTGAATCTGCGATGATGCATGGATATGTATTCGTCCAGTTCGAATTAAACTTCGTATGGTACTTTGCTGCACCTTGATATTTACCGTATTTTCTTTTCCTTGGATTGCTTGTGACTCTGATTCTGAATCGTAGTCGCTCATTGTTTACCAGAATTGCGAAACAATTGAGAAGAACAAAGGACCATCGCAGGAAGAGTACCCCTTAGTATAAACCGATGAAAGGATTTCATTGGCTGAATCCCGACCAGCGAGCCAAAAGGAATTCGCCTTGTATCCGGGGTTAGGTTTTAGCTCCAGGCAATCGGAAACGGTCGTTATTCGAGATGAAAACATCATATAGCGATATTTAGAATGCACTTTTACGAAAAAGTGAGATTTTGTATTCTGGCTGCGAGAATGTGATTTTCATTACAAGAACGTGAGAGTCACGGCAAAAACGTGAGAGTTGACAGGTATGCAAGCACACTCAAGAACTTCTTGACATCCGGCTTAGATATACAATCAAAGTGTATGTTGAAGTCACCCATGATTATCATTGATTTCTGTAAATTATCTCTGAGAAACGTGGAAAACTCCTCGATAAACATATCAAATGTAAGTTTATTATTTCTAGATGGTGGAGGTCTATATAGACATACAGCCCTCAGAACACACTGTTCGTGAGATATTACCACATCCAGAAGTTCGAACGACTTTCTGTCAGGTTCATCGTGTTCAATCACACGTATGTTCAGCACATTTTTGTGGATAATGGCAATTCCACCACCTCTCCTCTGTTCACAGGTATATGCCAAAATGTGAATCCAGCTGGTGTCATTTCTGTTATCTTAGATTCATCGCCATACTTCTTAAGCCATGTCTCTGTCACAAACAGAATATCCACTTCTTTGTCAATCAAAGTATCTGCTATGACCATGGTTTTATTTCTTGAGGATTGTGCATTCCAAAACCTGATGCGTAGATTTTGCAACTGTTTGGATGGATGAACTTGTACTAAATGTCTATAGTTAATAGCATTCTGTTGGCCATTATGTCGAGTGGGTCGGTGACTGAAGGCACCCACAATGACTTTTATTCGTCGTTGCTTATGCGTGTACCTCATCTTTTTCCTCTTTAAGTTGCCCTAGAAACACATATTCCATGTTGACATAGAGTGTGAAGCAAATCTGAGGGTATACACTGTTTATCAATGTTGCGTAACGCAGAAAGTTGATCCCTGCTGTCCCTGCTGTTGTGATGTAAGTCACTAGATTGGTGGCTATTGTTAATAGTCCAGAAGTGGTATTGTACCGGTAGGTGTGGTGATCGGTCCCAAGCTGAATTTGTCAACCTACTGGCATATCTGCACTTCCAAAATGTAAACAGTAGAAATAGTAATATGCTTATGAAAAGCATATTTAAACACTCAAGTGACAAAAAGTAAGTTGTCACTGTTCTATGTGTCTAGACACTTGTGCACACCAAACAATGATGAAAATCGATCAAGGGAAAGTGATGAAAATCATCAAAACACTGAGAGCTGTGAGTAACCAGCTGCCTGCTCAGCGCATGACCACTGTTTCGATGTCATTGAATTTAGGCAATATGTCAGGATATTTGTATCACAAGGGTCCATGATACATCTATGTATCGCCACAACAGAAGATATATCCTGAAACTACTTAAATACTACTTAAAGTTGTAAGGAGTATTGCATTAGGATTAGGAAGGGAGTCTCTTTGAAATACTTCTAAATTTTAAAACAAACTGAACATTATAGGAATTTGTTTGTGTCTGCCATCTCTGTTACATGAACAAAGGAGTTGGTGTATCAGTGAAAGATTGTGAACATTTTCTAACATCTCTGTGAACTGTAAAAGACTTAACTTTAAGTAACTGAAACAGGTTTTAGTTGTTTGACAAATAACACCATTTATTAACATCTACTAACGATGTCTTAGCTTTGTTAAGAAAGAGAAGATAAAATTTAGAAAGATGCATACTTAAGATGGTTTTTTTCAGTGATTCTGGTATAAATGACATTGAATTGTCAGTGAACTGACTGAGTTTGGTTTTACGCCGCTGAATTGTCAGTGAAAGCATTGGTGCAGAAACACAACTTTCCAAGGGAAACCTAGATCAAGGTATACAGAATATGTTTGATTGTACTTTCTTAAGCATTAAATGCTGAAACTTTATTACATGAACAGCCTTTTAAGTGTGTGTGAATGTAACACCTGTTCTGCTGTATAACAAATAAAGATTCAGTCATTTTATCTATCATATATGTCCCGGTTTTATAATTGTAAAGTATCGTGATACGTATCTTATCGCCATCACTGTATCGTGATGATAATCGTCTCACAGGTTCCTTGCCAATACTTTAATGATATATCATCTCGCCTCATGAAACTGGTATCAGGATATATCGTCTCGCCACTAAGGCACAGTTCTATTAAGGATACAGATACGTATATGCATGCTCCACTTACGTTAGTATGTACCTCTACATCCACTCCAGTTATGTCTTATTTCCGTTCAGTTTTTATAATATAGGTCTTGGGTCCCAGTTGATGGTTCCGGTGAAACCCCTCAACTAACTGGCGTGCTGGTCAGCTCATGTGGATTTGACACATGTCCTGGATGCTTCCTAATTTAACTGGCACTAATTGTGTTCATATGTTGCATGGATGATTATGGTATTACAATAGATGTGCTTACTCTGAGCCATGGCTTAATGACCCTAATTTGAAGTGTTTGCACAATGTTATTTTACTGACGTTTACTTTATCAAAGCACGTCACGGCGAAGACCCGGGTTGAATCCCCACATGGGCACAATGTGTGAAGCCCATTTCTGGTGTCCCCTACTGCGTGATGTTGCTGGAATATTGCTAAAAGCGTAAAAACCAAACTCAGTCAGTCAGTCAGTTTATCAAAGCAGTTAATTAAACTGTCTCGACATAGCTTTTGTCTTACTGAAGGTTTGTCCAAAAGTTGAGTCCTTAATACCTAAGGCTAGGATTTATCTAGAACATCTGTGAAATTGTGTAGTAAGTAACTTATACCTTTTTCAATAGTATGTCTGTGAGATGAGTTTTACTATTTTTTGACTGGAGTCTTTTTTTCTCTAAGTTATTACTGATACCTGATGAAACTAATATTCTATATTTATATTTTTCTAATATCTGAATCCTAATATATCGCTTGTAGTGGTTATAATTGGTTGTGAGTGGGACATCTCAGGATTTCACTCCATCTACTCCAAGAAATCATAGTTTTAGTAGAGGCTTGGCCCCACTGTACTCTCCGTCAGAAAGTGGGGGAGATTTGGGTGTGAAACTGAGTAGTAGATACAATGATAGTCCGAGACCAAGTCCAACAAAAGCCTCTGCAAAGCCTTATTTCACAAATAAAGCTTTTGTTAGGCCCTTAGATCTCACCAACCATTGTCTACTACTTTTGAACCCCCAGTTAACTTCCCGGCCACACGTGGCACTACTGTGCCGCTATGACGTGTTGACAGGAGGTAACATTGTACGGTACGGTATGATCAATAATTCCTCTCTAATGAACCCTCTCCTGGCCCATCTCTCAAGTAGTACAAGTTAAAACAAATTAGGCTTTGATGTCCACTTTATCTATGTTGTAAGTTTTGACTGACCATATCGGATCGGTGGCTCGCACAACTATCATCCCCTTGTGTTCCCGGCTGGTATAGGTACCTCACGAGGGCCCTATCTGGTATCTGTTTCTCTTTCCCACGCTTAAATGGCGCGGCTGACTCTGCCACTATTGATTTTAGTTTGATAAGCGTCGGCTGGTTTCTTTGCGGTGAGATCGGGTGATTTCGTGGTTGATGGCTGACACCACCTGAGGGTAGCGGCTACCCATTCAGTCGATCGTTTCCCGGTTGGTCATCTCTCTCGCATACTGATGCCCAAATAAGCTCTGCCAAAGTCCTATTGAATCTCTCAACCATGGCTTGGCTGCGATGATCCCGGCAAGCACCACGCCTGACCTTGGTATCGTGTTTGTCTAGCAGGTGTGACACGACACCCATGAACTCCCGCCCGGGGTCGACTTGCAGCTCTGTGGGCCACGTCAGCGGGCTGCGTTTGTATCGCGTTGAATCTGCGGGCTACCTGGGCCGAGTCTTTTGCGTCAAGGGTTCGGCTTCCTTGTAGCGACTGGAATAGCGTCACGACGGTTAAGGCATACTTGTACCTCTTGTAGGTAGGGGTAGGAATAGGAGGTCGGCCTGGTGAGCGCTATTGGGTATGTTAATACCAAACTTCCTTCTAGGCACGTAGCGTGGTGCTGGTAAATAGATCTGCCACAGGGCTTGTTTTTCAAGCCAGACTTTGGCCTCGTTTGGGGGTACTTTGGCCAGCTGATGTACGGCGCTAACTCCTTTCCAGTACCCACGCGGGCTGTAGTAAATAGCCTCAAACTTTCTCTGGTTCTGTGACATCCCGACCCAATATATATATACACCTATGTTCTTGGTTCAATTTTCTCATGCCCGTACGCATACGTGTTGATCCCATCAATAGCTATCCAACGCTTAATGTCCATCGGCGACAGGGACGTCTTGTTTATAGTCAGTCCGTATATCCTATGCCCATCACTTCTAAGCGTGTTCATTTTATGTCTAAAGGTACGGGTCTTGAACAGGGCTTCCTTGAATCTGGCGTGTTTGATGTGTTGTTTCACCACGTACTTCTTAACATCATGCTCGCATTGGTATCACACTCGTGCAAGACCTAATTAAGTCTAAAAATGATTAATTACGAAAAACATACCTTGCCATTTGTTGTGTTTTGAGCTGTGAACGTGGATAACAATGACCATGACGATGACTTGATTTTCTCCATGTCTTTGTGGGATTTACGTTGCATATGTAGCTCAACATCGCGTTATCCCTGGTGTTTACAGCGAACACTTTGATTGCAAACAGTGCATCAAAATGAATGTTGCTTGCTGAATCTGCGATGATGCATGGATATGTATTCGTCCAGTTCGAATTAAACTTCGTATGGTACTTTGCTGCACCTTGATATTTACCGTATTTTCTTTTCCTTGGATTGCTTGTGACTCTGATTCTGAATCGTAGTCGCTCATTGTTTACCAGAATTGCGAAACAATTGAGAAGAACAAAGGACCATCGCAGGAAGAGTACCCCTTAGTATAAACCGATGAAAGGATTTCATTGGCTGAATCCCGACCAGCGAGCCAAAAGGAATTCGCCTTGTATCCGGGGTTAGGTTTTAGCTCCAGGCAATCGGAAACGGTCGTTATTCGAGATGAAAACATCATATAGCGATATTTAGAATGCACTTTTACGAAAAAGTGAGATTTTGTATTCTGGCTGCGAGAATGTGATTTTCATTACAAGAACGTGAGAGTACGGCAAAAACGTGAGAGTTGACAGGTATGCAAGCACACTCAAGAACTTCTTGACATCCGGCTTAGATATACAATCAAAGTGTATGTTGAAGTCACCCATGATTATCATTGATTTCTGTAAATTATCTCTGAGAAACGTGGAAAACTCCTCGATAAACATATCAAATGTAAGTTTATTATTTCTAGATGGTGGAGGTCTATATAGACATACAGCCCTCAGAACACACTGATCGTGAGATATTACCACATCCAGAAGTTCGAACGACTTTCTGTCAGGTTCATCGTGTTCAATCACACGTATGTTCAGCACATTTTTGTGGATAATGGCAATTCCACCACCTCTCCTCTGTTCACAGGTATATGCCAAAATGTGAATCCAGCTGGTGTCATTTCTGTTATCTTAGATTCATCGCCATACTTCTTAAGCCATGTCTCTGTCACAAACAGAATATCCACTTCTTTGTCAATCAAAGTATCTGCTATGACCATGGTTTTATTTCTTGAGGATTGTGCATTCCAAAACCTGATGCGTAGATTTTGCAACTGTTTGGATGGATGAACTTGTACTAAATGTCTATAGTTAATAGCATTCTGTTGGCCATTATGTCGAGTGGGTCGGTGACTGAAGGCACCCACAATGACTTTTATTCGTCGTTGCTTACGTGTACCTCATCTTTTTCCTCTTTAAGTTGCCCTAGAAACACATATTCCATGTTGACATAGAGTGTGAAGCAAATCTGAGGGTATACACTGTTTATCAATGTTGCGTAACGCAGAAAGTTGATCCCCTGCTGTCCCTGCTGTTGTGATGTAAGTCACTAGATTGGTGGCTATTGTTAATAGTCCAGAAGTGGTATTGTACCGGTAGGTGTGGTGATCGGTCCCAAGCTGAATTTGTCAACCTACTGGCATATCTGCACTTCCAAAATGTAAACAGTAGAAATAGTAATATGCTTATGAAAAGCATATTTAAACACTCAAGTGACAAAAAGTAAGTTGTCACTGTTCTATGTGTCTAGACACTTGTGCACACCAAACAATGATGAAAATCGATCAAGGGAAAGTGATGAAAATCATCAAAACACTGAGAGCTGTGAGTAACCAGCTGCCTGCTCAGCGCATGACCACTGTTTCGATGTCATTGAATTTAGGCAATATGTCAGGATATTTGTATCACAAGGGTCCATGATACATCTATGTATCGCCACAACAGAAGATATATCCTGAAACTACTTAAATACTACTTAAAGTTGTAAGGAGTATTGCATTAGGATTAGGAAGGGAGTCTCTTTGAAATACTTCTAAATTTTAAAACAAACTGAACATTATAGGAATTTGTTTGTGTCTGCCATCTCTGTTACATGAACAAAGGAGTTGGTGTATCAGTGAAAGATTGTGAACATTTTCTAACATCTCTGTGAACTGTAAAGACTTAACTTTTAAGTAACTGAAACAGGTTTTAGTTGTTTGACAAATAACACCATTTATTAACATCTACTAACGATGTCTTAGCTTTGTTAAGAAGAGAAGATAAAATTTAGAAAGATGCATACTTAAGATGGTTTTTCAGTGATTCTGGTATAAATGACATTGAATTGTCAGTGAACTGACTGAGTTTGGTTTTTAAGCTGAATTGTCAGTGAAAGCATTGGTGCAGAAACACAACTTTCAAAGGGAAACCTAGATCAAGGTATACAGAATATGTTTGATTGTACTTTCTTAAGCATTAAATGCTGAAACTTTATTACATGAACAGCCTTTTAAGTGTGTGTGAATGTAACACCTGTTCTGCTGTATAACAAATAAAGATTCAGTCATTTTATCTATCATATATGTCCCGTTTTATAATTGTAAAAGTATCGTGATCGTATCTTATCGCCATCATCACTGTATCGTGATGATAATCGTCTCACAGGTTCCTTGCCAATACTTTAATGATATATCATCTGCGCCTCATGAAACTGGTATCAGGATATATCGTCTATCGCCACTAAGGCACAGTTCTATTAAGGATACAGATACGTATATGCATGCTCCACTTACGTTAGTATGTACCTCTACATCCACTCCAGTTATGTCTTATTTCCGTTCAGTTTTTATAATATAGGTCTTGGGTCCCAGTTGATGGTTCCGGTGAAACCCCTCAACTAACTGGCGTGCTGGTCAGCTCATGTGGATTTGACACATGTCCTGGATGCTTCCTAATTTAACTGGCACTAATTGTGTTCATATGTTGCATGGATGATTATGGTATTACAATAGATGTGCTTACTCTGAGCCATGGCTTAATGACCCTAATTTGAAGTGTTTGCACAATGTTATTTTACTGACGTTTACTTTATCAAAGCACGTCACGGCGAAGACCCGGGTTCGAATCCCCACATGGGCACAATGTGTGAAGCCCATTTCTGGTGTCCCCCGCCGTGATGTTGCTGGAATATTGCTAAAAGCGGCGTAAAACCAAACTCAGTCAGTCAGTCAGTTTATCAAAGCAGTTAATTAAACTGTCTCGACATAGCTTTTGTCTTACTGAAAGGTTTGTCCAAAAGTTGAGTCCTTAATACCTAAGGCTAGGATTTATCTAGAACATCTGTGAAATTGTGTAGTCGTAACTTATACCTTTTTCAATAGTATGTCTGTGAGATGAGTTTTACTATTTTTGACTGGAGTCTTTTTCTCTAAGTTATTACTGATACCTGATGAAACTAATATTCTATATTTATATTTTTCTAATATCTGAATCCTAATATATCGCTTGTAGTGGTTATAATTGGTTGTGAGTGGGACATCTCAGGATTTCACTCCATCTACTCCAAGAAATCATAGTTTTAGTAGAGGCTTGGCCCCACTGTACTCTCCGTCAGAAAGTGGGGAGATTTGGGTGTGAAACTGAGTAGTAGATACAATGATAGTCGAGACCAAGTCCAACAAAGCCTCTGCAAAGCCTTATTTCACAAATAAAGCTTTTGTTAGGCCCTTAGATCTCACCAACCATTGTCTACTACTTTTGAACCCCAGTTAACTTCCGACCCACGCATTGGCACTACTGTGCAGCTATGGCGATGTTGACAGGAGGTAACATTATGCGATCACGGTATGATCAATAATTCCTCTCTACTTGAACCCTCTCCCTGGCCCATCTCTCCAAGTAGTACAAGTTAAAACAAATCGGCTTTGATGTCCACTTTATCTATGTTGTAAGTTTTGACTGACCATATCGGATCGGTGGCTAAAAGCACAACTATCACCCTTGTGTTCCCCGGCTGGTATAGGTACCTCACGAGGGCCCTATCTGGTATCTGTTTCTCTTTCCCACGCAATGGCGCAGCTGACTCTGCCACTATTGATTTTAGTTTGATAGCGTCGGCTGGTTTCTTGCCGGTGAGGCGGGTGATTTAAAGTGGTTGATGGCTGACACCACCTGAGGTAGCGGCTACCCATTCAGTCGATCGTTTCCCGGGTTGGTCATCTCTCTCGCATACTGATGCCCAAATAAGCGCTCTGCCAAAGTCCTATTGAATCTCTCAACCATGGCTTGGCTGCGATGATCCCCGGCAGCACCACGCCTGACCTTGGTATCGTGTTTGTCTAGCAGGTGTGACACGACACCCATGAACTCCCGCCCGGGGTCGACTTGCAGCTCTGTGGGCCACGTCAGCGGGCTGCGTTTGTACATGCGTTCGAATCTGCGGGCTACCTGGGCCGAGTCTTTTGCGTCAAGGGTTCGGCTTCCTTGTAGCGACTGACAACGTCCACGACGGTTAAGGCATACTTGTACCTCTTGTCGTGGGGTAGGAATAGGAGGTCGGCCTGGTGAACGCTATTGGGTATGTTAATACCAAACTTCCTTCTAGGCACGTAGCGTGGTGCTGGTAAATAGATCTGCCACAGGGCTTGTTTTTCAAGCCAGACTTTGGCCTCGTTTGGGGGTACTTTGGCCAGCTGATGTACGGCGCTAACTCCTTTCCAGTACCCACGCGGGCTGTAGTAAATAGCCTCAAACTTTCTCTGGTTCTGTGACATCCCGACCCAATATATATATACACCTATGTTCTTGGTTCAATTTTCTCATGCCCGTACGCATGCGTGTTGATCCCATCAATAGCTATCCAGCGGCTTAATGTCCATCGGTGACAGGGGCGTCTTGTTTATAGTCAGTCCGTATATCCTATGCCCATCACTTCTAAAGCGTGTTCATTTTATGTCTAAAGGTACGGGTCTTGAACAGGGCTTCCCTTGAATCTGGCGTGTTTGATGTGTTGTTTCACCGCGTACTTCTTAACACCCTTAGCCTTCGGATCTCACCATTGTCGGCCTTCAGGATGGAGTACATCTTGGATCTCAAAGCCTATGTACTTTCGGCTATGGGCGATGCCAACACACTTGTCCTTCATCTTACCTAGGACCTTTTATTTACCGTGCTGTGTATGGCATGGTCCTTGGGGTAGTCGCTGGTGTCATTACAAATCGAGATGTTTTTCATGTCATCGTTATTACCGCGCCCTCGGTTGAATCTCCATCAGCAGGGAATCCGTGTCAGTGTACAGCACTTCACACCTGTCGCCATACTGTTTTTTCAGTTCGTTGTAGTAAAATTGTACATCAGGTGTTTGGATAAATCGAGGATGCTCATCCCCACGTAAACAGGCCGGTTGAATTTTATGTGGCTTTTCTTCATATGTAGGGCAACTAGATCATCGGTGAATATCTTGCTACGGTTGAATGCCGGACTGGCTATCAGTCTCCTGAGCTTGTCTTCCTCATTCGACCGAACCAGCTTCACGGTCGCGCGTTTCCTCAGGTTCTCCATAGTCTTACGAACACCGAGTTGTTCATGAGCTTGTAGAGAGTTTTTCTCAAAGTCACTGGTGGCCAGCTTTGCGGTCCGTGTTCATTCTGATGTAGGCTCCATCCAGGGGCTCTGGTCGAACATGAGCACCCTATGTATTTTGGTCAGCCTCATACCCAAATCTTACAGGTACAGCTGTAGGTTGCGATAGTGAACGATGTACTTGGTCTTATTCATTAAGTTGGGCACGAGTTTTTCAACGTCTGCCACCGCCCACCTAACAAGTTATGTTGGTACTCAGACATCCAGTCTGGGTTAACCCTCATACGTTTGGGGGCTAGGGGGTAGCTGTTGTGCGATGTGTGCAATGCCTGCAGGGTATTCTAAGTCCACCTCGAGGATATAACCTTTGCTCGAATCGGACGATATCCGGCTGATATTGGACGATACCCATTCGAATCCCCCTGTGGGTAGATACTGGCTCATGGCCCAGCCGTACAGGTTGTTGGCGTCGAGGTAGAGAATATGATTGGTTGGCTTGCTCGGATCGTAGCCCTTCACGTATTGATTATTTGCTTTCGCGTATCGTTTGGTAGCCATGGAAATCCCACCTCGCAAGCCTTTCTCAATGAATAGGTGCATGTCGTAATCGGTGAGCAATTCCAACTTAACTCCGGTCTTTTCAACAATGCATCCCACGACAGACCTGGGCTGGTGTAGTACCATGTGGGGTCGAGTTGATACACAGCAAAAACACGTCCCGCCTAAGCGTCTCAAACCGCCGCTGCTAGCAGCAGTACATCTGTCCTCAAGTACAGGTCGTGGTAGTCACACAGATTCCATACGTTAATCGTGTGCGAGTAATCGTCTTGGGTGATTGTCGAGTCGGTCAGGTTGCTGTAAAATTCTCTGATGGGGGATAGTCGGGTCTCGGCGAACTTGGCCCAGCCATCCATGTACTCGTAGGGGTACACCCTTCCTCATCAGCAGGGGTGAGTCTCTCAGCGTCGGTATATCGATCAGTGATGGGGAAGGTATCGTTATTTGGCCTTGACCAGACTGTCGAAAGTGGCGACAGGAGGAACTGAACCAGTCGATGAACCTCAGACCATTCAAGCTGAAGGAGATGTATCTCGATGTTGTTGGGGATGCATGTCAGTTTGCCGTCGACTTTCGCGATGGCCTGCATGATCAAGTGAGAGTCGTACCCTCTCAAGTTGTGGAAGACCACGGGGATGTTTATTGTCTTGGGGGTGATTTTAAGCTTGAGGTTGCACGCGTTGTGGGCGGCGCCTCTATACTTACCGGTGACGTGGCAGTGATCTCTCACCGAATCACCGTTCAGTGGGCTATCACACACATGGCAGTGAGTGCTGCAGGCGTGAGCTAGCCGGTCGGCTTGAATCATTCGCATGGGAGCGACTGTATACAGTGCATTCCTAATACTTTTCTCTTCCTCCTGCAAACACTTTAGAAACTTTTCAGCCACGTCGGGACCCCTATACACCACAAGAGCTTTCGTTTCCCCATCACATCGGACGACCACGTATCCAACCCCACAGGCCTCATGCTCCTGTGTTTTTTGTGTGGCTGGGGTACCCCCGACAGTCTCAACGGGGTTGACCAAGGCTTCAAAGTCGGCGTGTATGACATAAGGCACAGACATTTGGTTCTTGTGGTTGTCGAATTTTAGGATATTGTCACCTTCCTTAGGCATGTCGACTCGTATGGCCGTCTGCCCCACACCTTGGCAATCCTCCCGGTGGGATTCTAATAAATCAGCTCGTGTGAAACCGTGTAGGCATCGTATGCAAAAGTGTTTTTTCCCAACGTGTTTCGACTGGTTGTGCAACAGCCTGCTAAGGTGTTTTATCCACGTGTAGTGATACTTATCGCCTCGCTGGGTCATGAATATATTGATCATGCGGCGAGGGGGGTTCCCCCCCTGTTCCCCCAACATTGGACTGACCCTGTGCACTATTGTTGTGTTACCTTCGTGCCCTAAGACGTTTATGGCTATATTATTCTGTTTTTCTACTTTAGTGATCTGGGATATGGAGGTGGGTTTATCTATACCATCCCAGTTGAGCCCATCATCTTGGGGATAGCTGGAAAGCCTGTCCGAATGAGTGTCAGCTGGAAACAAGGCTTACCTGATAGATAACCTCAGGCAATCGTCTCCTCTATTCTTGGCGTTGACCATGGCCTGTTTTGCTTTGTAGTAGGGGGCAAGTCTATATACGACCAGCCTCTGAATGGCACGTGAGTTAGCTATGTCTAGATAAACATTATCGATTTTATCCACGACCCACCCGACCCCATGTGTGTAGCGTTCTAGGTATTCGTATCTGCTGAAAACTGATATCGATTGACTCTTCTATAGTCTCGGTATGAGTCACGACACTTGTTTACCTCGAAGTAAGGCTGAGCGTACTCAATGACCCCAGCGGGGAGTTCCCCTACAGTTTATCGAGTGACATTTTTACTGTGATTTGAAACTTTATACTTCCTAAATCGTTGAGTTCCTCATTGACTTTATCAGCGATTAGAGGCTTGATATCAGCGATGTCTATGTTCCTATCAACATGCATGCGCGAGCCTCTCAAATAGTTACCTACAGCTCGCTCAGTGCGCATGAACTCTAGGTCAATAGCTCTATTCTGCCGTATTAGTTCTACAAGCTGTGGTTTCCTCATACGGGAATAACCTACTAAACCCAAATCGCGCACCTCTTGTTTCAATTGTTTTACAGTGTGGGGCTTTGCTACGGGGTCGTGTAATAATAATGCGACTAACCCGGCTCTCCCCGGGAGTATATCAATCTCTAATTGGGCCGCCGGCAAGGGAGGTAACTCTTCCAACCTTGATAAAAAGTAGTGAGGTGCCATAAAATCCTTTAGTAAATATCTAGATAGACCTTATTGATTATACCCTCGACCCACCCGGAACATGCGCAGCATAGTAGGGTGTTTTGTATTATTTGCAACGTCGAGTCGTCAACAAGTATATCTATCTCTCCATGCACATCTACTCGTCCACCATCAAAGTAATTCCAAGTGTGCCCAGCCCACGGTACATCAAACCCTACTTTCACCATGATTGTAAATGAGCACCCTTATATAGTTCGCTGACAATCATGGGTTTGAACACTGATATCTATACTTTCCCACACATCCATCTGCCAGCTTCTCAGGCAACAACTTTCCTGGGCTCAACTTCCACGAACATTGTTATACCTAGGTGTGCACAGTCTCTAATTGGGTCACTGGCAAGGGACCAGCCTTACACTGCTATCCTGAGGAGGCCTCACGTTCTTTTCTGTAGTCTTTTTCTTCTCAGTAGATAAGATGATGTCTGACTTCACGTTTGTTCGCGTGAGCTTTGCATAGGCAGTAGTGACCTTTCACCCGACACCACACACACAGAACACGTGTAGTTGATACTATTTATATGAAAACAACAGTACCCCTCAGTCCTGCAGTTTCTACCACAGGCCTCGGTCTTCCCCATAAGTACGTATTCGCATTGGTCGCGGGCGGGTCTCATCTTTGGTATACTTATATGAGTACTTAGTCTAATTGTTTTAACCAACGCGGTCACTGCTAGACCCAGCTGATAAAGATCAATTCGGTCCATTTGCCGGGGATGGTGTGTAGTACTGAGCGAGTGTGGGCTTATGGAGTGATTCTAGCTGTTTACCGGTTAGTAGGTAGTTAATGTAATCGATCCTCTGTACACGTTTTTCGAAGGCGTACTCAGATTGAGCTGCTTTAATTTTCTCAACAGCTTTGTGTGGCGCTTACGCTCAGTCTGCATCTCAGCCCGTGCAACTCCCGTGTTAGTTTCGAGAAGAGGACATTACTCGGGAAAATGCCAGGCGTTTACTAACACCCACCAACCATCATGGCATGCATCGTAGCCATCCTATATATAGTTACATTTACTTCAAAATATTTTCCGGTAGGATCCCTTGTTTTACTAGGGTGTCCTTGGTGGCCATCGCCATACCCAGGTTCATTATGAGCATACCCATATCCCTGCAGGTTGAAATCTAGCTTGATAGTTGGTTGTTTAAAAGCACCATTTTGGTCAACCCGGAACGTACCCTACGGCTAGACTGGCGACCGGTGGCGTGGTATGCATCGTTGACGAACGTTTTCCCCTCAGACATTATGTATATGATATAAAAATATATATTTATAACATGATATGTGGGTTGACCTCTAATTGTGGGGGAGGGTTTCCCTCCCTGGGGGGTTGTTTATTATATAACCATGAGATAGCCACGGCAGCAGTTGCGCTGCAATCAACAGGAGTGGAGCCTGGCTCCACAGTGGAGCGTAGCTACTCTTATGTTGGTTAGACCACCTTTTCTAACAGTGACTCTCTTAGGGTTCTTCTGCCTGGTGACTGTAGGGGGCACCTCGGGTGGAGTTTCCTCTGAAGGGGTCACCTCCAGTTGGGGATCCCCCAACGTTGGGGTTTGGGGACTCATTTCTTGGGCAGCATCCATCTTGTATACTATTATTATTATTTTTCCCCTCCTTAAATTGGCAATGCTTTGCTGTGATAATTGCCGCCATCACCGGGGCTAAAAACATACCGTACTTGTGGTACAGTTAACGCAGCTGATAGAGCTCAAGGCATGTTCAATAAAAGGGTCTTTTCAAGGTCCTCCCACAGGTAAAGTCGACGTTCCTGGGGAATGGGACGAAGTAATGACGCAATACTAGTGTAGATCTAGGTCATAGCCGATCCTATAGTCTTTGTCATCTCGCCCCGAGTCTAGCCTCAGAATCTATCTGCGTACAGCTTATCGATTTCTTCGGCTGACATTTTGTGAATTTTATCGAGTGTAGTCCCCAAAGCAATGTTTGGCTTTGCCACCAACAGCCAACACTACCAGTCTCTCTCACTTATCATCGTCCCCTCGCTTATCATCGTCCCCCTCCAACAGTTGTTCTAGCAATTCATCACACTCCATCTTATAATGTAATAAGTAAGTTTTAGTTTTAATAATATAATACCCGATGCAGGTGAAACACAGCGAAATGAAAGTTAAGTTGCACATGGCTAGCACTTCAAAAACAACCATAACTATAACTATAACTGATAAGTGCTAAACGCTAAGCATTTGCTAAGCTTTGCTAAGCTAAAACACCCTATAGGCCACGGGTTGGTCGGTCTTGAGCACGAGCTTAGCATGCTTAGTTTCAGCGAGCTGTTTCTTTACCCGTTCCCGTTCTAATTTGCTCATCACATCGTTCTCTTTCAAACACTCCTCGAACGAATCCCTGTCCTTGCAGTGGAATAAGGCCACCCATCGCGTCTACCCATCGAGATCTTTCAACACCGAGTTGAACTTCTGCGTTAGTACCCAGACGCTGTGCTTTGCGTGCCGGCCAGAGAAGGCCAGGTACGATAGCATGTCTCTCTTTTTTGTTATCTCACGATTAGCGCTGCAGTCGTCCAGTATGAACAGCGTCGACTCCCCTTTAAATTTGCTGTGATAAGCTTTCAGCCAGTCCTGCAGACGTGTCCCCGGGTCGACTCTGTGTATGTCCGGGTCCGTCATCATCCAAGGTCTTTCCGTGTACGTTCTATTCATGTGCAAAGTAGGGCACATGATAACGAAGTTATCGAACACATCCCGATAGTACCCCTCCAACATATCGAGCAAGAAAACGGTCTTCCCACAGCCCATCTGCCCGCACACTATGGCACAGTGTGGGTCGCGGGGCAAATCAATAGATGGCTTGCACGAATCTCCCATTCTCTATATTAAGTTGCGCATCCATAATAACGTACAGATATAATTTCAACTTGCCCGCGGGTTGAGCCTTCTTGGTAATCTGGATTGTTATCCCCTCTCTGCCGTTTTCGATGCGGCGACCGCTGCCGTGCAATTTATCGTCATCCGTGGATTGCATGTGGATTGCAGCGCGTACTTGGTGGTCAGGTATTCACCGATCTGCACGGCGGATAGGTCCAGGTCCTTGATGACGTGTTGGTGCCGGGTCGGTAGTTTCATTATCTCGTCCCACTGCTGGTGTGCTCTCATACCGGCGCTGAACAGCTGGTTGGGCACGCCCTTGATGGCCCTTTTCAATTGCGGGGTTGAAAAACTTCTCGCTGTCCCTCCGGAACGGCTCGTAATCCTCCACTGGGACGACCACGATACCTTTCATCGAATGCGCCGGCACGTTCAGGTTGATATTCCACAGCGTGTCGCTCTTATCCCGCACGATCGCTCTATGCCTCAGTATCGGCCGTACAGGATGGCCACCTTCCCCGAGTACTGGTTTCGAACCTGCCTGGCCAGCTCCGGGCTAGTGACCATGTCGAACTCCAGAGAGATGATGTCTATGGTGTAACTGGCCTCATCACCGTTAGGTGTACGCACGACTTTGCTGTAGTCGTTAAGCGTGAGCTTCGCATTCGCCTATCCCCCAGCTGCCTGGTAAAGCGGTGCGGTCCCCGTGAGCAACTCGAAGTCGGCTGCACGCAGAACCTGTTCCGCGTGACGCAGGCGTATGGCCTTTCAACGTCCGTGATCTTGTCTAACTGGTCTGCCAAGAAGCCGTACCCCACGCGCAACCGAGTCGATTTGCTGATACCTTGGTACACGTCATTGATGCGTTCTTCCTCACTTTTCCAGAGGTCCCCATAGCAATAAAACATGTTGCTGTCGTCGATGCTCAGCACCTCGTTACCGCTGTTCTTGATAGTGGTTTTCTTGATGATGGCTCGACCTATGTTCCGCACGAGATCACGTTTGTCGTTGTCAGAGGTCAACGTGAGGTTGAACGCCAGTCGAACCGTGCCTGGTACGATAAGGTCATTCTCACCCAGGTTTGGGAATCTAACCAGCAGCGTTTGGTTCTGGTGTATCTTGCTGGGATTGTTGGTGATGGTCACCGACTGGCGTACGGCTCTGACGCCTAGAGGCTCTCTTGATCTTCGGAAAGGATCTAGTTTCCTGCCATACATTGTTATATAGATAAAATATAAGAGTTTAATATAAATAATGGCTGAAGGCGGTCATGAGTACATCCCGATGGATGATATGGGTGATGTGGATTACGATGACACCACTTGTACAGCCGGCCGTCGATGATTATTACGACGCAGTTGAAAAGAGAGACAACATCAAGCCGTTGGGGCGAGACTATGCCAAGTTTACCATCGATAAGAAGGGCACACTGCGATTGAAGGCTCACCCGGGGGTCGATATCATGAAAAAAGACTTGAAAGGACCGTATGCTTTGTCAACACTCACCAGTCGCCCTGGTGGGAGTCAACTGATCCGTGATGAACTAGGCTTCATAGATTACGGTGGAGCACGGCCTAAGCTTCCCGAAGGTCGCCCAAGATCTGCAAGCAGCCAGGGCCGAACTCAGCGGAGAAGGTGATATAATTCCCCAACGATGCTAAAGAAACATGAGCACATCGCGAAGTCATGAGAAAAATAAAACTCACCGAAACGTCGTATCTAGGAGAGAATAAAAAACTTGGAAGACGAGAGACGGACTCGGTTGGAATCCGCTGCCTCGAACAGGGAAGCCCTCCGATCCCAGATAAGTCGCGTATGGGAAACCATCGATCGAATCCTAAATGAGGACACCACGCTAGCTGACAGGATCCGAATCCTCATCGAGAGCAAGGCATAACCATCGCCAGCATTTTGGCTGCATTTGGCTTCACCATATCAACCCTAGTCTTGTCATTGACAGGGGGTACCCCCACACCCACCCCACCAACACCCCCAAGTGGTGGTGGCGTCAGAGACTGGATAAAAAAACACCTGAAATCCCTCGGGGAGGCCCTGGCTAAACTGGCTGGTAAGGCCGCCGAAGCCCTGTCCGGCATCCTGGGTAGCATCGTCTCGTGGCTGCTGAGCGCTCTGGCTAAAACTGCCACGTGGCTACAAAACCTATGGGCAGCCATCGTCGCCGTGGCGGGTCTGGTGTACGTAGCGGCTAAGGAATTTTTAACCAAATAAGCCCCACCCCGATTGCTACCCCACCAACCACCAGGGATGTTTTACGGTCGATGTGCTGGTGATTGGACGCCTGCTGTTGGGGCTGTTGGGGTGTGGGTTGAACCCTAGGCTCTGGGGGTGGCGCCACTATACCCATCGCACCAGTATGTGTGGGTGGCGGGACTTGGGGGGTGTTAACATCCCGGTTGACGCCTAACTTTTGGTCTGCCGTGGCTATGACTATTTCGTTCTTGTAGCCCACCACTTTTTTTACTCTCAGTTGCATATCGCTCGGAGCCATGTACAGTCCCACGTCGAACACGTAGTCGACTTTCGACCGGGTGTATTCCAACACGTCTTGGTAGCATCGGATAGCACTCGGTAGATCAACTGGAGCATTGATAGCATCCTCAACGTTAACAACGAACTGTTTCTGCGCGTCGTAAGCAGTCCCCTTACCGATAATACTGGAACGCGTTTGCGCCTGCGCACCTAACAGCGCCCACATGTACGTTCGAATCGAGTCGTTCAAGCGTTCGGTGCCGGCACGAGTAAACCCTTTCGACGTGTCCAGCATGAACATTTTCCAATCATCCTCAGGCCCCTGGTCGAACTTCCAGACTCAGTAATCCTTGCTGTCATCGAAAGCCATATAACGGTCATCCCACTCGTTTGTTGTGATATGATACGACTTGTAACCCCAATCTTTCACCAGCTGTTTGCTGGCTTCCGCGATATGCATGTTGTGAACGATGGGGATACCCAACCCATGGTTCGGGCCCGGCAAACGCCAATCCGTCTTCGGGTCTAGTTCGAATTCGTTGCAAACGCCGCGTTCGTAGGCCCGTCTATCGTACTGGTTGTTTACTGCGTCCCATGCTTTGTCCTGTGGGATCGGAGCGCGGATCTCTTTGAGGATACGCC
Organism: Haliotis rubra; assembly: GCF_003918875.1. NCBI lineage: Eukaryota > Metazoa > Mollusca > Gastropoda > Lepetellida > Haliotidae > Haliotis > Haliotis rubra. The sequence goes on from NW_025767039.1 coordinate 989,597, forward strand.
TGACCTGGTAGTACACGTGGAATGTGAACACAGACTGACTCAGCGGTCCCCGCCGAGTGTCAGTTAATGTCAAGCCACACCCCGTTGTAGCGCACCACACGGGGAAGTTGAGTTGATTCTGCCAGAACTGCATCGGGTTGTTGAACCAAGCGTGGACTACCTTAACGTTAGTCACCGAAAACCTATACCTAGCAAATACATCTATAAACTGGGCGTTGAAATACAACCCAGCAGCGACCACGATCTTCATGTGTGGGAAATCTATATCCAGTTTAGGGTAAAACAGTCCCGGGGAGTAAAACACTCCTTGGGAGGATGCTCCTCCTTGTTTGTCAATTTTTAAAGTATTATATAATGGGTATATATACTCTAACATGTACGTAACACTTCCAGGAATAACGAGCGGCGAGGCTGTTCAGCTGATGCAAGCGATCGATAACACGTCGGGTCAACTCGAAGTCTCACACCGCGATATCACCTACCTACCGCGATGGACTAACATCAACATCAGCAACAATAAGCTGTTCGTCAGTGGCGCCCGTAACCAGATAATCGCCGGCTACTACAGTGTGTGCTCACTAAGCGACGAGGTCTTCAAACCCTTGGGAGCCGAACTCAAGATGAACGACTCAAACGGCACAGTGGTGTTAACCAACAACGGAATAAACCCTTTGAGGCTCGGCCGACCATTGGCGAGGACACTCGGGATACCACCTGATGAGATAAAACCAACAACTACCGTCACAGGGACGAAGTTACCCAACCTAGTACCGTACCGAGAGCTGTGCGTTCATCTCGGTCAGTTGAGCACAACGGACAACATTCAAGGTGGCCACCCTTCCACGATACTGAGAGCCATACCGGTGAAAACGGAGAAATAGAACGACGGCAGAACCGAGTCGTTTTCACCGCGGCAGTATAAGAAGTTAACTCGGGGTAACATCCCTGAGCTGATAATATCGGTGTTAGATATAAATCATAATCCTGTGAATATAGGATACCTCAGCATAACGCTGCACATAAAATGACTAGCGCACAAGGCCCAGGAATGAGGTTGAAAAAATGCATCAATGCGGGGATCTCCGACCTCGGGGACACACGTGGATACGACGACCCCGGAGTAGATGGTAAATTGTACGCCTTGCAACTGAAAAACAACATTTACAAACGCGTTGAAGTCCCCTCCATCGGTGGTACTAGAAACCTAAGTGATATAGTAGATACCTCAAGAGCGACCGTCAACACTGGGTACACCCTAGTCCGCACCGGTGATGATAAATGGATGGTATACCCATCGTTCGGAGGCAGACTGTTCCACTGAGAAGATGTTGATAGCACGACCGTTGCCAGAAACAAACCATATACGCTCGTCTTAACCGACGACAACAAGTGGGTGTTGTTGCCTGCTAAAGTCGACTGGTTTCTCAATATTAGGCTCGGCTCCCCCTACGTGTTCACGGAGAACAAAGACAACTACCTAAACAAAGTCGTGAACAACGGAACCCTGCTTGTGGCTTACGTCCCGACGCAGAGACGTAGTGTAATCATCAGTCCACTCGCCAGTATGGCAGCCCACATGCTATCTAGCTAGCCCGGGATGCAAAACGTGGTATTGCAGTTGGTGTCTGAATTCGAAGGCGTGGTCAACATCCTGGAGAGTCTACCGGCGAACTCAACACTGGTCATCAAAGCCCCCCCTAGGGGAACCATCGCGGGATGAAGTCGAAATCGTGAAGGGAATCAAACTCCGGTGGGTGAAACGGCACCAGTATCAGGCTTGCACTGTTTACGTGCGGGTGGGTGTCGACTCCAACACCAGTCTGCAAGGGGTCACCGTGACAGTGGAAGACACGATATCACTAACCAAGATCTTCCTACCCGACAACATAAGCTTCATGGGGGGTGAAGTGCACCCCTGAGAAATTATCAGAAAAACAATTGGAAACTATCTCGTAATAGTAATATATCAATGTCCAATCATCACCCCAACGCCACACTTAACGATCTAGGGGACATGGAGGGATTCGATCAGCCTGGTGAGGAAGACGCCTTGTACGTCCTACACTTGAAAGACAACGTGTATAGGCGGGCGGCAATGGTCGATCATCTACCGAAACCCACACTCAGGGGTCTAGGAGGCACAATCGTAAAGCGTTGAAACACGACGAGATCAAGGTTCTAGCCGAAGCAAAGCTGAACACAGTAAGTGAGTGTATTTCGGCAGCACTCACCGACAGTAAGATCTCAGAGGAGGAATTTCGTTCAATCCTCTCTGAACTCGACAAGTACAGTAAGATGAAACAAGAAATCAGGTCCAAGTTTCGTAAGTCTGCTATCAGCGAAGACGAGAAAAAAAAAAAGTACATAGAACAGGGGGTACGAAAAGCCCAGCAAGCCTTTATTACGAACACCAAAGAGATCATAGACGATTCACATTAAACTGTTTCATCGAGGTCAACGCGACATAGCGGCACAGTAGTGCCACGTGGGGTCGGGAAGTTAACTGGGGGTTCAAAAGTAGTAGACAATGGTTGGTGAGATCTAAGGGCCTAACAAAAGCTTTATTTGTGAAATAAGGCTTTGCAGAGGCTTTTGTTGGACTTGGTCTCAGACTATCATTGTATCTACTACTGTCTGTGACCATGGATAGGGCTTTGCTTCCAGAGGTTTTCACTGGTGACAATGTAGATGATTGGCCATATTGGATTAAAATCTTTGAGATGTTTGCTTGGTTGAACAATTGGACGGATGCATATATGGCAAGTGTGATAGGAGTGCGACTTAGTGGCAGGGCTCGCAAGATTTATTTTGATCTGTCAGCAGAAGTTCGGGATAGTTATTTGGCAGTCAAGGAAGCTTTGGCCAGCAAGTTTAGTCCTAAGGGTACTCAGGTGTTAGGTTTGATTGAATTTCAGACTAGAGTTAGACGGTCGAGTGAGTCTCTTCTTGATTTTGTGGTAGAGTTACGCAGACTATGTGGGATTGCTTTTCCTCAAGTTGATTCTGTTTCTAGGCTGGCATTGTGTATCAATGAGTTTGTTAGTAAGCTGGAACAGAGGGGATTTGCGTTTGAGGATGAGGCATCAGTGTTTTAGTAACCTAGATGATGCAGTAGCATTTGCTACAGAGTGGGAAGCTATTGAATTAGCTTGTAGTTCTGTTCGGAGATAATCATTGGGGGCATCAGCAGTAACTGATACTGGGGTAGTGACATGGTGTGGCCGGCAGGTGCATCCAAATCCTCAGTTTCAAGATTTTGTTCACTAAGTTATAGGTACAGATAGTAGTATGTCTTTTGTATCGTGTCATAAGTGGCAGATTTCGGTGCTCGGATCTGAGTGTAAGGGAGGGGACGCCCTCAGTGTGAAAGAAGGGGGACGCCCAAGGGTGTAAGTGTGAATGTGTGATCTGGTGTGTAAGAGTGATTCAGCCCTGAATTTTGCTGTCTTGCGATTTTGTAATTTGGTATTTTATCTGGCTTATTTGATGATCAAGAGCAGAGTATTTTTGGGGTAGACACTATTTTGCTTGGATGTGTTCCGTTTGAAATTTGATATGCCAATTTTGTTTATATAAACTTTGTTTGAAATATGATAAGCAGGTTTTACTTATGTGTTCGAAATTGTGACCCTTGCAACTATGTCTTGGATTCAACGTGGTTTGATTATAGGGTTCCCTTGAGTTGGATTTGAGGAGAAATTTGTATTGGATTAAAAAGTGTGTTTTGATACATACACTACAGTTTGATACAGTTACTTAGAGAAATTTGGGTTCGGCTTGGTACTGGCTTACGGCTCATATTTTTGGTTTGGCGACGTGTTTGGTCAGAGGACTTAAAAATCTTTAAAGTTTGTGAAACCCCTACGTGTATACAATAGTTAGTTATAAAAATGGTAAGGTGTAAACAATATTTGATTATTTAGGTTTTAGGTTTATAACAGGAGGGATAGTTTAATTGGGTTTTTTGGGGGGTTGGTTTGTGGTTTTTTTGGTTTCCTAGTCTGGGCTGTATGGTGTCTTCTTTACTCTATATATTTAATGTAAACATAAATTTTCTCTCTTTTTGCAATTCCAAATTCTTTATAGTCAAAGCCCACGTGTGTCATTAATATTTCCTGCACTGGTTGTATATGTTATGTTTTGCGGTATGGGTATAAGAATTTTTGAAAAAACAAAAAACAATTTTGCTTGTATTGTAAGCAACTCTTAGAGGCAAGTGTGTTTGTGGTATTTTAGAAAGTGACTGACACTGTTATTATCGTTTGTATGCATATTGTTGAATGATTTATGATTACAATACTGTGACTTATACTATGAATATGCCTGTGATCTTTAAAGGACCAATATACATAAATGTATGAATTCCTAGAATCAAAAATTGTGTGTGCGAACTTGTGTCTCGTGACTTACTCCTGGGCCAGTTGTGGAGCTGGCATTGGAATCTAGTACTATGATACATACATAGAGAATGCTACATGAGGTCTCATAACATACAAATTATACGAAACGAGTGTCTTTCCTATGGTATCTGACCGAGCGAAAGCGAGGTCAGAAACCATAGGAAGGTCACGAGTTTCATATAATTCGAATGTTATGAGACCGAGTGTGGTATTTTATTTATTACCCATGTCTTACATGCTTTAAATTGACAAAATAGCGTATTTGTGTTATTTTTATGGTTTCAAACCGAAACCGGTTTCATAAAGAGGTTGCGGAAGAATGTTGTTCTGTAGTACACTTTTTGCATGACGTCACACTGTAATGACGTCACTACGCCTTGCTTGTCTGCCCCCTTGGTAACCGACGTCACGATGCATGTCAGTTGTCATTGCCTCATACAGCCTCCTACATTAAACTACTCCGTAGCACCCCGTTTCATAGTTTGCAGTTGCTTCATTTGGCTAACATCACTGGTGGAAACTTTGCGTTTATGTTTTTCGATGCATATAATGTCTCAGTTCGACTCCCAATTAATCAGCGATACGGTAACGTTCGCAATGTTTACATTCCCACAATGCATTTAAGTTGTAGAATGAATGAATTCACGTGTTTGTTCTGAATGAAAAAGTAGTTCCGTCACAACATGACCTAATTGAGAGGTCATCGGTTATCCAATCAAATTGTTAGAATCTCAGGTCAAGTCGTTACGACACAGGTCAACGCGATACAACACTCGTGTGACGTACGAGATTAGTATGCAACTACCCATACCTTGACCACGTGGGTAATAAAACCAGCTATATTACCCATATATTTTGACCATGTTGGATAATGGTGCTTGTCGCTGTCCGTTGGACTCTGTGAGTCAGATTTGTGTGGTTGATCTATGAACAATCATGTGGACATTGTTCCAGCTGTGGGAATAGACCTTGTTTGTGGTGATCTGATGCATTCTGCGGCTGGTCGTCATAGCAGCGAGAGATCCTGAAGGATACGGACTTTCCTATCATTCGGTCTAGGACCATACTGTGCCTTTTGAGTGAAAGAAGAACAGGCCTACCTCCACCTGATTCTTCAGCACCACCAATCTGAGAACAGCCAAGACTCCTGGAGTTAGTCTCTATTGAGGAGGGGGGTAATGTAACGAAAATTGTGGTCTGGTCTGATCGTGATCGTAGAGGCCGAGGAGTGGGTGGGTGGCAGCGGCGGCGGGATGCTTTGTGTGCGGTCGTTTGCCTGGACTCGAAGAGGTTTTCCACCTGCAGGACTATGTCGACATTGACCCCTGACCCGGCAAGGATATATAAGGTCCGTCCGTGGCGTGATGGGACACACACATGGGCTGTTCGTCATTTTCTGTGGGAGAGACAATGATGGGTATGGAGTGGTGTGTTAATTGGCTTTATTCAGTAACTGAGTACAGGACACAACATTGCACACCATGTGCTTCAACTCGACAGTTCGTAATGAGCGGAAACAGGTGGCACTCACTCTGATGGCATCCGGTCAAGCGCTGTTGCATTCGCAGCATGTAAACTTCCGGTTTGGGGATATATTACGCTAGTTAACAATCTCCCCTTAAAAATTCAAATAATTAACTTGTTAGTTGGCATAATAGCATTCACAAATTAAAAACATATCTGTGCACCGATATATACATGTGAAGTGTTAAAATATCCCTCTTTTTTTTTGTAGTTTTAAAATGTAGGAATAAAATTGAAATGTACTAGTTAAAAAGATTTAAAGTTCAAATTTTGAAAGTGCATTCAACCAATGTGTGAGTTAGCACATCATCAGGACTATAACACAGTTCAGTTCTTTCACTTGTATCTAGGAATGTTTTATTGTCGTTCCATCATGTATCGCTTTCAATAATGGAAACGATGAGGCTCCATGCTTTGTGAAACAGTCTGCAAGTTGATCATTGGTAGGAGACCAATGCACACCAGTAATTTGACCAGTTCCAATGAGTTCTTTGATTCCACTTATCTCAAGTCTCAGACGTTTGTCAGACACAAACTTTGTGGACTAGACTGTGTCAAAGAGAGTGGTTATCCACAATACACTGTATCAGAAGTCTTGCTTAGTCAGTCTCACCAGTTGTAACCTCTGAATAGAGGGTGCTGAGGAATATTCCGTTATCTATTCCATCTGCCAATGCAAGTGTCTCACCCGCTAACGTGCTTCGCACAACACGCCTGATTCTCTTTGATTGCCAACACAAAGGAGAGAACTTACCGTCGTCTCCCAGTAGCATAACGACATGACCACCTTGTGTCGCCCCATCAGGCAAGTTGCCCAATGAAGCATCACTAAACACCACTAAACGTAGAGATTCACAGGGTCCGAGATGTTGGAACTTCAAGGTCACATCTTCATTTTTTAGTTTTCTGATGACTTTATTGGCTTCCATCATGTTTTTCACTGTAGCTTTGTTCATTGATGAAGCCACACAGCATGCGTCAAAAAGTATGTCCGGTCTGCTCTGTCGTGCTATCCATAGGATCTGTCCAACCTTTGATCTGAACATCTCAAGTTCAGACGTGCTCAAGAGTGCTTCTTTCTTTGACATTCTATCCTTATCTATGTTCAGACGAGTTAGGTTTCTCACGTAGTCATGTTGATGTAGAAGAATAGTCTCATTGTCACAGAGTAGTTTCATGCCGACATACTTGAAGGTGCTCTCTTCTTCACGTCCAACATTGAACGACTCTCTAATTGATGCAATGACTGTTTCTTCAAACTCTAAAGTACCGCCCCAAACAAAATCGTCCACATGGCTAGCAAGCACACCTTGTAGTTTTCCATTTGATATGAAATAGGACACTGCTGGGTCAACTTTAGATATTCTTGCCCCACTGGACTGCAAAACTTCACAGACCCTGTTGTACCAATATAGTGATGCATCTGCCAAGCCATACACACATTTATGTAGTTTCCACAGGACTCCTTTCACATGAGCTTCCCTTGGGGGTCGAAGGTAAACATCTCTGGTTAAAGTTGAGCTCTGTAAGAATGGTGTCTTAATGTCTATGGAGCATGGTGTCCATTTCTGTTGTGCCATAATGGCTAATAACAACCGTAAAGATTCTGTTGAACATGTTGGGGAATCTTTTGGGGAATCGATGAGCACATCTCTGGCAACCAGACGAGATTTGGGAATTATTTTCTCGGAACTTTCTTTCAGAGTGCATATCCATCTAGTTATCCCCTGCAACGCGTTTTGCGGGGGGTATTAAAATGGACTCCGTCCGTCCGTCCGTGCACATTTGTCTTTTCCGGAGCAGAAATCTAAAACCGTTCAATATTTCTTCACCAAACTTGGCACATACATAGATCTGGTGGTGTACTGGTGCCTTTTGGTAGTTTTGGAATTCTGAATAAAATATTTTTCGCGTTTCCGTGGCAACAAGTTTTGACTTAGCCTGAAATTGGTAGTAGTACACATTTCCGGAGCTGAACTCTAAAACCATTCACTATTTCTTTACCAAACTTGGCACATGGATTGGTCTGGTGGTGTACTGGTGCCTTTTGGTAGTTTTGGAATTCTGAATAAAATATTTTTGGCATTTCCATGGCAATAAGTTTGACTTAGACTGAAACTGGTGGTTGTGCTCTTTTCTGGAGCTGAACTCTAAAACCATTCTCTATTTCTTCACCAAACTTGGCACATGGATTGGCCTGGTGGTGTACTGGTGCCTTTTGGTAGTTTTGGAATTCTGAATAAAATATTTTTGGCATTTCCATGGCAACAAGTTTGACATAGACTGAAATTGGTGATCATGCTCCTTTCCGGAGCAGAACTTTAAAAACCTTTCAATACTCTCCTTCCACTTATATATACACACCTAAATATTTGACATAATCATAACTCGTAGACATAACCACTAAGAGTATTTTGCCATTGCGGGGGATATTGATGACTTTGTCTTCTTGTTGTAATATATTTCTGACCATCATCCTGAACTTCAACAAACACAATATTCTCTCTCCAATTCCGCCCTTCATCAAAGGATACATTGTCAACAACACAGACATTTTCTTCTTCTTCTTCATCATGGTCAGCATAGTGGTGATGATCATGAGAAATGTCCAGCTCTAAATCACCCAGCTTACCAATGTCAACAGATATTCTTGGTCCTGAAATGTCATCTGGGCTCAAATACTCAATATTGTACCAGTCTTTGTTTCTACCTGTTGACTTGCCAGCTCGACTCAACAATTTGCCTATACACATATTTCCTGTCCTTTCATCACGGAATTTCATCAAATGTCCAACTTTGGTCTCTGACATGGTTTGTCTTTTTCCTCTTCAGAATCATGATATTCTTCCTTTTCATCATCAGCTTCGACGGCTTCTGGTTCCAGAGTCTCTTCTTTATGATCAGTCTCATATTCAGTATTTTGCGTTGTCCTGTGAACATTCTCTGGCAGCACTTTCTGCAGTCGACTATGATGTACTCTGACATGTGAGCCCATGTCTAACAAAGACAACTGCTCCATCTTGGCCAATGACGACACCTGGCCCTTTCCATTCCATCTGGTCAGGTCGTTTGTAATAAACTCTATCACCTGTATCATATTTTGTCTCTCCACATATTCGAATCTGTTTCCGAAGTGCTCTTCGTATCCTTTCAGAACACTCTGCCTCAGTAAAAGACCTTTCTTGCTGAATGCAGGGCGTTGATGTGAGATCCAACTATCTTGCTCATTGTCTTTCCTTCAAGTGCTGGGGGTTTATCACTTTACACTGCTGGCAAATTGGGATTCTGTCCCAAAACTAACTGGTATGGGCTGTATCCATGAACATTCTGTAGAGAGTTCTTGGCCATCAAAGCCCAAGCCATTGCAGTCTCCCAGTCACAATCATTTTCCCGTTTCACTTTCAGCAACATCTGTGTGAGTGTTTGGTTGTGTCGTTCCAATAGTCCATTACTCCAAGGGCTATAAGCAGCAGTGGTCTTCACAGTGATATTGAAGTAAAGTACCTCATTTTCTGTTACAATCTCTTCACTGTGCTCTCTTTGTTCTCTTCTGTTTAGGATACTGACACACTAGTGACCACTTGATGTAAAGTCTAAAGTCACAGGCTGTCCAAACATAACTGCACTATCATTCATCAGATCGAGAATGGTTCCAGCTTTCTTTAGAGATGACTTACTGAGGAGTAAGGGCAAGTCTACCTTAACCACTTCTGTCTCAATATTACAAGTTGTTTTTCCAATTCTTGCAGGCAAACAGACAGTCTGATAAGAATACACAATATTTCCATCGCCGAACTTGAATGCCTTGTTGCTCGGTTTCTTCTTTACCAAATCTCTATCTTGGCGGTCGATTTCAGACATGAAACTTTCAAGCCACTTAGTAGTAGAGGGAATGATTGTCCGGGACCAAGTCCAACAAAAGCCTCTGCAAAGCCTTATTTAGGAAATAAGGCTTTGGTCGGACCCTTAGCTCTTGCTACCATTACCCCTACTATTTTGAAAAGTAGTAAAATGTCCCGGCAGCCACAATTCCCCAAGGGAGAAATAGAAATGTATTGCGCTTCCTCCCAAGGGGAATTGTGTATCACATCACACAAAGTTGTGACGTCGGGATACGAACCCACATGTACAGCTTGCGCAGACTATACATAATGGGGTCGCACCACTCAACCGACTGAGCTACCGCGGACTTAGCTGAAGTAGGTCAGTTTAACAGGTAGATCACGCGCAACCACGCATCACGTGCCACTGACAGGAGGTAACATTGTGCTGCACGGTACGATCAATAATTCCTGTCTAACGAGTCCTCTGCCTGGGCCATCCCTCAAGTAGTACAAGTTCGGCTCGTCTGATTTCATGTCAACTTTATCTATGTTGTAAGTTTTGATTGACCATATAGGATCGGTGGCTCACTTACGGCTATCACCCTCGTGTTCCCCAGGCTGGTATAGATACCTAACTAGGGCCCTATCTGGTATCTGTTTCTCTTTTCCACCAATGGAGCAGCCGACTCTGCAACTATTGATTTTAGTTTGATAGCGTCTGCCGGTTTCTTATCAGTGAGCCGGGTGACTTCATGGTTGATTGCCGACACCACCTTAGGGAGCCGTGATACCCATTCAGTCGATCGTTTTCCAGGTGGCCATCTCCTCGCGATACTGATAGCCGAATAAAGCTCTGCCAAAGTCCTATTGAATCTCTCAACTATGGCTTGGCTGCGATGAGCCCGGCTGTGCCGCTCTGACCTTTGTATCGTGTGTTTGGCTAGCAGTTGTGACCACGGCACCCATGAACTCCCGCCCTGGGTCAACTTGCAGCTCTGTTGGCCACGTCAGCGGACTGGCGCTTTGTATATCGCGTTGAATCCTCTGGCTACCTGGGCAGAATCTTCGCGTGGTCAAGGGCACCGGCTTCCTTGTAGCGACTGGCTACGTCCACTACGGTTAAGGCATACTTGTACCTCTTTATCGTGGGGTAGGAACAGTAGGTCTGCCTGGTGAACGCTATTGGGTATGTTAATACCGAACCTCCTTCTAGGCATCGTGAAGCGTGGTGGTGGCAAATAGATCTGCCACAGGGCTTGTTTTCAAGCCAGCGCTTTGAAAGCTTCCTCGAGGGTTTTCGGCGCCATTTTAGCCAGCTTATCTACAGCTAGCTCCTTTCCAGTACCCGCGGGCTATAGTAAATAGCCTCAAACTTTCTCTGGTTCCGTGACATGTCGTCCAGACAGGGTATTTATTTATACCTATGTTCTTGGTTCAATTTTTCTCATGCCCGATGCAGCGTGCGTGTTTATCCCATCAATAGCTATCCAGCGTTTAGTGTCCATAGGCGACAGGGACGTCTTGTTTATTGTCAGTCCGTATATCCTATGGCCATCACTTCTAAAGCGTGTTCATTTTATGTCTAAAGGTGCGGGTCTTGAACAGGGCTTCCCTTGAATCTGGCGTGTTTGATGTGTTGTTTAACCCGTACTTCTTAACACCCTTAGCCTTCCGGATCTCACTATTGTCGGCCTTCAGGATGGAGTACATCTTAGGTCTCAAACCTATGTACTTTCGGCTATGGACGATGCCAGCACACTTTCGTCCTTCATCTTACCTAGGACCTTTTTATTTACCGTGCTGTGTATGGCATGGTCCTTGGGGAAGTCGCTGGTGTCGCATACAAATCGAGATGTTTTTCATGTCATCGTTACCGTCCCCTCGGGTTCGAATCTCCATCAGCAGGGAATCCGTGTCAGTGTATAGCACTTCAAACCTGTCGTCGTACTGTTTCTTAAGCTTGTTGTAGTAAAAGTCGTACATCAGGTGTTTGGATAAATCGAGGATGCTCATCCCCACGTAAACAGGCGGTTGAATTTTATGTGGCTTTTCTTCATATGTAGGGCAACTAGGTCATCGGTGAATATCTTGCTACGGTTGAATGCGGACTGGCTATCAGTCTCCTGAACTTGTCTTCCTCATTCGGACCCGAAACCAGCTTCACGGTCCGCAGCGTTTCCTCAGGTTCTCCATAGTCTTACCGAACACCCGAGTTGTTCATGAGCTTGTAGAGGTTTTCTCAAAGTCACTGGTGGCAAGCTTTCGGAGGTCTGTGTTCATTCTGATGTAGGGTTCCATCCATGGGCTCTGGTCGAACATGAGCACCCTGTGTATTTTGGTCAGCCTCATACCCAACGCGACAGGTACAGCTGTAGGTTGCGATAGTGAGCGATGTACTTGATCTTATTCATTAAGTTGGCACGCGAGTTTTTCAACGTCTGCCACCGCCCACCTAACAAGTTATGTTGGTACTCAGACATCCAGTCTTGGTTAGCCCCTCATACGTCTGGGGCCAGGGGGTAGCTGTTGTGTGATGATGTGTAATGCCTTGGGGTATTCCAAGTCAACCTCAAGGATATAACCTTTGTTCGAATCTGATGCGATGCTCATAACATCGACCTCCTCGTGGTAGCCATTCGAATCCCCTGTGGGTAGATACTGGCTCATGGCCCAGCCGTACAGGTTGTTGGCGTCGAGGTAGAGAATGTGATTGGTTGGCTTGCTTGGGTCAGTAGCCCTTCACATTATTGATTATTTGCTCTGGCGTATCTTTTGGTTGCCATGGAGATCCCACCTCGCAAGCCTTTCTCAATGAATAGGTGCATGTCGTGTAATCTGTGAGTAATTACAACTTAACTCCGGTCTTTTAAGCAAGGCATCCCACCGACAGACCTGGGCTGGTGTAATACCATGCAGGGTCGAGTTTATACTGCTTGAAACATGTCCGCCTAAACGTCTCAAACACGTCGGCTAACAGCAGTACATCTGTCCTCAAGTACAGGTCGTGATAGTCACCCAGATTCTCACAACCTAGTTTATTCCATACTTGAATGGCGTGTGAGTAATCGTCTTGGGATATTTCGAGTCGGTCAGATTGCTGTAAAATTCTCTGATGGGGGTAGTCTGGTCTCGGCGAACTTGGCCCAGCCATCCATGTACTCATAGGGGTACACACCCTTCCTCATCAGCAAGGGTCTAGTCGGCGTCTGTGTATCGATCGGTAATAGGAAGGTATCGTTGGCCTTGACCAGACTGTCTAGTGAAGACAATAGAAATTGAAGCGAGTCTATGAACCTAAGACCGTTTAAGCTGAAGGAGATGTATCTCTCCATGTTGTTGGGGATGCGCGTTATATTACCATCGATTTTAGCGATGGCCTGCATGATCAAATGAGAGTCGTACCCTCTCAAGTTGTGAAAGACAACGGGATGTTTATTATCTTAGGGTTGATTCTAAGCGAGGGTTACACGCTGTGGTAGCCTCTATACTTACGGTTACATTGACAGTGATCTCTCACGAATCACCGTTCAGTGGGTGAGTCACACACGTGACAATTAGTGCTACAGAAGTGAGCTACCTGTCGGAAACCGGTCATACGCATGGGGCGACTCTATACAGTGCGTTCCTAATAATTTTTTTCTTCCTCCTGCAAACACTTAAGAAACCTTTCAGCGGCGTCAGGGCCCCTATACACTACCGAGCTTTTCGTTTCCCCATCACAACGGACGATAACGTATCCAAACCCACAGGCTTCATGCTCCTGTGTTTTGTGTGTGGTTGGGGTACCCCCAACAACCCCGCCGACGGCAGCCTCAACAGGTTTAACCAAGGCTTCAAAGTCGGCGTATATGATATAAGGCACAGACATTTGGTTCTTGTGGTTGTCGAATTTTAGGATATTGTCACCTTCCTTAGGCATAATAGAGCTCGTATGGCCGTCTGCCCCACACCTTGACAATCCTCTCGGTGGGATTCTAATAAATCAGCTCGGCTGAAACCGTGCAGGCATCGCACACAAAAGTGTTTTTCCCAACGTGTTTCAACTGATCGTGCAACAACCGGCTGAGATGTTTTATCCACGTGTAGTGATACTTTTCACCTCGTTGGATCATGAATATATTGATAACTTGGACCCCAACACTGGGCTGACCCTGTGTACTATTGTTGTGTTGCCTTAGCCGTTGCCCAAAGACATTTATAGCTAGATTATTCTGTTTTTCTACTTTAGTGATCTGGGATATGGGGTTGGTTCATCTATACCATCCCAGTTGAGCCCCATCATCTTGAGGGATAGCTAGAAAGCCTGTCTGAATGAGTGTCAGCTGGAAACAAGGCTGACCTGATAGCTACCCTCAGGCAATCGTCTCCTCTATTCTTAACGCGTTTACCATGGCCTGTTTTTCCTATAGTAGGGGGTAAGTCTAGGTATGACCCACCTCTGAAGCGATACGTAGTTAGCTATGTCTAGATAGACATTATCGATTTTATCTACAGCCCACCCAGACCCCAAGTGTGTGTAGCGTTCTAGGTATTCTGCATTATCTGCTGAAAACTGGTATCGATTGATGTGTCTATGGTCTCTGTATGAGTGACGACTTGCTGTTTACCTCGGAAGTAAGGCTGAACGTACTCAGTGACCCCATTCCCTGTCTGCTTATCGGCGACATTTTAACTGTGATCTGAAACTTGATACTTCCCAGACTGTTTAGTTCCTGATTGACCTTATCAGCTATCAGAGGCTTGATATCTGTGATTTCTATGTTCCTATCAACATGCATGCGCCAGCCTCTCAAATAGTTACCTACAAGCTCAGTGCGAACGAACTGTAGGTCAATAGCTCTATTCTGCCGTAACAGTTCTACAAGCTGTGGTTTCCTCATAAAGGAATATCCCCTAAACCCAAATTGCATGCCTCGGCTTTTAATTGTTTTATAGTTGGAGGTTTTGCTCACGGGGCATGTGATAACAATGTGACTAACCCGGCTCTCCCCAGGTTTGAATAACCTGTGAGCCCAAGCTGTTTTGCTTGAGCTTTTAATTGTTTTACCGTGGGAGGGGCTTGTATGTTAAGTAATCTCAACAAGGCTGGCTTCCGCATTCGAGAATACCCAATCACACCACGGCGTCCGGCGATTTGTTTGAGCTTGCGTATAGTAGTCATAATTGCGTACACACCTAAGAGAATTAATGTCTAATTGGACCACAGTAAAGGGAGGTAACTCCTCCAACCTTGATAAAAAATATAGTGAGGTCACTAGATGGGCCGTTTCAATCCAGTACTTACACTGTTGGATATAGTATTCCTTGAAGTTGTGCAGGTATTCCTGTATACTTGTAAAACAATTTATCCGGTGTTGAGTCGTGATGTCCCCCTCACATGTGAAGGGGCATGAGTATACTTAACACCCTCTTTAATCCATGCCACTTCCAATATGACCTGAAATCTGGAAAGCGTCCCCATAAGTTCAGTTCATCTTTGAGTATGTTTTTAACCAGAGATTCGATCTTAAGTTCCACAGACATAGCTATCATGTAGGTGTGCACAGTGTCTAATTGGGGTCTATCCTGAGAAGTCAGCCACGTTCTTTTATGTAGGCCTTTTTTATTCTCGTAGATGAGGTGATGTCTGACTCACGTTAAGCTCCTCGTGAGCTTTACATAGGCAGTAGTGCCCTTTAACTCCTATACCGCACACAGAACCGTGTAGTTAGGGCTTCCCATGTGGAAACAACAGTACCCCTCTGTCCTACATCTCTTATCACAGGCTTCTTTCTTCCCCATAAGTATGTATTCGTGATCGGTATGGAGCAGGTCTCATGTTTAGCATACTTATATGAGTACTTAGTCTAATTGTTTTGCAACCAACGCGCAGTCGCTGCTATACCCAGCTATGAAGACCAGTTCACGGTCCATTTGCCCTTGGATGGTGTGTAGTACTGAGCGAGTGTGGGTTTATTGAGTGGTTCCAATCATTTACCTGTTAATAAGAAGTATTCTCTCGCTGCGTCGTCGACATCGTGGAATGTTTGAACGGCATGGTTTTCACGCCTGAGTTGTTCGTTAATGTAATCGATCCTCTGGAGGCGTTTTTAGCGTGCTTTCGGATTGGGCAGCCTGTAATTTCTCAATAAGCGAGGTCGTGCGCTTTCTCTCTGCCTGTATTTCAGCCGGCGATGTGACTATCGTAGTTTCAAGAAGAGGAAATTACTCCCGGAAAATGCCAGGGCATTCACTAACGCACCACCGACCATCATAGCTATCATCAGGCCATCCTATATTTATTTCATGATATTTTCAGGTATTATCCCTTGTTTTACTAGGATGTCTTTTGTAGCTATCGCCATACCAAGGTTCATTATGAGCATACCCATATCCTGCAGGTTGAAATCTAGCTTGATAGTAGGTTGTTTAAGCACCATTTTGGTCAACCGAGGCATATCCTACGGCTAGACTGGCGACCACGGTGGCGTGGTATCGTCGTTGACGAACGTTTTCCCCTCAGACATTATGTATATGATATAAAAATATATATTTTATTGCATGATATGTGGGTTGACCTCTAATTGCGGGGTTTCTCCCTTGGTAGGTGTACAGTGAGACCTCGGATATCCGGACAGATTCGTTTTTACGTAAATCGTCCGGATAATTGAATATCCGGATATCTGGATTTTTGGTTTTCATACACCTCAAGGAAAATCCAAAATATTTATGATCATCAAGCGTTTATTATACATGTATAGACATTCAAAAACAGCATCACAACATAACTGGCTTGAATATCGACACACTGCACTTTATTGCTTTGACTGAATAAACAACATCATTATCACTTGGCGTTAACAAACAACAGAAGACGACTTTGTCAGTAGAGACGTCAAATTTGCAATTAAATATCACTAGACAAGATTATTTACCTTTTAAGTTATAAGTTGTTTTGCTGGACATTGTATTATTTGCAGGGATTAAGATTACCGTCGCGATTTGTCATTACACAAAGCCGGAAATAGCAATCAGCTGTGCACATGCGTTACCCGGCGCGAACAAGTTCAAACATGCACAATAATATAACGGGATGAATTCTGGCGCGCAGAATACTATTATTTAACCCAAAGAATTTTATTTACAGTTTTATGTAAAATATATATAATCAACACTAAGGTTATATCGGACCCTCATGAGCATTAGGGTGCGCACATGGAATGGGGTAAAATACGGAAGCCATTTAAATTCACACATTTTTACCGATGTTACTGTAAACTAGCAGTCAATGGAAAACGAGGCGGTAATCAGTTCGTGATTGTTGAATGGGGTAAAATAAGCAAGCCAGTTTGTTGCTACAATAAATATGATATTTAGAGAAGCTATATTATGCATTTTCTGTCAACTACACTTCGCTTTACCCGATCCGCGGAGTAGACACAATAATGTATATGACACCGCCTCGTGTCAAAACACGTGGGACTCTCGCACTTCCCTTCACACGGTTAGCGGTAGATCAAAGCTTCGTGCGGATAGGTGAGTCAATTTTGTGTTGATTTAGCCGGGTTTGTTTGTAAAATGTACCGTCCGAAACGGAAACCGAATATCCGTTATAGACAGTCACTTTATAACGTAAGAGAATGGTTTTTCTAAAACTTGACCCGAAGGCGAGGTTTCTGGATATCTAGGGTCCGGTATCCCGAGGTCTCACTGTATATAACCATGAGATAGCCACGCAGCAGTTCGCATACAACCAACAAGAGTCGAGGACGGGTGGGTCACCGTTGATAATTTTATGTTGGTTACACCACCGCTTTTACCGGCAGCTACTCTCTTAGGATTCTTCTGCCTGGTTACTGTGGGAGGGTCTCCAACAGTTGTGGGGTCTCCTCGGGAGGGTTCACCTCCCTTGGGGTCTCCTCCGAAGGGGTCTCCTGTGCAGCATCCATCCTTTATACTATTATTATTATTTTTCCTCTCAAATTGACAATGCTTTGCCGTGATAATCGCCGCCGTCACCGGGGCTAACAACATACCGTATTTGTGGTACAGCTCGCAGCTGATAGAGCTCAAGGCATGTTCGATAAAAGGGTCTTTCTCGAGGTCTTCCCACAGGTAAAGTCGGCTCCTGGGGATGGGAAGGAAGTACGACGCAATACCAGTGTATATCTGGGTCATAGCCGATCCTATTGTTTTTTGTCATTTCTGCACCTAGTCTAGCCTCTCGTATCTAGCATTACAGCTTATCGATTTCTTCGGCTGACATTTTATGAATTTTATCTGGAGTGTACTCCCCAAAGTAATGTTTGGCTTTGCCACCAACAGCCAACGCCACCAGTTTCTCTCGCTTATCATCATCCACCTGTGGTGATTGGGGTACCAACAGTTTCTCTAGCAAATCCTCACACTCCATCTTATAATGTGATAAGTAAGTTTTAGTTTTAACAATATAATATACGATATAAGCGAAACAGAGAGAAATGAAGGTTAAGTTGCACACGACGAACACTTCAAATACCATAGCTATAACTAAATGCTAAACATTTGGTTAGCTTTGCTTAGCTTTACTTAGCATTGCTTAGCTAAAACACCCTATAAGCCACGGGTTGGTCGGTCTTGAGCACGAGCTTAGCGTGTTTAGTTTCAGCGAGCTGTTTCTTCACCCGTTCCCGCTCTAATTTACTCATCACATCGTTCTCTCTCAAACACTCCTCGAACGAATCCCTGTCCTTTGCAGTGAAATAAGGCCACCCATCGCTGTGATTTGAGTTGTCGGCCGGAGAAGGCCGAAATACGATAGCATATCTCTCTTTTTGTTATCTCACGATTAAGCTGCAGTCGTCCAGTATGAACAGCGTCGACTCCCTTTAAATTTCTCGTGAAGAGCTTTCAACCAGTCCTGCAGACGTGTTCCCGGTCGACTCTGTGTACGTCTGGGTCGTCATCACCAAAGGTCTTTCCGTGTACGTTTTATTCATGCTCAGAGTAGGGCACATGATAACGATGTGGTCGAACACATCCCTGTAGTACCCCTCCAACATATCCAACACGAAAACGGTCTTCCCACAGCCAGTCTGCCCGCACACTATGGCGCAGTGTGGGTCGCGGGGCAAATCAGTAGGCAGTTGCCTACTAGATGATGGCTTACCGCCATCAATAGATGGCTTGCACGAATCTCCCATTGTCTATATTAAGTTGCGCGTCCATAATAACGTACAGATATAATTTCAACTTGCCAGCGGGTTGAGCCTTCTTGGTAATCTGGATGGTTATCCCCTCACTGCCGTTGTCTATGCGGCGACCGCTACCGTGCAGTTTATCATCATCCGTGGATCGCATGTCCAACCATAACGCGTACTTGGTGGTCAGGTATTCACCGATTTGCACGGAGGATAGGTCCAGGTCCTTGGTTATGTATGGGTGTTGTTTGATGACCGGTAGCTTTTTTATCTCATCCCACTGCTGGTATGCCCTCATACCATGACTGAACAGCTGGTTGGGCACGCCCTCTATGGTCACTTCCACCTTTTCAATCTCGGGGTTGAAAAACTTCTCGCTGTCCCTCCGGAACGGCTTGTAATCCTCCACGGGGACGACCAGGATGCCTTTCATCGATCAGCGCCCGCATCGTTCAGGTTGATATTCCACACAGTGTCAGCTCTTATCCCGCGAGACGATAGATCTATGCCTCAGTATGCGATCGCATTACAGGATGGCCACATTCCCCGAAAGTACTTACTTCGAACCTGCTTGGCCAGCTCGGGCTAGTGACCATGTCGAACTCCAGAGAGATGTTGTCGATGGTATAACTGGCCTCATCGCCGTTCGGTCACGCACTACTTTGCTGTAGTCGTTAAACGTTAGCTCAGATTCAAGCCTATCACCCAGCGCGGCCTGGTAAAAGCGGCGCGTGTTCCGTGAGCAACTTCGAAGTCGAGCGCACGCAGAACCGGTTCCACGTGCGAGCTTGGCGATGGCCTATTCACCGTCCATGATCTTGTCTAACTGGTCTTGCGTGAAGGTATACCCAATCGCGCGACCTGGTCGATTTGCTGATGCTCTGATACACATCATTGACGCCGTTCTCCCTCGCTTCCAGAGGTCCCGTAGCAGTGAAACAAATTCGCAATCGCCGATGCTCAGCACCTCGTTACGCTGATCTTGATGGTGGTTTTCTTGATGATGGCTCGACCTACGTTCCGCACTAGCTTCTGCGTTTGTCGTTGGTGGAGGTCAACGTGAGGTTGAACGCCAGTCGAACAGTGCCTGGTACAATAGGGTCATTCACGCCAAGGTTTGGAAATCTAACCAGCAGTGTTTGATTCTGGTCTATCTTGCTGGGATTGTTGGTGATGGTCACCGACTGATGCACGCGGCTTTGATACCTAGGGGCTCTCTTGATCTTCTGAAAGGATCTAGTTTTCTACCGTACATTGTTATATAAATGAAATATATAAGTTTTAATACTAAATAATGGCTGAATACATACCTATGGATGATATGTGGGATAATAATGCCCAGGCATTCGACGAGCAGGAGACCTCGTTCCCCTTAAAGTACTGAACTTGTACAGTCGGCCGTCTATTAACGATTATTACGACGCAGTTGAAAATAAAGACAACATCAAGCCGTTGGGGAGGGACTATTCCAAGTTTATCGTCGATAAGAAGAGACGCTTCATGATTGAAGGCTCACCCGGGGGTCGATATCATGAAAAAAGACGGGAAGCCATATGCTTTGTCAACAATCACCAGTCAACTGCTCCGTGAGGAACTAGGCTTCATAGATTACGGTGGTGCAAGATCTAAGCTTCCCCCGAAGGTCGTCCAAGATCTGCAAGCAGCCAGGGCCAATACTGGGGATGCTAAAGAAACATCGGACAGTATCGAGAAAATATTGACCACGTACCATGACAAACCCTTGCCGGGGCTCGAATTTCCCCTGAGGGAACTGCGAGGCCTAGACGAAGCCTTGAAACATGTACGAGGAGAACTCGTTAACAACATGGGGAAACTGAACTAAGTCGACGAGCGCGTATCGCGAGAAAATAAAACTCACCGAAACGGAGGATGATGATATGAAGCGTCGTATCGAGGAAAGAATAAAAACTTGGAAGGCGAGAGACGGACTCGGTTGGAATCCGGCTTCCCTCGAACGGGAAGCCCTCCGATCCCAGATCAGTCGTTAATGCGAGGGAAACCATAGATCGAGTCCTAAATGAGAGACACCACGCTAGCTGACAGGATCCGAATCCTCTTCCGGGAGCAAGGCATCACCATCGCCAGCATTTTGACTGCATTGGGCTTCATCATATCTACCCTGGTGGTGTCATTGAGTGGGGGGTACCCCGGCGCCCCAAGCGGTGCACACCACCAAGTGGTGGGGGTGTCAAAGAACTGGATGAAAAAACTAGGGAGGCCCTGGCTAAACTGGCTGGTAAGGTCGCATTGAAGCCCTGTCCGGCATCCTGGGTAGCATCGTTCGTGGCTGCTGTAAGCTCTGGCTAAAACTGCCACGTGGCTCAGTCAAAACCCGTGTTGGCAGCCATCAATTAAGCCGTGGTGGGTTTGGTGTGCGTAGCGGCTAAGGAATTTTTAACCAAATGAGTCCCAAAGCTACCCCGCCAACCACCATAGCTGTTTTACGATCGATGTGCTGCTGATTGGATTGTGGGGGTGACCCCACAGGGGGTGTTGGTTGCACCCTAGGCTCTGGGGGTGGTGCCACTATACCCGTTTCACCGGTCGTGGGTGTTGGGACGTGGGGTATGTTGACATCGAGGTTGACACCCAACTTTTGGTCCCCCCCGGCTATGACTATTTCGTTGTTGTAGCCCACCACTTTTTTTACTCTCAGTTGCATATCACTTTCGGAGCCATGTACAACCCCACGTCGAACACGTAAGTCGACTTTCGACCTGGCATATTCCAACACGTCTTGGTAGCGTTTGATGGCACTCGGGAGATCAACTGGAGCATTGATAGCATCCTCACGCGTTGACGAACTGTTTCTGAGCGTCGTAAGCAGTCCTCTTTACGAGGATATTGAACGCGTTTTGCGCCTGCGCAACCAAGCGCCTTCACACGCACGATTCAATCGAAGTCGTTCAACCTGATTACCCTTGGCACGAGTGAACCCCTTCGGACGTGTCCAACATGAACTTTTTTCCAGTCATCCGCTGCCCCCTGCTCGAACCTCCAGACTTCGGTAATCCTGGCTGTCGCCGAATGCCATGTAACGGTCATCCCACTCGTTAGTTGTGAGGTGATGATACGACTTGTAATCCCATTCTTTCAACTTCGCTGGCTTCCACGAGGGCATGTTGTGAACGATGGGGATACCCAACCCGATGGTTCGGTCCCGCAAAGCGCCAATCCGTCTTCGATGTTTAGTTCGAATCAAGTTTTGCAAATACGTTAGTAGGCCCGATCTATCGTACTGGTTGTTTACTGGGTTCCCGCCTTTTCCTGTAGGAGCGGGGCACTGATCTCTTTGAGGATCGCCTGACCTGGTAGTACCGATGAAGCGTGAACACAGACTGACTCAGCGGTCCACGCCGAGTGTCGGTCAATGTCACACCACACCCGTTGTAAGCGCACCACCAGCGAAGTTGAGTTGATTCTGCCAGAACTGCATCGGTTTGTTGAACCAAGCGTGAACTACCTTAAGCGTTAGTCACCAAAACTTATACTTATCAAACACATCTATGAACTGGGCGTCGAAATACAACCGGCAGCGACCGCGATCTTCATGTGGGGAAATCTACGTTCAGTTTAGGAATTAAAACACACCAGGGAGTACATTTTAAAACTATTATATAATGAGTTTATATACTCTAACATGTACATAACACTTCCAGGAATAACGGCGGTGAGGCCGTTCAACTGGCCCTTAGCGATCGATAACACGTCCGAGGTCAACTCGAAAGTCGCTGCAATGCGATATCACCTACCTACCGCGATGGACTAACATCAACGCTAGCAACAATAAACTGTTAAGTAGGTGGCTCGCAACCAGATAACTGGACGGCTACTACAGCGTGTGCTCTCTAAAGCGGCGAGGTCTTCAAACCCCTAGGAGCTGAACTCAAGATGAACGACTCAAAGCGGCACAGTGGTGTTAATCAACGGAAGAAACTCCTTGAGGCTTGGCCGACCATTGGCGAAAGGACACTCGGTATGCAAGCCTGACAAGATAAAACCAACGACTACCGCCACAGGCACTAAGTTACCCGACCTAGTACTGTATCGAGAGCTGTGCATTCATCTCAGCCATAGGTTAGCACAATGGACAACATTCAAGGGGGTCACCCTTCCACTATACTGAGAGCCGTACCCGAAAGCGGAGAAATACAGCGACGGTAGAACCCGAGTCATTTTCACCTCGGCAGTATAAGAGGTTAACCCAGGGCAAGCATCCCTGAGCTGATAATATCGGTGTTAGATATAAATCATAATCTCGTGAATATAGGATACCTCAGTATGGCGCTGCACATAAAATGACCAGCGCACAAGGCCCCGGAATGAAGTTGAAAAAATGCATCAATGTGGGGATCTCCGACCTCCAGGGACACACACGGATTGGACTGACCCGAGTAGATGGTAAATTGTATGCTTTGCAACTGAAAAACAGCATTTACAAAGCGCGTTGAAGTCCCCTCAATGGTGGTACTAGCAACCTAAGTGATATAGTAGATACCTCAAAGCGGTTGTCAACACCGCGGTACACCCTAGTCCGCATCGGTGATGATAAATGGATGATATACCCATCGTTGAGGAGGCAAACTGTTCGACTTAGAAGATGTTGAGAGCACTAAATCGCCGAAACAAACCATATACACCTCGTCTTCACCGATGATGACAAGTGGGTGTTTTACCCGATAAAGTCGACTGGTTTCTCAATATTGGAGGCTCGGCTCCCCCACGTGTTCGGATAACGGACCTAAACGGTCGTGACAACATGCTGTCGAAAAGTAAAGCGGGGCATGCATCAAAGCGTGGTATTGCAGTTCGAGTAAAGGTGTCGTGGAAGTTGGTGTCTGGTCGAGGCGTGGTCACCATCCTGGAGAGTCTACCGGCGAACTCAACACTGGTCATCCAAAGTCTACCAAGGGAAACCATCGCAGGATGATGTCGAAATCGTGATGGGGGTCAAACTGAGGTGGAAACAACAACAGTATCCGCGTTTGCAGCGTTTGCGTCGCGGGTGGAGTGTCAACTCCAACACCAGTCTGCAGGGTGTCACCGTGATGCGTGGAAGACACGATATCAGTAACCAAGATCTTCCTACCCGACAACATACACTTCATGGGAGTGAAGTGCACCCCTGAACTATTATCAGAAAACCAGTTGGAAATTATATCGTAATAGTATTATAACAATGACCAGTCATCATCCCAACACTACGCTTAGTGACCTAGGGGATACGGATAGATTCGATCATCCTGGTGAGGAAGACACCTTATACATCCTACGCTTGAAAGACAACGTGTATATGCGGGTGTCGTTATCAAATTTTAAAGAGCCTGAATGGGTAGTCAACTTAACCCTCGCCTCACCTTATATCTCATTAAAGGAATATAGTCATATCTCTGAAATTAAGAACAGCGGCACCTTGCCCGGGCGTTTCATTCCGGGACCTAATAAAAGGGTTATACTGAACCCGGGTCCCCCCAATATGTTACTGTCAACCTACGGGGGGTGAGTTAATGTATGACTACTACGGGCACATAGGGATTCCGGCTATGGCAGTAAGCTCCACACTCATCATAGAAGTCATTCTCGGTATATTTAATATTAATAATGCAATACAACAACTTTTACCTGGGGTGACAGTATACTGGAGTCCCCATAACCAGGGTCAACGTTACCGTATCATTATACAACCGGGCCCCCCAACGGGTTCTATAACCCCCTCAATAATCCCCTCTGATGCTCATGTGAATGCAGAGTTACCTATTAAATTCTCACCTATTCTCATACCTGAGGGTTTATTCCTTATGAGCCTCAAAGATTAAATGAAACCCAATTAAAATATCTTTTGTAGTATATATTATAGGATGGGGCTGTACCCAGTCGTAGAGGAAGTAGCGAAGACCCTGGAAACCGTAGACGGGTTCCGCTTGAGGCAGTTATGTGATGTAAAACGTCAACTAGAACAAGACCGCGACACGCGGAAAGCACTATATAAGAAGTACCATAGAGCTTTCAATGCCGTGGACGGGACTGATACTGCCCTTATTACAACCGGCATTGGACTAGGGGTGGCAGGTGCTGGGTTGTTAGCTACCATCGTGGCTGCACCTATAGTGCTAGGTATTGAAATAACAGCTGGGGTGACAGGGATGTTAGGGTTGGTGCTTAAAGTTGCATCACGCAGACTGCATCGTAAGGCGTTGAAACATGACGAGATCAGGGTTCTGGCCGAAGCAAAGCTGAACACAGTAAGTGATCGTATTTCCACGGCACTCACTGACAGTAAGATCTCAGAGGAGGAGTTTCGTTCAATCCTCTCTGAACTCACAAAATATGACAAAATGAAACAAGAGATTCGATCCAAGTCACGTAAGTCTGCTATCAGCGAGGACGAGAAAAAAAAGTACATAGAACAGGGGATACAAAAAGCCCGGCAAGCCTTTATTACGAACACCAAAGAGATCATAGGCGATTCACATTAAACTGTTTCATCGAGGTCAACGTGACATAGTGTCATAGCGGCACGTGGAGCTATACAACATAGATAAAGTGAACATGAAATCAGACGAACCTAAATTGTATTATTTGAGGTATGGGCCAGGCAGAGGACTATTGATCGTAATGTTACCTCCTGTCAACAGCACGTGATGCGTGGGTGCGCGTGATCTACCCGTTAAATTGACCTACTTCAGCTAAGTCCGCTGTCACGTGATGCGTGGTTGCGCGTGATCTACCCGTTAAACTGACCTACTTCAGCTAAGTCCGCGGTAGCTCAGTCGGTTGAGTGGTGCGACCCCATTATGTATAGTCTGAGCAAGCTGTACATGTGGGTTCGTATCCCGCCGTCACAACTTTGTGTGATGTGATACAGAATTCCCCTTGGGAGGAAGCGCAATACATTTCTATTTCTCCCTTGGGGAATTGTGGCTGCCGGGACATTTTACTACTTTTCAAAATAGTAGGGGTAATGGTAGCAAGAGCTAAGGGTCCGACCAAAGCCTTATTTCCTAAATAAGGCTTTGCAGAGGCTTTTGTTGGACTTGGTCCCGGACAATCATTCCCTCTACTCACTTCTTTCCACAGACAGTTCTGGTGCATGCCGTATCAATAATTGCAGACCCCTGGGATTCTAACACAAAAATTTCAAACTCTGTCTTGTTCTGTTCTTTTGTGAACAATGTGATGTTACAATGTTCAACATTCTCAGGCACATTGTCAGGATCAATTTCTTCTGTAAAGCAAACTCATTCTTTCTTCTCTGGACAGTCTTTTACCCGATGATATGTGCTCTGACAGACAGCACATCGGGAACGTTTTCCAAACTTATTGATAGGGTTTGTACCTCTTGCTAGTGCATTATTCTGTGAGTTGTTTGAGCTTGAACTCTTCCTGTCATACCCCAAAGACCTTTTTCATAGCACTCTTCATGGAAGCAAACGACATATCTCCACATGCTGTGAGTGCTAATTAGCTTTCTTTTACTTCTAAATTTGCATTGTCCAATAACTTGAATGCTAATACTGCATCTGATAGAGTCATATCAAACTTTTTTGACCTGTTGTACCTCTGTTCGAATTCCAAAACATATTCTGTCATATTCACACTGTCCAATTTTTTGAAATTTTCAAAGTTTGAATAAGCTTCATATGCACTTTCTTTCTTTTTCTTTCAAGAATGCACATCCAAGAAATTAAGAAGCATATCCATTCCATTTTCATTATCTAAGTCATTGGCTGGTATTTCTAGTGCTTTGTCTCTCGCCTTACCTGACAATGATAATGTTACCGCCAATGCCTGCTTTTCGGGTTTCAGTTCGGTAATTCTCCGCCATATTGCTATCTCAGTCTTCCATTCGTCATACGTTTGACTTTCAAACTTTGGTGGCATTTTGTAGAAAGTAGCCATTTTCTGTCACCAATACGCACACTTTCACTTTCTGTGTCCAATTCTTTGGTTATGCTCTGCTACCAATGTTAATTGGCTTTATTCAGTAACTGAGTACAGGACACAACATTGCACACCATGTGCTTCAACTCGACAGTTCGTAATGAGCGGAAACAGGTGGCGCTCACTCTGATGGCATCCGGTCATGCTGTTGCATTCGCAGCATGTAAACTTCCGGTTTGGGGATATATATTACGCTAGTTAACAGGTGCATCCGTTCATCCATGTAGTTAAATACAGGTATTTATGATGTCAGTCACTTTAGACTAGAAATGTTTAGCTTTGCAATTCTGCTTTGTTTATGACTATGTGGTAGAGTCGTTTGAGCTATGCAGTAACTAAGCCTGCACATCAATTTAATTTTGGCTATTATTAGCATTTAGTAATAAAAACTAAATGCCTTTATGGCAGGGATGCGAAGCTTTAATTATATCATATACCTCCGCTTCCTCTTCCGCGTATGCAGACATGCTACGTCATGCCCCAACGTCATCAATTTTGCGTACAACGTCATATGACGTCATATGCCGTTAGCTTTCCGCTGGTATTGCCGCCATCATAGCGTTAGGTCGATGCTGTCATCCTTCAGTCCATCCTTCGAGTTTCATCTACCATTTCATCTTTCAATTTAATTTTGGCTATTATTAGTCATTTGTAAAGTTACCAGCTGGGAAACCATTTTTTTGTTCTTGTTGTTTTGTTGTGTGACTATTTATATGCAGACCTTTAGCCTGTAATAACGATCAGATGCGGCTGATGAGGATGGCATTAAGATGGTATGTCTACCAAATGAAAGACTACACAACGCAGAAGTGTGGATGACAATGAGCGCGGTGTGGATGGCGCCGACGGGACCGGATATATAGCTTAGCTTTTTGCGGCCCTCCGCTGTGTAAAAGCAGACAGGCAAAGCATAGGCAAGTTTGCACTTCCTCCCGCGGAGACAGCAGGCAGGTAAGGCATTGCAAACTTTGTACTTCCTCCCGCGGAGACAGCAGGCAGGAAAAGCAGGCTGATAAGGCATTGCAAACCTTGTATATCCTCCCGCGGAGACAGCAGGCAGGAAAAGCAGGCTGATAAGGCATTGAAACTTTTTGTACTTCCTCCAGCGAGGAGACAGCAGGCAGGAAGGTTTGGGCTGCCACTGTGAAAGCAGAAGCCAAGTATCCCCCTTTTAAAGCCGATTAAGTGTTTAGTCCCGTCGGCACCATGCCAACAGGCCCACACGCTGCCCACTGCCGGACAGCGAGCGGGGCTGCCATCCACAACGAGTTAAAGAGTTAAAGGTGGGAGTAGGGGAGAGGACTTGAAAGGTCTTAATGTTTCAATGCTGCCAGGATGGCCTGATGTTGGGCGTCCATACCTGGCTTGGTAAGGTGAACCCGTCCAGATAATGGCGGGGTCAGGGTTGAATGATACAACCCCGCGCCCAGCTGCCCCTCACGATGTTGCTGATTCTCCGGTTTAATTTCTTTCTCTTCAGCTCGAGGGCTGAGATCAATAGCTCCACTACACTCGAGCGAGGCAGCATCTGCGACCAGATGATGGTGGCAGCTGGGCAGCGCAGGCGAATATACAATAACTCTGGGAGCATGTCATCGTAGAGGACTTTGGAAGGGACCTCACACAGGTCGTTGGAACCCAAGTGGATCACAATAAACGACCTGCATGGGCCCCTTGCCCTTATTAGCCCGTCCACCCTGCTGCGTAGTTCCGACCACCTGAGGCCCCCCCTGGCCGACCAGATGACCCCCCCGGCGAGGCCCAGGCGGCTTCGGTGCGGCCCGAGGTGTTGTTGCAGCCTCGCCATGTAGCTTGAGCCAATCACCCACGATGGTCCTGCAACCCATAATTCTTAAATTAGATTTGTGTGCTTAGCCGAGGGATACGGATATACGCCTGGTAGGCATTCGATCTCCAGCGGCCAAATTCCTGAATCTGAACTGCCGGAATTCCTTGCAACGCTGCTGTGGTTGCTGCCCCTATCCGAAATGAATGAGAAGAGTAAAGATTAATATTGATGGGTTGTTTTGCTGCCGCTAGCGTCTTCCTGAGCACCGCCTGAAACTGAAATCTTGTTAAAGGAGCAGAATTAGTGTGAATAAAGAAATATCCGTCTGTACGTGGCCGCACTGCCAAAAATCGTGTCAAAGCTTTGACGGGGCACAGTATGGACCGAGGGACTGCTTGAATGGCGATGCGTGTGCCGCGGCCTTGTTGATCTGTTTTGGAGGCCCGTAGGACCACCTCAACGTAGGATTGGTCGCTAGCGAAAGATAGGTCATTCAGCAACAACGCCCGCTGTGATGAGTCGCTGATTGAACCGGCAACTACCTCACTTACCCTGAAAAACCCAAAAAAATGTTAGCAGGTACATATGAAGACCTACATACAGTGGGGAGGAGTTGCACAATGCGAGTTAGCAGATCTAGTGTAATCGGCTGACGTGTATCTGGCTGCCTCGATCTCCTGGCCATCCCTGCAATGGCTTTCTGCACTAGGAAGTGGTTAGACATGCACTGCAAGGAATTGAGCTTGTGTATGGAGGATAATGCTGAAATGTAAGAACGGGCCGTGCTGGGAGACCTACCTGATAGTGAGAGATAAGCTATAAAATGAAGCATATGATCTAAAGGTACAGGCCATATGTCAGGCAGGGAGTACACCACCCGAAATAGCCGTAGTGACTGTACCGCCGACTCATAAGTCCTCCAAGTGTTTGCTGCCATCGAGTTTGCTACTAGACTGTTTGCTTCCGCTGTTAGATGAGCCAGATGTCCGCTGGGATTCCTGAGGCCTGATGATCCGCCTGTGGGGCTGCTGCTCGAAACCGTGACCACTGAAATCTCGAAAGAGCGTCTGCTATTATGTTGGCCTGAGTTGGTATATACTGTGCTTTGAAGTGTATGTTGTTTTGCAAGCATATGAGGACCATTCGTCTGAGCAGTTTCATTACCCTTTGCCCTTTGGCAGTGTGCCTGTTGATAATACTCACCACGGCCTGGTTGTCACAGAACATTAGTACCCTTTGTTGGCCAGACTGCTGCCCCATATGCGCAATGCCACGACTATAGGAAAGAGCTCTAAGCATGTAATGTCTTTCACCCATCCTTGTTGTATCCATAGATCTGGCCACCTGGCATTGGCCCAATGACCTTGGAAATATGCACCCCAACCCTGAGCGCCAGCTGCGTCTGTATAAAGTTGGAGTATTGAGGGTTGTAACCCAACCCTGTTCCAAGAATAAGGTTGTGCCATTGTGCCTGGCAAGAAACTGAAGCCACAGGTTTAGGTCTTCACGCATACCCGCTGATACCCGTGTATCCTGTGGTGTGGCTTGCGTGCCCCTTTTTGTGCGTCAATGAGACGCCGCAAGAATGGACGACCCATGGGAATTGCCTTGCATACAAAGTTTAGCTTTCCCACTATTGACTGCAGCGTATGCAGTGTAACTTTCTTGGATGGTGACTCTACCAGCTGCGACAGCTGATGGACCAGGTGTGCTATCTTGTCCTCCGGTATCCTGATTTCACCGAGCCTGAGCCGTGTCTATGGTATGGTGAGGCCCAGAAATGTAAGACAAGTTGTAGGTTGTACGGTCTTCTGGTGAGCGATAGGCACGCCCAGATTATCAGCCAGTTGCAAAGAGGTGTTAAGCATGTTGGAGCATTTGCTTAGGTCCACTGCCGCCAGGATAAAATCATCAAGGTAATGAGCGATGTCCTGGCTGCGTGTAGTGGCCTTAATAGCCCATTCAATGAAAGTGCTGAATGACTCAAATAGGGCACAAGAAATGGAACAGCCAAAGGGAAGACATTTATCAATGTAAAATTGTTCCTGAAACTTAATGCCGAGTAGCTGAAAATCAGATGGTACCACAGGCAGGAGGCTTAAAGGCTGATTTGACGTCAAATTTGGACATGTACGCACCTGCCCAAGCTTTGAATCATGGCTACAGCCTGGTCGAAACTGGTGTACTGCACTGTACATGCTTCCTGTGGTATAAAATCATTGATTGATGAGCCTTGAGGATGCGATAAATGATGGATGAGGCGGAAGGCAGCCTCACCATGAACTGATGAATCAACTTTCTTGGGCACCAAGCCGATCGGGGAAACTATAAGAGAGTGCACTGGTCTGTACGAAAATGGGCCTGCCATGCGACCCAACAGAATTTCTTTTTGCAGCTTTTGTTCCACTATTAGTGGCTGTTCCCTGGCAGATTTAAGGTTGACAGCGTCCCGAATGACCCGTGGCCCTTCATAGTTTAAGCTGAAACCCTTACTGAAACCCTCCTGTAGTAACTGAGCTGCTGCTGGATTGCTCAATTTATATTGCCGCAACCATTGTTCCAAGCAAGCGATGTTAATTGGAGTTGGGGCCGTGTGAAATAGCTCTGCCTGGCAGGGTAGGTTGACGCTTAAGAGATTGCGCGGTGGTAACTGTGTTCTTTTTGCCACGAAAACAAGACATGGCGCCATGCCCACCTATGTTACATGCCGAGCACCTGTGTGCATAACGGCACATCTGACCCCTCTCGCAAGTGCCGCGATTGAAGTTTCTACATACCTCCGTGCGCTGCTGAGTGTAGGTGGAGGATCTGGCTGGGTAGGCAAATGCCTGCTGCTTGTGGCTGGGGAGCATTAACTGCAGCCACAGCTGTCCGTCGATGGCACCCCATGACCGAGATGGGTCCCTCTCCATTTTTTGCCTAAACTGGACATCGTACTGAGACCAGCAGTCACCACCAAATCGTGAGGCGGCACCGCGGATCGTCTCCATGTACGAAAGCAATTGTTGTATCTTGTTTACATCCGCCTGACGCTCTATTGCCACACTGATAAAGGTCAAGAAAGCAGATGTCCAAGCCCCAATGTTTAACTGACGGACAGACTGCTGCTTGGGTTTAAAAACTACCTGTCCTGAAATGTCAAGCTCCATTGTGAAGTTGGAACTCTCCTGTGCTGCCTGGTTCTCTGGTGGCAATAGGGACCTCATGTCTACAAATTCCCCATGATGGATCTTTTCCCTCACTGCTTGCTTTACATGGAAACTTATAGTCTCCGCCCTGAAGTTCAGCTGTTGATTTGACAGTGTCTCTGCATTAATCAGTGACTCCGGATTAGAGAAGGGTTGCCCCTGTATACAGAAGTTTGGCATAGCGGTGGGGACCTGCGGTGGCTGTAACTCTATATCAGGCCTATCACAGCTTGAAATCAACAACTCCGGCGAAATATTAATATGCCCAAAGTGAGACCTACCTTGATTGGTGGATGACGGAGCCATCGGGGTGATGAAGCTTGGCTCCAGCGGGGGTGTCACATAGGTTGTCGGGGGAACCTCACGTGGTGTGGACACAGAGGGTGGTGCGGGTTGGTTGGCCTGAGGGGCAGCGCTCCCAGGGACAACACCAGAAGCGCGTGCCCCCTTTGCCTGGCGCCTGGCAACCTTAGGGCGTCCCCTGACCACAGCGTGGTTAATGGCTGCCTTACGCTTTGGTGGCATGATGAACTCGGAAAGAAAGTTGTACAATTATTAAAAACAATCAAGAATGCAGATGAAAAGGACGGAAAGCGATAGCGGATGCGAATTAAGTATTAAGTTAATACAGAATTTTGACGAGATACCGAAATTTGAGCGAGAATCGAAAAATTATTAGTGATGAAGCAAGATGGTGAACCTGTCAGGACAGCATGCAGAATAGAAAGGAAACGGACGTGACGTATGCCTGCGGATGTGACATCACTCCGGAAGTGACGTAGCTACTATTATGGAATGCGGAAATAATACACTGCCACGTGCGTTGCTACACTGGATACTTATCATAAGCTAAGTGTATGAATACTATGCAAAGAATTGTATATTCTACCCATCCCCCATTTTATCAAAATATGCCGCCTTAGTACCTAAAGGTTAAGACAGATATTTCTCGAACTACACTGCCGACTGTGTGTTAGCTGCATGCCGAAACGAAGATGATTAGAAATGACATAATTCAAGGTGAAGTTAAACGTTACATATCCAAGTATATTTCACTTGCCAGAGAAGTGTTAGAGCTGTGCGAATGTAAATGCTGCCTATAAACCCATTTAGCAACTAATGCTAAATGTCATTAATTGTTATAGGGATTAGATAGGTGTTGGGGTATGTATGCATTAGCCTTTTGTTTTAGGTTAGAGTAATAAGTTGTGGTAAGGTTTGGTGGGAGTTTGATATTTGCGTTAGGGTGGTGGAGTAGTATACAATTTCTTGGGTTTTGTTTTTTTTAATTGATTTCTTTCATTAAGGTTGGTTAGTTAAAGGTGTTAGTAGTTTTAGTAGTTATAGTCTGTGTGTTTAGAAAATAAAAGGGGTTATAGTAATTTTTCTTTCAACATGAGTCTTAAGCAGGAACAAGTTGCATTCATTAAGATACAGATACGCACGCTCCACTTATGTCAGTATGTACCTTTACATCCACTCCAGTTAATGTCTTCTTCGGTTCAGTTATTATAATATAGGTCTTGGGTCCCAGTTGATGGTTCCGGGTGAAAGCCCTTATCTAACTGGCGTGCTGGTCTGCTTATGGGGAATTAGCTCAGCAAAGAGTCCGAAGTCACAAGAAGCTAATTACAAATTTATTAACAAGAAACAGAATAACATGGCATAGCCACAGAGAGTCTGTACAACCCTCTGGGCTGAGGGCTAGAGATGACCTGTGTTGGGAGTCTAAACCCTGCTGACAAGACCGCCTCCATGGTGTAGTGGTTAGAGCGTCCGCCCGGAGAGCGGAAGGTCGCGGGTTTGATCCCCGACCGCGTCATACCAAAAGACGTTAAAATATGGTACTTGTTGGTCCCTGCCTGGCGCTCGGCATTAATGGGTACAACAAGGACTGGTCGGCTCGGAGTCAGTATAATGTGTCTGAGTGGGGTATTCATGCTTCACTGCGGCATGGTATCTCAGTGGGCTATCACTATAAAACCAGCTTCAGTCTGGGTTAGTACAAGCAGCCGCACACATACACATACACACACATGCACATCGTCATATGAGCGAAATATTCTCAAGTACGACGTTAAACCCAATTTCACCTCACCTCACCTCACCTGCTGTCAAACATTTGATTTTTTCAAACTATTTAGCTAGAATTAAAACAAGAGATTATGATTGGTTGACTGATACAAAAATGGATGTGACCTACAATGACCAATGAAATACAGAATATACAAGATGGGGTGTGTCCTACAAGTGAAATGATCAGACAGGGGGAGTACTTAATCCTGCTAATCCTACTTCAACTGGCACTAATTGATACATGTCCTGAATGCTTCCTAATTTAACTGGCACTAATTGTGTTGACATGTTGCATGGATAATTATGGTATTACAATAGATGTGCTTACTCTGAGCCATGGCTTAATGACCCTAATTTGAAGTGTTTGCACAATGTTATTTTACTGACATTTACTTTATCAAAGCAGTTAATTAAACCGTCTCGACATAGCTTTTTGTCTTACTGAAAGGTTTGTCTAACAGTTGAGTCCTTAATACCTTAGGCTAGGATTTATCTAGAACATCTGTGAAATTGTGTTGTCGTAACATTTTTCAATAGTATGTCTGTGAGATGAGTTTTACTACTTTTGACTGGAGTCTTTTTGTCTAAGCTATTACTGATACCTGATGAAACTAATATTCTATATTTATATTTTCCTAATATCTGAATCCTAATATATCGGTTGTAGTGGTTATAATTAATAATGAATTTTCGTATGAGTTATTATTCCATGATACAGTCTCCAGTTGCGTCAGTAGAAAGGGTTGTGAGTTGGAAATCTCAGGATTTCACTCCATCTACTCCAAGAAATCATACTCTCCGTCAGAAAGTGGTAGGTTCGGGAGATTTGGGTGTGAGTCTGTGACCATGGATAGTGCTTTGCTTCCAGAGGTTTTCACTGGTGAGAATGTAGATGACTGGCCATATTGGATTAAAATCTTTGAAATGTTTGCTCGGTTGAACAATTGGACAGATGCGTATATTGCAAGTGTGTAAAATCTTTGAGATGTTTGCTCGGTTGAACAATTGGACAGATGCGTATATGGCAAGTGTGATAGGAGTGCGACTTAGTGACAGGGCTCGCAAGATTTTATTTGATATGTCAGCAGAAGTTCGATAGTTATTTGGCAGTCAAGGAAGCTTTGGCCAGCAAGTTTAGAGACCTAAGGGTACCAGGTGTTAGGTTTGATTGAATTTCAGACTAGAGTTAGACGGTCGAAAGTGAGTCTTTTCTTGATTTTGTGGTAGAGAGTTACTCAGACTATGTGGGATTGCTTTTCCTCAAGTTGATTCTGTTTCTAGGCAGGCATTGTGTATCAATGAGTTTGTTAGTAAGCTGGAACAGAGGGATTTGCATTTGAGGATGAGGCATCAGTGTTTTAGTAACCTAGATGATGCAGTAGCATTTGCTACAGAGTGGGAAGCTATTGAATTAGCTTGTAGTTCTGTTCGGAGATAATCATTGGGGGCATCAGCAGTGCCTGATACTGGGGTAGTGACATGGTGTGGCCGGCAGGTGCGTCCAAATCCTCAGTTTCAAGATTTTGTTCACTAAGTTATAGGTACAGATAGTAGTATGTGTTTTGTATCGTGTCATAAGTGGCAGATTTCTGTGCTCGGATCTGAGTGTGAAAGAATGGGGACGCCCAAGGGTGTAAGTGTGAATGTGTGATCTGGTGTGTAAGAGTGATTCAGCCCTGAATTTTGCTGTCTTGCGATTTTGTAATTTGGTATTTTATCTGGCCTATTTGATGATCAAGAGCAGAGTATTTTTGGGGTAGACACTATTTTGCTTGGATGTGTTTCGTTTGAAATTTGATATGCCGATCTTGTTTATATATACTTTGTTTGAAATATGATAAGCAGGTTTTACTTATGCGTTGGAAATCGTGACCTTTGCGATTGTGTCTTGGATTCAACTTGGTTTGATTATAGGGTTCCCTTGAGTTGGATTTGAGGAGAAATTTGTATTGGATTAAAAAGTGTGTTTTGATACATACACTACAGTTTGATACAGTTACTTAGAGAAATTTGGGTTCGGCTTGGTACTGGCTTACGGCTCATATTTTTAGTTTGGCAACGTGTGTGGTCAGAGGACTTAAAAATCTTTAAAGTTTGTGAAACCCCTAAGTGTATACAATAGTTAGTTACAAAAATGGTCAGGTGTAAACAATATTTGATTATTAAGGTTTTAGGTTTATAACGGGAGGGATAGTTTAATTGGGTTGTTTTTTTTGTTTTTTTTGTTTGTTTTTGTTTTTTTTGTTTCCTAGTCTGGGCTGTATGGTGTCTTCTTTATTATCCCCACCGCGCTTAGCTGGCTGGCTAAATAGTATTAGGTTCTCCTGTCCGCACGCATGCGCATTTCTAATTGGTATATCTTAAGAACCATAGACTGGACTCTTTTCATATTTGGGACCTAGGTTCATCACAATAGAAGTAAGGTCCCAGTCAGGTTTGGTGACCTTGACCTTCATTTCAAGGTCATAAGGGGACTTTAACATTTTACGCTTGTCAGCAAGATATCTCAAGAACCGTTCTCTGGATTTTCTTCATATTCAACACCAAGCTTTATCTAGGGAAGGCGCAGAGCTCAGTTGATTTTGGTGACCTTCACATAATTTTCAAGGTCACGGCGACACTTTGAAGATTTCAGCATGTTAAACTGCATGTTAAGATTGTCAGCGAGATATCTCAAGGACAGTTCACTGGATTTTCTTCATAGACTTTCAAGACTTCCCTTGAATGTTTTTCAATAAGCAATTTCTTTATTACTATTTTTGCATATTTCATACACTAAGACATTCATGTCAAGGTCAAAGTGAGTCTTGAAAATATTTGTGTGTTTGAACAACTACAGAGCAAGATATCAAGAGAGGTTGACTGGTCATGTTTTGGTTGACATTTAACTTCATCTTAAATTATGACCTTCACTTTCATTACTTTTTATGTTTGATTTGATAATTTGCGGTGGGGGATTATGTCACCTTAGTGACAATGCTTGTTCTATATAAATTTAATGTAAACATAAATTTTCTCTCTTTTGCAATTCCAAATTCTTTATAGTCAAAGCCCACGTGTGTCACTGATATTTCCTGCACTGGTTGTATATGTAATGTTTTGCCATATGGGTATAAGAAATTTTTTTAAAACAAAAAACAATTTTGCTTGTATTGTAAGCAACTCTTAGAGGCAAGTGTGTTTGTGGTATTTTAGAAAGTGACTGACACTGTTATTATTGTTTGTATGCATATTGTTGAATGATTTATGAGTACAATACTGTGACTTATCCTATGAATATGCCTGTGATCTTTAAAGGACCAATATTCATAAATGTATGAATTCCTAGAATCAGAAATTTGTCTGTGCGAACTTGTGTCTCGTGACTTACTCCTGGGCCAGTTGTTGAGCTGGCATTGGAATCTAGTACTATGATACAACTGGCTATATTACCCATGTGATATATTTTGACCATGTTGGATAATGGTGCTTGTCGCTGTCCGTTGGACTCTGTGAGTCAGATTTGTGTGGTTGATCTATGAACAATCATGTGGACATTGTTCCAGCTGTGGGAATAGACCTTGTTTGTGGTGATCTGACGCATTCTGCGGCGAGATATCCTGATATTCCTATCATTCGGTCTAGGACCATACTGTGCCTTTTGAGTGAAAGAAGTACAGGCCTATCTCCACCTGATTCTTCAGCACCACCAATCTGAGAACAGCCAAGACTCCTGGAGGTAGTCTCTATTGAGGAGGGGTGTGATGTAACAAAAGTTGTGGTCTGGTCTGATCATGATCGTAGAGGGTGAGGAGTGGGTGGCGTCGTTGGCAGGATGCTTTGTGTGCGGACGTTTGCCTGGGCTCGGCTGGCTGTGCAGCCGAGACTATTATGTTGGCCTTTGACCCCTGACCACAAAACCATACACACAAGGGAATCTTTCGTAAGCAGCAGAGCACATGCTTTGAGGGAAGTAAAACAAAATTGCTTACAAATATAGGGGACCAAGTGTTTGGTGACCAGCAGAGATACAGCAGCTCGTGCTGGACGTCTATGCACATTAAATATTTGTCCATCTCCAAAGCACTTTGTATAAGCCGTGTGGGACAGCGATATGCTGTCTAACACAGCAAGGTTGTGGGGGTAGCGCCACTAAGGTAGAAACGTCACCTTTGTGTTTTGCACTTCTCAACATCCACAGGACACCGAATGTCTTCTCAAACAATTTTATTCAGGACCGTACACAATGCACGCCGATCGAGAGAGACACGGTCACAGGAGCAAGAGTGAACTAAGGGACGTAACTCTATACGTCTCCACAGATGGATAAAGGGACGTAACTCTGTACGTCTTAACTAACAGAATACAATATAGTGCTAATGCACTGGCGTGACTTCCTTTTCTTTTCTTTTTAAGAGGTAAAACACATCGTAGGGAACAGAACCTCAATTCTCGTGTAAATCATTTCAGCAATCCTAACACAATCAATTTCAGGAACGATAAACTATAATCTTGTAACTGTCCTCTGGTCCAGATGGGATTATAAGGGCATATGATGATACAACTGTAAAGCCCATTGGTATAACTGTAAAGCCCATTGAAATGGGCAAATAAAAGTCATTAACAGGAACCTGAAATCTGAAACAACTTAATGGATTGAACCATCATCAGGTAGACTGCCCTCAGGCTCAAAAGGGATTATTCTGACCTTGTTTTGCACATTTACACCTCAACACAACATGATTTACAAGAGGAAATGACAGTCATGAATGACAGGATTATAAAACACACTAAATAGTTCAACTGGGAGTCAATAATATGAACTTGAACCCTGAACAACAATTGGAGTGAATGAACCATCCTCAGGAGACTATCCTCAGGTTCAAAAGGGATTATTCTGCCTTTTGCTTGCACATTTACACTTAAACACACTTGGTTTGATGTAGAACTAGAAATCTGTGACATAGTCCGCGAGTCTCAGTGGAGGTTGTCGTTTCCGTTTTGGACGTTCACTAACCTCCGGCATATTAACTGGAGACTCATTCACATGATCATCAGAAAGAGTTCTCTGACTGTCGCTCTGTGGTGAGACCACATTTGGAGAGACCACAGGCGGAGGTGTAGCAATTTCCTCGGGGATCTCGAGTGCACACAGTGGGTCAATGTATGCATCTCCTTGAACTGTACTGGAGGTTGGTGTTCCTGGCTGATAGTGTGCTTCGACATCGCTTATGTCATCACTGTGGTTGTCAGGAGGCACTATGGATGAGGGTACTTTGTAACACTCTGATATTTTCACGTGATATGATGTGTTGCGAAGTTGGGACCCAACAAACGTGCGGACGTTACACCAGTTCCCTTCAATGGATACCACGATGTACCGGTTTCTAGCACAGGTTTTGTTCCTGTCGCCATGTAAATAGACAATGTCGCCCACCTTAAGACTTGCAGGGGGTAAACATTGTCGTCCTGGTGCTTTGGAAAGCTTGCTTGGACCATGGTTAGCACTTCTACTTTCATGTTGGTTGGTAAGTAGCTGGCGGTCTAGCAATGGGAGTTGTTTGTTGGTGAACTGATCTCGCTGCATCAACATTTCTCTAGCAGACATGCCACTGGACCGGATGTGGGTATTTAATCTAGCCATGGCTACAGCTAATGTAGTTGTAGAGACAGGGCCACGAACAGGGTTTTGACGCAGTATCTCACCTTCTAGTTCCTGGATGGCCCTTTCAGCAACCGGATTTTTATTGATGTTCTTCACCCTCCGTATCTCAACCGAGAACCTGTTCTTGTGAAGGACTTTGTCATTCTGAATGGAGAGGAAGCCTGGAGCAGGGTCTGTTCGAACGACAGCAGGGGGACATCAAGAGGGCAAAGACTGATAAGTGTGTCTCTGAGGGTTGGACCCTTTTCATCTGTTATGATTGAAG
Organism: Haliotis rubra; assembly: GCF_003918875.1. NCBI lineage: Eukaryota > Metazoa > Mollusca > Gastropoda > Lepetellida > Haliotidae > Haliotis > Haliotis rubra. Next base: position 1,029,427 of record NW_025767039.1, read on the forward strand.
CCATCGTGTAAGAGGTGACACATTCTCTTACGACAAGGATCATTTGACGCTCCCTGAGCATGATGTCAGCAGAGAACGAATATCCAACTCCTACAGGGGGGTCAGAGGTGGTCTGTTCAACTGCATGATGTGGAGTATTCTTCAGCGCCTGACATTGGTGGCAAGATGAACATGTTCCTTCGATACACTTATCCAGATCAAGAGCAAACAGGTTTCTTTGACACAGCTGCTTCATCTGGTATGGAGTGGGGTGGTCAAGTTTGATATGTAGAGCTGTCAACAGTCCATGGGTCAGTGATCTTGGGACCACAATACGTTCTTTGATGGGGCATAATGGTTCTGACCATTGTTCAACCAGCAGGTCATCTTTGGCAATAGTCACAGTATTCAGGCATCTCTTCACATCCTTGATGTTTGTGAGTTTTTTTGAGGGTCTCGTCCCTTGAAGTAGATGAGCTCATGTCCTTCTGAGGACGGCACATTCTTCCTGGGCAGTGCGCCACACTGATCTGTTAGTGAATGGAAGTCTGGAGCTTCCTTGTATGACATCTTGTATGGAAAACTGTCTCACAACACAGTCTTCAGTTTGCTGAATAAATGAGCAAACTTGACATGAATGATTGCTGCACTCAGGAGGGTTGCGACTCGCAAAGTCAGACAGTGTATTGGCTACTCCAGCTAAATGCTGTACTGTAGCTTGATAATGGCTGACTGTAGACAAGAATGTAGAGATGCGAGGGCTGGCAGAGAACTCTCCTCGGCAGAGTTTTTCAAATGCTGGCATGCATGGACGACTGTCAGTAAGAATGCATGCCTTGTGTTTTGACTCAATGATAAAAGGGCTAAAGCTTTTGGTTGCTGTGGCTATCGATAGGGCTTCTACTTCGCATGGTATCCAGTTCACTTGTTGTTTGCGAAGCTTTGCACTAAAGAAGTCTGTGACATGAAGGGTTTTGTCTCGGGTGATAAAGTTGCGCCAATGCCTGGTTTCTTGACGGCTCCATCTGTTACGATCCAGAGTTGATCATTTTGACGTGGCAAAACTATAGCCTTTGTTGTTGAAAGTCCTTTCTGAGCCTGTTTGAAGGCGTCCAATAGGGAATCAGTCCATGTCAGTTTGTCTTTGGAGGAACCACCGCTGATGGCCTCATCTAAAGGTGCCAGATGGTTTGAACAACCAGGGATCACTCTCGCCAAAACTTTGTAGGCTCCAATGAACGACCGTAGGCCAAAGACTGTGTCTGGCGGTGAGCAAGTGGCCAGAGTGGTGACACGGTGAGGACTCGCTTTTATGGTACCTTGTGTCCAATGCCAACCTAAAATAGTGGCTGATCTTGGGGCAATGTATGTCTTCTTTGCAGATAACTTGAGTCCATTGTATTGGAGTACCTGTAATACTTTTTTCCAGACAACTAGTAAATCGTCTAGGTTGTCGGCTCCACAGTACAGATCATCTGCTAACTTCACTATGGATCCCTCCTGCAATAAGTCACCGAAGATACGACTCATCCGAACCAGGCATACCCATTGCTGATCTTGCATATACTCTAACTCCCTTAAAAGGGGTTATGACGCCCCAATATTTCATAGAGTCCTTTGCTAAGGGGATCTGGTAGAAGGCACTACTCAGATATGTGGTTATCAGGTATTTCCACTGGGCTATTTGTCTCAGAGTAGAGTTTACATCTGGCATCAAAGAGGGTTGTGGTTTACTGTAACGGCCTACATCTGAGAAGGCTGTGACGAGGAGGAACGTTCCATTTGGTTTTCTCACCAGGAAAGATGGTTTCAAGTATTCAACCTGAACATTGGCATCTTCGGGTCGGACAAATACGCTCAAATCTTCAAGTTCGTCAAACTTTTGTTGTAGCTCAACAAGTTTGTCTCTGCTGTACTGGGAAACTCTACACTTGCGTTGTGGAGGCTTTACCTTTCCCATGTTGACCTGTGCTTGGAAGGGTTCGGCTGCTCCATTGTAGCCTGTGATATTGGGGTCAAAGACTTCATCATATTCCCAATGTGTGAAGCCCATTTCTGGTGTCCCCCGCCGTGATGTTGCTGGAATATTGCTAAAAGCGGCGTAAAACCAAACTCAGTCAGTCAGTCATCATATTCCCTATTCACAGACTCAAACATGGACTTTCAGGTAAGATGTGGTCAGGGTCAACTGACACTGGTGATGAGTGTGGGCCACTGACGGATGTCGGAGTAGACTTTGGGACATTGACAGGGTCTATGTTGGGAGTGATGTCATGTGCTTGAACCGTGCGAATCTGACAGAAATGTTCATGCTTCTTTAAGACTTGTGGAATGTCTGTCAGGTTGGGTACCCTGATTCTTCCATTTACACTGGAGATGATATCTAGCTTTTTTTGCCAGTCAGGCGACAATGTAGAATGATCGGATCTAGTGTCAGTTAGTGGTTCAACAGCGGTTCTTCTTTAGAGTAGTCTTCAGGGACACACAATTCTATGAAATCGCATGGCCATATGGTAGTGCTCTGGTTTGGGGCTCATAAAATACATGTGTGTCTGATGGACGGCTTGTTGGGGATAGAATTGCGCTTTGCTGGGTAGGTATAGATAGTTCCATCAGAAAGGATAATTTGACATTTTGCTGGTCGTATAGTCACGTCATTGACCTCCATAAAGGGAATACCTGCCAACACTTCGACATCAAGGTCTTCTACAACAAGTCCATTGAAAGAGAAATCTCTACCATCTCGACTGAGGTTAATGTCAACTTCACCAACAACCTTCATTGGCGAAATACCATCTGCTTGGTGAGCGGACTGTGTGCTGGGCTTGATGTCCACGCCAAGGTCAGTTGCTGTAGATAATCGCATCATATTACCCTCTGCACCACTGTCAAGTGTAAGGCATACAGTCTTATAGTCACTGAAGGTATTCATGTATGGGTATTGACGTACCTGCACACGCTTGGTGGAAAATGATATATTTCCACACGCACTTTCTGTCTCAGTGATAGCCTCATCACATCGGTCCTCCACCTCATCTTCGTCAAGTATGTTGGCAATCTGTCTTGCTTTAGCCATGTACTTCTTGTCCTGTTCAGGAAGAAATCTGTAGTGGCTAAGGAAGTGAGCTTTCTCAGGATGACCTGCTGCCAAACAAAGAGGGCACAGTTGTTGTTTTTTCTGTCTGTTCACTAGGTGCTGACGTGTAGTTGGTGTGGAGCGCATGATTTTTGCATCCTCCGACGAGGAGTGAGTCAAGGGCTTGACATATCTCCGGTTTCAAAGAGGAGATGGTTCTTGTACGAAGATCAGTTGCGTATCTTTGCTTTACAAGTTTTGGTAGATCTTGGTGAATAAGTCTCAGCCATGTTAGAATGATAAAATTTTCCAAGGAAGGGGATAATTCTTCATCTTCATCGGGGAGCTGTCCTATGAGTGATGCCACCTTCGTGCTTTAACAAGTTGTCTTCTGCAAACGCCATTAAACATCGGTACAAATCGTCTGGTCTTTCATCACACTCAAGCTTGAAATCAACAAAATCAATGAAATGAGTGCCAGTTGACTGGAACCCAAAGTGTAAACGTATGGCGTGCCATATAAAGTTCAACGAGGTGCTTGATTTTATTATTGTGTTACGGGAAATGATGGGACAGAAGTTTGCAATTTGTCCAAGCATTAACTCCAACTGGTTCACCTTCTGCCTTGCGGTAAGTCTAACTGCCTCTTCGACATCATCATTGTCGTTAAGAAAGACCCTCAAAGGTGCATTTCTGCCCTTCTTCTCCCATGACACACCTTCGGCGAGGTAAGGAGTGAATTTGGTGTCCAAAGATAAGGTGTATAATAAATTTTATCGCCAGTTTTCGAAGGAATTTATTGTTTTTGTCCTGAGTGACCACTGTTTGGGGGCACGCTGTGTACTAGTCACGTTTGCTTGAATTGGAGTGAAACGGTGTTATCCAGATTCAATATGGCGATCTGACCAGTTTGACCTCGAGAGAGATACAACACAAAAAATGACGTAAACGTTTGTTAGATTCGTTAAACGAAGGTTCTAGTCGCCGCTGCCACCACGCCACTAAGGTAGAAACGTCACCTTTGTGTATTGCACTTCTCACATCCACAGGACACCGAATGTCTTCTCAAACAATTTTATTCAGGACCATACACAACGCACGCCGCTCGAGAGAGACGCGGTCACAGGAGCAAGAGTGAACTAAGGGACGTAACTCTATACGTCTCCACAGATGGATAAAGGGACATAACTCTGTACGTCTTAACTAACAGAATACAATATAGTGCTAATGCACTGGCATAGAGTTTATCTTCAGTCAAACCACAAATATCAATCTCAAGTTTGGTTATTGTTTGAGAGAGGTATGGGATACTGCTTTTGGTACCTCGGCAATTCCAGGTCATCACATTCATTAATACCATCTTTGTTGTTTGCTTTTGTGTGGTATCCATTTCATCACAATATTTCTCTCTGGCCAGAATTTAGAATCGCCAACAGCATCTTTTTATGTGAAAGGGACGTTGTGCCCAGGCTGTGCCATTATAGGGGTTATGCTTCAACTGAATGTATGTGGCATGTATTCCTCTCTGTTGGAAACTCACGGATGTCATTCTCACTTGTGTTTTCAATTATATTACCGATGTACAATCTTGCTTCTCAATCATGGGTCCTTGAGTAACGGTTCTGGTTGTTGTCTGTAACAGATCTGGTGTTGGGATGCTGCCCATCGAGTCGGACAGAGATATTATTGTGTTGTCTGTTCTTGTTCACAAATCCATGTTTGTCATTTTGTGCATTTACTGGAGATTCATGAGTGATTTCATGTAGGTTTGGTAATGGATCACCAAGAAAATTAATACTCTCTCTTTCTGTTTCATGATGCTGAGATACGGTAGAACCGTTATGCATGACAAGAGGCTCTCATTGCTGTTGTGACTTACATCCGAACATTGGCATGTCAAGCCAGAAGCAGCTAGGTCTAATGGTAGATTTCACGTGAGGTTGATTGGTCTAAATGTGAATCCACTGCACACTGTTATGTCATAGCTTGATTGATCTGTTTGAGTAGCCCGCCGTACCACTAATGACATTTGTTTCTGGTGGGTTTTTACATGGTTGGGTTGTGATGTAGGGTTTTCAGTGGATTTGGTTTGTTGTTTAATCAGTCTTTTCAATTCATGTATTTCATCTTGATAGGCTTTACTTTCATCAACATCTTGAGCATATTCGCCTCTAAGAGGGAAGAGATCTTGGTGCAAATTAACAACAATAGACTTCTGTACACTTATCTGGGCTGCACATGCTTTGTGGTTGATTGAAAACAGATTCAGTTTCTACACCAGTCTCTTGGGGTAGTAAATAATATCCCACAACTCATCACAATATTCACCATCGCATGCTCTGAACAAATAAGTGTTTTGCTAATTTCTTCACCAAAGATTCACCATTTCTTTGCACTAAATGTTTTCTTAACATTCCTTCTTTGCAAGGAAAATCACTCTTTTCACAACATTTGTTGAAAAGGTCAATACGATAAGTCTCAAGGTCATGAGAATCGTTATTCAAAAGTTCAAGAGTTTTGTGATAAAGTCTCCTTTAGAAATATCACCAACATTTCCATCAGTAAATAATGATAGGAACTCACGTTTTGCTGGTTCAGAGTCTAGTGTACCTCCATTACTCTGTGTTGTTGATCCGGGTTGACAACAGTCACTCGGCTGACTACTTTCAACTTCACAAACTTCATATTATGGGGTTTCTGAGGTGGATATCTTTGGGTAACAATGGCTACTGCTGTACCTAAGTGTATATTCTTTCACCAGAACAGTTCAGGGTAGTATCGTTTTCTCTATATTCACAAAAACTCGGAGAGCGACTTGAGCATGACTCCCACCATCGACCATCATGTCTTATGGGGTGGCCACAGAGAGTCTGTACAACTCTCTGGGCTGAGGGCTAGAGCTGACCTGTGTTGGGAGTCTAAACCCTCCTTACAAGCATTTGGAATTCCTCACTATTTATCTCAAATTGAAACAATAAAAAGATTACAATTCGTTGAATGATACAAAATAAGATAAGATAAGATAAACTTTATTGTCCCGCAAGGGAAATTTGTCTTGCATTCAAAGAGCCAATACAAGCTGTAGTTTCCAAATCCTTTGCTCCTCTCTAATGAGTCTATACTCAATTCAAATTCAGTTCAACTTCAAAGTCACATGTCATGCACTTCTTCAACAAAACATGCCAATACCTTCAATACAGTTGACTTGACTTTTATTCTTCATCAGTCCTTGAATGATTGACATTAATATATATGATGATGCAGGTCCTCAAATCCTTAAACATATAGAGCCAACACTCCAAATCCAAATCCACACCTAACACCATTACATGGAGTCCCTCTGACCATGTGCTCACATCTCTAGTCCTGTCTCAACTCATAGAATCACTTCCCTTGGCCCCTGGCTGGAGCTAACTGTCCCAAAATGTAGACCAATTTAGTTTTGCACAAAAATTAAAGTTTTGACATAAAAATAATTCCAACTCATAATTTTGGCCATAACACAAGCATATAACAACAATTATTTTAAAATATATATATACACAATGCCAAGCTAATCAGAATATAATGTTGAAATATAACATAATCAAAGTTCATCATATAATAATCACTCGTGCCTCATCGTAGATTTCACTATTACAATTTTGGAGGAAGATTTAGAAGTTTTATACTGTATGGGACAAATGATTTTGAAGTTCTATTAGTTTTGTAATACATGAATTTGAAACAGCGGCCAGAAGGCATAACATTCATTTAAAAAGTGATGGATCCGATTGAATGGCCAGAGCTTTCTTCTGAACTTTTGACTCATACTGAAAAGGTAGAGGTTCAAAATTGAAGCCGCAAATTTTGCTGGATATGTTTACAATTTTGTGAAGTTTGTTTTTCTGTGTAAGAAGAAGATTGCCATACCAGGCATGAATGCAGAAAGTTAAAATACTATTAATGAATGGGGTGTGTCCTACAATAACTACTGAAATGACCAGACAGAGGGGAGTACTTAATCCTGCTAATCCTATTTCAACTGGCACTAATCTTGTGGACACATTTACTGGATGCTTGGATGCTTACCCAGGGCTAGATGTGTCAATTATATGTGATGACATGTTTACTTTATAACATAAATATATCAGAGCAATTATTCAACAGTGTAGACCAAGCTTTGTCTTACTGAAAGGTGTGACTAACAGTTGAGTCCTTAAAACCTTATGCTAGGATTTATCTGGAAACTGTGCAGTCGTAATGTATACCTTTTTCAATAGTATGTCTGTGAGATGAGTTTTACTACTTTTGACTGGAGTCTTTTTATCTAAGCTATTACTGATCATGATGAAACTAATATTCAATATTTATATTTTCCTAATATCTGAATCCTAATATATTGCTTGTAGTGGTAATAATGAATAATGAATTTTGTATGAATTATTATTTCATGATAGTGCTTAGGAGAGACTGGTACATTCAACAAAGATTGCTCTCGGAGCTACTCTGAAAAATACCTATGTTTCAGAATCTGTACTTTGGACTGCTTTGGTAGAAATAGAGGCTGTTTTGAATAGCCGACCTTTGACCCACAACAGTCAACACCTTCGGGATTATACCCCAATCAAACCGAATCATTTTCTGCTTGGTAGGCAAGATAACCAACTTCCTCCAGTTTTGTGCACAGATCAAGAGATGAATAGCAGAATGAATTGGCAACAAGCTCAAGTTATTGCAAATCACACATACAGAAGATGGCTGAAAGAGTACCTCCCAGAACTCACTGTTCGACATAGATGATGTCGTGATAACGGAGCATTATCTGTTTGGGATCTTGTGTTGGTTGTTGTTGACAACCAACCGCGTGGAAACTGGGAGCTCGGTAGAGTATGTGTATCATCCCTTGTGATGATGGGAGGATTCGGACTGTGAAGGTGAAACCTAAGTGTCCTCCAATGTGAAGAAGGCCTTTTGGAATCCACATATGGCTCCAATTTTGAAATTAAATTTTCCTTAAGAATGGGTTTCCCTCTCTCAATACAGTCTATTTCTGTAGAATAGGTTTTTCAGAGTAAGTTTGATGATGAATTTCTCTGTCTCTCCATAAGTGTCCACATAGTTGGTACTTGTGTACTGGCAATACTTAATGTTCTGTGATTAGCATTGACTAACTTTCTCCAACATGAATATGCTGAAAATCTATGAATACCAAGAGTGTCAGGTCTGTTGACAACTTCGGTCTTCTTCATCATAATGGTCTCAACTAGTCAGAACTGGGATCAGTTAATGGGAAGTCTGATCACAGCTTGAGTCCTTCACACAATTTGGTCCAGTCAACCAAATGTTAGCCTTGACTTGTTGCTGTATGCACATAACCCGACTGTTCTGGAGACGACGTCTCATTTTCTCAATGTGATTGGATACATAAGTGTAAAATGCTTCGTTTCGTTGCAGATGCATCCAAGTAAAACCTTGCTGTCAGTGTAGAACTTGACTGCATTGAAATTCATAACAAATTGATCACTTACCTTGTAAAATTCTACTGATAAGACTGCAGTGCATAACTCTAGTGTGGGCACTGTGTTTCCATGAGATGGGCTACTTTAGCTTTCCTGATGATGAATCCAAAGTCGGTTTTCCCATTGGAGTCCACACATTTCATGTACACAACAGATGCGATATCCTTTTCAGAAGCATTACTTTAAATATGAAGATCACTTGACACTGCTTCTTTGAGTGAATATGAAATGAATGTTCGAGGGATCATCATTTATCATCCAAAACTGTGTTTCACTGGAAATATTGCTTGTGTGAGATCAAATGATATCTCCAATGGAGATTGTGCCCCCGCATTCATCCTTCATCTTGCCGAGCTCTTTTTTGTTGACTTGGCTGTGCATAGGGTGATCTTTGGGGTAGTTGCTGGTGTCGTACAGATGCATGCATTTCTTAATGTCCTCGTATACGTCCTCGTTAGGAATTTCCATGAGCAGGGAATCCATGTCCGTGTACAGCACTTCGCACCTATCGCCATACTGCTCGTTGTAGTAGAAATCGTACATCAAGTGTTTGGATAAGTCGAGGATGCTCGTCCCCACGTAAACGTGCAGATTGAATTTGATGTGGCTTTTGTTCATGTGCAGCGATGCCAAGTCGTTGTCGAATATATTGCTTTGGTTGAACGCCGGGCTGGCTATGAGTTTCCTTCCTCGCTGGATCTGACTAATTTCACGTTAACGCGTTTTCTCAAATTCTCCATCGTCTTGAAGAAGTTTTTCTCGAAATCGCCGTTGGCCAACATTCGCAAGTCCGTGTTCATTCGGATGTAAGGCTCCATCCACAGACTTTGATCGAACTCGAGCGCCTTGTGTATTTTTGTGAATTTCATTCCCAGCGACAAGTACAGCTGCAGACTGCGATAGTGAACGATGTGTTATGACTTGTTCATCAAGTTCAGCACGAGTTTTTCAACTTTAGCCGGCTTATTGTCTCCCAAGTTTCGTTGATATTCGGACATCCAGTCCGGGTTCACCGTCAATCGTTCGAGAGCTAGCGGATAGCTGTTGTGTGATTCGTGTAGTCCTGCGGGGATAGTCCAAGTCCACTTCGAGCACGTAGCCTTTGTTCGAATCCAGCGCAATGCTATTCACATCGATTATCTCTGGTGAAGAGACCCATTCGTATCATCCGGTGGGGAGATACTGACTCATGGCCAGGCCTTACAGGCTGTTGGCGTCGAGATAGAGTATGTGTTTGGTCTGTTTGCCGGGGTCGTGACCGGGAACGTACTTGTTGTTGGCTTTGGTGTATCGTTTGGAGGCCATGGAAATCCCGCCAATTTAACTCTGCTCTTTTTCAACAAGGCGTCCCAAAAGAGACCAGGGGATGAAAAATACCACGTGGGGTCCAGACCGTACTGTTTCGAGCACGTTTTTCTGAATATCTCGAACACGTCGGCCAGCAGCAGCACGTCCGTTTTCAAGTACAGGTCGTGGTAATCGCCCAAATTCTTGCAGCCCAGTTTGTCCAACACATTAATCACGTGCGCATAATCGTCCGGGATGATGGCCGAGTCGGTCAAGTTGCTGTAAAATTGGTTGATGGGAGGTAATCGCGTCTCATCAAACTTGGACCAATCGTCCTCGAGGGGTAGACGCCCTTCCTCAGCAGCAGGGGTCGAGTCTCGGCATTGGTGTATCGATTGGTGATGTTGAAGTTGTCTGGGTTGTTGGCCTTCACCAGACTGTATAGAGACGACAGCAGGAACTGAACGCTATCGATAAATCTCAGACCATCTAACGAAACGAGATGTATTTTTCCATGTTGTTGGGGATGCACGTTATGTTGCCATCGACCTTCGCGATGGCCTGCATGATCAGGTGAGAATCGCAGCCGCGAAGGTTGTGAAACATAACCGGGATTTTGATGGTTTTGGGGTCGATTTTGAGCTTCAGGTTGCACGCGTTGGGACCGGTGCCTCTGTACTTGCCGGTGATGTGGGGGTGGTCTCTCACGGAATGACCGCACAGGGGTTCGTCGCACACGTGGCAATTCTTAGCGTTCTTGTGAGCGAGTTTATCCTTTGACGTCATGCGCATGAGAGCAGGATCTGACAAATCTTTCCTGATTTTGATCTCTTCGTGTGGTAAGAACGTGAGAAATGTTTAGGCCGTGTCGGGATCTCATTAGACCACGGGAGTGTTCATTTGTCCGTCGCATCGAACAACCACGTAACCAAGCACGCAGGCTTCGTGCTCTTGAGTTTTGTACGTGAAACTTTTGTCTGGGAGCGACGGTGTCAACATTTTTGATGAGGGCTTCGAAGTCGGTGTAGATGACGTAAGGCACGGACATTTGATGCTTGTGGTTGATGAATTTCAAGGCGTTGTCGTTTTCGTCGAGCATGTCGATTTGGATGGCCGTCTGTCCCACCCCTCGGCAATCCTCCCGGTGTGATTCCTGCAGGTCGGCTCGCGTATAGCCGTGCAGACACCGTTCACAAACGTGTTTTTTCCTGACGTGCTTCGATTGATCGTAAAACAGTCTGCAGAAACTTTCAATCGTTGCGTAGTGATACTTGTCCTTTTTTTCAATCAGAAATAAATTGGTCCTTCGCGCGGTTTTATCTAGGGCTTATCCTGTGCACAATAGTTCCCTTCGTGTCCGAAGACGACAATAGCCAGATGGTTTTGTTTTTCCACTCGAGCGATTTGTGAGATGAGTAGTATCCCCATAAAGTCGAGGGCGTATTCCTCGATGGAGGGATAGCTGGAAAGTTGTCGCCTTTGTTTTTGACGTTGACCATGGCTTGTTTTTTCTTGTAGTACGGTGGCAGGTCCAGGTACGACCCTCCTTTGAACGGCACTTAGTTCGCTATGTCCAGGTAGACCATGTCGATCGTGTCAACGACCCAGCCCGAGCCCATGTTCGTAAAGCGTTCCAGGGATACTCGTATTTTTTAAAACGAGGTGTCGATGGACGTGTCGACGGATTCGGGTTGAGTCGCAATTTCTTGCTTCCCAGATTGTTCAGTTCCTCGTCCACTTTGTCGGCCTTCATGGGTTTGATGTCGTAGACGTCCATGTTTTTGTCGCCGTCCATCTCCAGCCTCTCAGATACTTATCTACGGCGTGCTTCGTCCACACGAACCGTAGTTCGACGGGTTTGTGTTCCTCCAGTAGTTCAAGGAGCTCGGCTTTCCTCATGCGTGAATAGCCTCTGAGCCCATGTTCTTTTGCTCGGAGTTTGAGTTGTTTCACCGTGGGTTCGTCGACGATGTTGAGCAATTCCAACAGCTGAGATTTCCTCAAACGGGAGTAACCGTTCACTCCACGTTTTTGGCAATCCTTTTTAGTTCTCGAACAGTAATCATCGTTGCTATATCAATGTCTGATAACCTTTTTCTAAATGAAAACATAATTATATTCAGATTCGAAATCAAATCTCTAATAGGTTGTTCGCTATAGTCAGATGCAAAATCAAATCTCTAATAGGTTGTTCGCTATAGTCAGGGGTGAAGTCAAATCTCTAATAGGATTTTCATCGCTATGTTCGGCTGCGAGTCAAAATCTGTAGTAGTTTGTTAGTGTGGTCTCGCTGTTAAATGTGAAACTTTCAACATGCACGTTAGATTTGTATTCTGAGCAGTCGGTTGCGTTTGTTGAGGTAGTCTCTTTTTGTCAAGTAGATGAGATGGCCTCGTACCATGTCAGCTCTGTGGGCTTAGCAATGACGATAATGGCATTTCACGCCCACGCCGCACAGTTCCCACGTGTAATTCACGAAACCCTTTCATATGGACATCATGTGTATGCCGCAATATTTGGTGGTGCATTTTTTGCCACAGGTTTCGGTTTTTCCTAGTAGCCTGTATTTGCAGTTATACGGTGTGCGTCTTCCCATCTTTATGTATATACACATAAATATATTTTTAGTCTAATTGTTTGGCGATCAACTCGGTAGTCGCTAGACCCAGCGCCATGAAAATCAGTTCCCAGTCTTTCTGTTTCGGGGAAGGCGTGTAAAACTGCGAGAGGGTAGGGGGTTCGTCGCCAAGAGGTTCAAGTCGTTTGCCGGTGAGCAGGTAGTATTCTCGCATGGCATCTTCGACGTTCGTGAAGTTTACGTTCCGCTTCCACTTCGGTCGCGTTCGACGTTCATAATTTGGAGAAGAGATAATTGCTGCCGGAAACTGCGAGGGCGTTGACTAATGCATCACCGACCATCATAGCGATCGTAGCCATTTCTTTTTTAAAATATTGTAATATTACTGAGAAATATTTTCCGGTATAATTCCTTGTTTCATGAGAATGTCCTTGGTGGCCATCGCCATCCCTAAGCCCATATCCTGCACGTTGAAATCAAGTTTGATCGTAGGCTGTTTGAGAACCATTATCGTTAAGCAAGCGTAACCCAGCTAACACAGAAACGTTTTGAAACGTTTCTGTATGGTTTTAAAAACGTTCCAAAAAACGTTTTTAAAACCTAATTTTTCGGAGGTTTTTTTACGTTTTAAAAACGTTTTGACGAAACGTTGGCGAGAAACATTAGAAACCTTCTAAAAACATTTTGAAAATGTTTTTCCATGGGCTTTTTAAAACGTTTCAGAAACATTTGGGTTGAACCTTTTTGCGATTGTAGAGATATCAGAAACGATATAATCTTCTGATATCGTTGCAAGGCTAGTTTACCAACACCAAGTGTTTTGACTCCCGTCCAAATAAAATACATACACGTAGGTAAATTTGTTACTCATGTCATCCGTTATTATTAGTGAAAATGAAAACAAACCAATGATATGTTTTAAAGAATACTTCATTTCATCAATACATATGGAAGATAATCAATCATCTTTGCCATCAGGCTTTTCTTGCATCTGTGTTGGCTTCTGAAATAAACACAAAGAAATTCTATAAATATTTACTGTCACTTTACTCTTGATGATGCTAAATTACTGCTACTTATATGCAGACCTTCCAATTGATATTATGATATGGTCGGAAATAGATAAGAATAAAGGAATCCAGTGAACAGACTAAACAAGACAGATGTGTGGATGACAAAGAGTGCGGTGTGGATGGCGCCGACGGGACCGAATGCGTATGATAGCTAATTGCGGCCCTCCGCCGTGGCAAAGCAGACGGGTAAAGCATGGGAAACTTTGGTACTTCCTCACGCGGAAGCCAGCAGGCAGGAAGGTTTGGGCTGCCGCTGTGAAAGCAGATGCCAAGTATCCCTAGTTGTAGCAGCGCTGCTGCTTAGTCCCGTCGGCACCATGGCAACAGACCCAAACACTTTGCGCAGGCTTCAGCCTCTAAGTGCTGCTAGCACAGCCCGGTGCTGAGCTGACATGCCCGCATTGGTGAGGTGGACCCCATCTAGGTAGTGGTAGGGGTCTGGGTTGAATGAGACAACTCGGCCGCCCAGCTGCCCCTGTACTACATTCCTCAGCCGCCGATTCAGCTTCTTCCGCTTCAGATCGAGGGCACGGACGTTGTTGGCTCCGAGCCACTCGACCCGAGGCAGCATCGGCAACCAGACTATAGTGGCAGCTGGGCAGCGCAGACGGATGTAGAGTAGGTCCTCGTACATCACGTCAAAAAGAGTCTTGGAGGGAACCCCACACCCGAGATGGATGACAATGAATGACCTGCATGGGCCCCTCTCGCTAATGAGACTCTCAAACCTGCCTCTGAGGCCGGCTCACTTGAGACCCCCCTTTGCCGACCAGATCACACCCCCGGCGAGGCCAAGGTTGCTCCGTTGCGGACCCAGATGTTTCTGCAGCCTCGCCATGTAGCTAGAGCCGATCACCCAAGCTGGCCCTGCAACCCATCAATGCACAAATTATCTTTGTGCGCTCAGGCGAGGAATGCAAATATATGACTGGTATGAGTTAAATCTCCAACAGCCAAATTCCTGTATTTGCTCTGACTGTATGCCTTGCAATGCTGCCGTGGTTGCTGCCCCTATGCGAAACAAATGCGACGAATACAGATTAACATTAATGGGTTTCTTTGCTGCTTGAAGAGTCCTTTTCAGCACTGCCTGAAACTGAAATCTTGTTAATGGGGCGGAGTTTGTGTGGACAAATAAGTACCCGTCCGCTCGTGGACGCACTGATAAAAAGCGTGTGAGGGCTTTGACAGGGCATAGCATAGATACCGGAACTGCCTGGATGGCAATGCGTGTGCCCCAGCCTTGTTGGTCCGTTTTGGACGCCCGTAGTACCACCTCCAGGTAGGATTGATTGCTAGCAAAAGATACATCCGTTAGCAACACTGCGCACTGTGATGAGTCGTTACTCGAACCTGCCGCTACCTCGCTTACCCTGAAAAAAACGAAAAATGTCAGTAGATATGCTGCAGCAAACAGCGTGGCTTCATATGAAGACCTACAAACCGTGGGAAGGAGTTGCAGAATGCACGTCAACAGATCCACTGTAATAGGCTGTCTCCTGTCCGGATACCCCGACAACCTGGACATCACTGCAATTTCTGCACTAGAAAATGATTAGTTATGCACTGCAAGGAGTGGAGCTTATGGATGGATGACAAGGCTGAAACGTAGGAGCGGGCCGTGCTCGGTGACCTACCTGATAACGAGAGATAGGCTATAAAATGAAGCATATGAACTAAGGGGACTGGCCATAGGTCCGGCAGGGAGTACACTGCCCGAAAACCCCGCAGTGACTGCACTGCCGACTCATATGCCCTCCAGGTGTTTGCCGCCATTGAGTTGGCTACCAGACTGCTTACTTCTGCTGTTAGATGAGCCAGATGTCAGCTGGGATTCCGGAGGCCTGTTGATCCGCCTGAGGGGGCTGCAGCTCGGAACCATGACCACTGAAATCTCGAAAGAGCGTCTGCTATTATGTTATCCTGTGAGGGTATATAACGTGCCTTGAAGTGGATGTTGTTTCGCAAGCAAATCAGGACCATATGCCTGAGCAGTTTCACGACCCTTTCCCCTTTTGCTGTGTGCCTATTGATAATACTCACCACCGCCTGGTTGTCGCAAAACATTAGCACTCTTTTGTTGGCCAAACTGCTGCCCCAGATCCGCAACGCCATGACTATCGGGAAAAGCTCCAAGAATGTCAAGTCTTTCACCCATCCTTGTTGTAGCCATAGGTCTGGCCACTTGGCATTGGCCGAATGGCCTTGGAAGTATGCACCACAACCCTGGCTTCCTGCTGCATCTGTGTAAAGTTGTAGAAATGGGGTAGAAACCCATCCTTGTTCCAAGAATAAGGTTGTGCCGTTATGCTCGGCAAGGAACTGAAGCCATAGTGCGAGGTCCTGTCGCATGCCCGCTGATACGCGTATTCTGTGATGCGGTTTGCTTGCCCCTTTTTGAGCATCTTTTAGACGCCGCAGGAAAGGACAGCCCATGGGAATTGCCGTGCATACAAAATTCAGCTTACCTACTATTGATTGCAGGGAATGCAGAGTGACCTTCTTGGATGGAGACGCTACCAGCTGAGATAACTGATGAGTCAGTTGCGCTATCTTGTCCTGTGGTAACCTAATTTTCCCCCTCACCGTGTCTATGGTGAGACCAAGGAATGTAAGACAAGTTGTGGGTTGCACTTTTTTTTGGTGTGCAATTGGCACACCCAGGCGATTGGCGAATTGAAGGGAAGTCTGGAGTATGTGCGAGCAGGTGTTCAAATCTGCCGCAGCCAGGATAAAATCATCCAGATAATGAGCTATATCCTGGCTGCACGTTTCGGCCTTAATGGCCCATTCGATGAAAGTGCTAAATGACTCGAATAGAGCACAAGAAATGGAACTGCCGAAGGGGAGACATTTATCAATGAAAAATTTTCCCTGAAACTTCATACCGAGCAGCTGAGAGTCCGACGGTGCAACCGGCAGGAGACGAAAGGCTGATTTGATATGAAATTTGGACATGTATGCCCCACTGCCGAGATTTTGGATCATAGCTACCGCCTGATCAAAGGTGGTGTTGCCCCACTGCCGAGATTTTGGATCATAGCTACCGCCTGATCAAAGGTGGTGTACTGCACTGTGCATGCTTCCTGCGGTATATAGTCGTTCACCGATGAACCTACAGGATATGACAAGTGATGGATGAGGCGGAAGGCAGCCTCACCCTGGACAGATGAATCCGCTTTCTTAGGCACCAAGCCAATTGGGGAAACTATCAGGGAATCAACTGGTCTGTGTAAGAATGGGCCCGCTATGCGACCCAACTGAATTTCTTTACATAGTTTCTGCTCCACCAGTAGTGGCTGCTCGATCGCAGATTTAAGGTTGACCGCATCCCGAGCAACCCTTGGCCCTGAATATTTTAAACTAAAGCCCTGACTAAAACCCTGTTCCAGTAACTCAGCTGCTAATGGGTTGATTGAATGATAGTGCTCCAGCCACTGACGCAAGTAAACAACATTAACTGGAGATGGGGCCATGCGAAGCATTCCTGGCTGGCAGGGCAGTAGGTCGCTTAGGGGTTTGTGCGGGGACTGTGGTGTGCTTTTTGGCACGAAAACAGGACGATGCCCCATGGCCGCCTATGTTGCATGCCAAGCATTTGTGTGCATAACGACATGACTGTCCCCTATCACACATGTCACGAGTGAAGTTCCTACAAACCTCAATAGGCGTGCGCTGTTGCGGGTAGCTGGGGTATCTGGCAGAAGGTGTGTGTGTCTGCTGTTTATTGCTAGGAAGCATCAGCTGCAGCCACAGTTGTCCATCAATTGTGCCCCACGAGCGTGATGGGTTTCTTCTCCATTTTCTGCCGAAACTGTGTGTCATATTGGGACCAGCAGTCACCGCCGAACTTAGCGACAGCACCACGGATTCTCTCCATGTATGACAACATTTGCTGTATGTAATTTACGTCAGTTTGACGCTCAATGACTACACTGATGTAAGTCAAAAAGGCTGACGTCCAAGACCCAATGCTTAGTTGACGAGTGGACTGCTGCCTGGGTCTAAATGTTACCTGGCCTGAAGGGTCAAGCTCCATCGTAAAATTCTGACACTCCTGAGCTGATTGGTTTTCTGCTGGTAAGAGGGATTTCATATCAACAAACTCCCCCCGGTGTATTTTTTCCCTTACCGCCTGCTTTAGGTGGAAACCAATGGTCTCAGCCCTAAAGCTAAGCTGCTGATGTGGCAGCATGTCTGCATTCACGAATATGTTGTTTGTGAGGGGTTGGCTGAAACACCCCGTCGGAGGTGTGGAGGGAGCTGCTACTTGAGCTGGCTGTATACCAACTGGTGCCTGATCGCCACGAGGAATCAATAATTCGGGCAATATGTTCACATGATCAAAGGGAGACATACCTTGTGCGTTGACTGACGGAGCGGGGTCGACTCTAGCGGAGGTGTGGTGGTGGTCGCCGCAGGGGATGCCTCCGGTTGTTGGGCCTGACAGGCCTCGGGGGCAGTGCTCCAGATGCACGTACCCCCGTTGCCTGTCGTTTCGCAGCTCTAGCACGTCCCTTCACGGCGGAGTGGTTGAGTACTGCCTTGCGCTTTGGAGGCATGGTGATAACACGTGGTGATCTACAACTAAAACTTGTCAAAAAAGTTGAATGAAAAGAGGACAAAAAAGAAGCCAAATGGAAGCCAAACGCAATTACTAGTATTTGATAAAGAATTCCGAATTAAGTTGACAGCCCGACGCGATTAGAGAGAATTATTTAGCAGAGGCAAAATGTACGACTTGACCGGAGAGCATGAAGGATAGAAAGGACGGATATGACGTATGCTTGCAGATGTGACGTCACTCTGGAAGTGACGTAACTGCTATTATGGGATGCGGAAGAACAACACTGCCATGTGCGTTGCTGTGCTGGTTAGTTCCTATAAGCGAAAGCTAGGGTTTAAAGTTGTGCACAAGTATTGTAAATACTGGCTATGAACATGTTTACCAATTTACTTCTAAATGCCCTACTGCTGCTATTAATAAATGCTGAAATAATACACCGCCTCCTGTACTGCGACGCTGGATGGATACTATAAGCCAAGGCAAGTACTAGGGTTTAAAGTTATGTGCTGAACTGTAAATGCTGCCCATAAACCCATTTAGCGAAACAACGCTAAATGACAATAATGTTTCTGTGTCATGAAACTATGTTGAAGAGTACAAATTCCCACCAGTATTTATCAAAAACTTACAAAATAAATACACATCAATCAACCTCAGTAGACCAGTAATCATATACAATAGGAATTTATTACCAACAAAATTAATACAATTTGTCAAATTGTGCAAGTGATTTCATCTGATTATATTGTATGATACTTTCCCCAAAATAACGGGCATCATTTACAAAAGGAACTTGTTACTCACAATAGTTTTACGGAACTGAATATTGTGTATTTCTTACATTTGGCCCAAGTTATAAATGATAAGTTGCATTTTAATGGCAGGATGAACATTTATTTTAAAATATTTCTTCATGACACATCTTCATCTCTTGTATAAAAGTCGCATACTACATTTACTTATGAGGGGGCTGACATTTGTTGTGAGGAATCATGGTCGGGTTGTTAGGGAAGTGACATATTGTTTGCTATAAAATAACGAGCTGGAGTCACGGACTCAAATGTAATATTATCCCCCGATTTCCTGTACATCGCTGATAAGCAAGAGTGTCTACGTGATCAAATCTGTGTCGGCAGATTGGATACGGGACAGAAGAAACAGAGAAAATTCCTATATTTGAACACATATCTATACTTTGGTCATTTAATAAATGGTAATATTATATATAGTTATGTTAATAGTCGATGTTTCTTTGTAATTTAATTGATATCACCATGCACTCTACATTGCATTATTTGCAAACACAGATACACTGTGACATAGTTTGGATATGAATGTGCATTTATTAATTTACCACTCTGCAAACATATATAAACAGGCTATCTCATTTTGCTTGTAGTATTGATTTTGATCTTGTGAACATTGATGCTCATGTAGTAAACACTCATTCTAACACTACGTCACAAAGATTGTATGCCACAAGTAATGTCTATCACATATATTGAGAAAACATCATAGGAATACGTACAGTTACAAACAAAGGATGAACGTTCACAAGGCAAGATATAGAATTTGACTGAAGAACAATAATGTGAATATACATACCTCCTTTTAGAAAACTGTCGTCTTGTCACTAGAGTAAAATGTACCGTCTTCTACATCCAGCAATGTGATGGAACTTCCCGCCTGCTGTGTACAGAGTCCGATTTTGAATGCCCTGGTTCCTGCTCTGACCTGATAAAGTATCTGGGAACATTCCTGTAAGCTGACACCATACAAAAGATAGCAAGTTGTCCACGCAGAAAAGGCTGAACTTAAACGCACGGCTGTAAACGGGGATAATATTTACAATACAATGTTGGATCTGTAGTAAACAGTACAGTACAGAAATAAATGATAGTAATGAAACACATGACATACTATTCCACTTGACAAAATGTTCACAACAGTTTTCAACTTTTCTCACAAATATTTTTCAGGCCTACCATACAAACGGTGAACAAATCATCAAAACTGATCTCATATACACCAAAACAGAACAAAAAAACACCAAAACTGCAACAATATCCTCTAAAACCGAAACAATACATCTGTAATGGAAGACAAATTGTTTGAAATGGAAACAAAACTCGCGTATCAGCTACAAGAGCGGTCGCCGAGCGTACAAAACGGCATTCATAGCATCCCAACACGGCAGTCATAGCATCCCGAAACGGCATACAAATCGTCAAAGATGGCGGCGACGGGAGACGAATAGGCTTGGTACATACATAGATCTGGTGGTGTACTGGTGCCTTTTGGTAGTTTTGGAATTCTGAATAAAATATTTTTGGCATTTCCGTGGCAACAAGATTTGACTTAGCCTGAAATTGGTGGTAGTACACTTTTCCGGAGCTGAACTCTAAACCGTTCACTATTTCTTCACCAAACTTGGCACATAGATTGGTCTGGTGGTGTACTGGTGCCTTTTGGTAGTTTTGGATTTCTGAATAAAGCATTTTTCTGCATTTCCATGGCAACAAGTTTTGACTTAGCCTGAAATTGGTGGTAGTACACTTTTCCGGAGCTGAACTCTAAACCGTTCACTATTTCTTCACCAAACTTGGCACATAGATTGGTCTGGTGGTGTACTGGTGCCTTTTGGTAGTTTTGGAATTCTGAATAAAGCATTTTTGGCATTTCCATGGCAACAAGTTCGACTTATGTTGAAATTAGTGGTAGTGCTCTTTTCCGGAGCAGAACTCTAAAACCGTTCACTATTTCTTCACCAAACTTGGCACATACATAGATCTGGTGGTGTACTGGTGCCTTTTGGTAGTTTTGGAGTTCTGAATAATATATTTTTGGCGTTTCCGTGGCAACAAGATTTGACTTAGCCTGAAATTGGTGGTAGTACACTTTTCCGGAGCTGAACTCTAAACCGTTCACTATTTCTTCACCAAACTTGGCACATAGATTGGTCTGGTGGTGTACTGGTGCCTTTTGGTAGTTTTGGAATTCTGAATAAAGCATTTTTCTGCATTTCCATGGCAACAAGTTTTGACTTAGCCTGAAATTGGTGGTAGTACACTTTTCCGGAGCTGAACTCTAAACCGTTCACTATTTCTTCACCAAACTTGGCACATAGATTGGTCTGGTGGTGTACTGGTGCCTTTTGGTAGTTTTGGAATTCTGAATAAAGCATTTTTGGCATTTCCATGGCAACAAGTTTTGACTTAGCCTGAAATTGGTGGTAGTACACTTTTCCGGAGCTGAACTCTAAAACCGTTCACTATTTCTTCACCAAACTTGGCACATAGATTGGTCTGGTGGTGTACTGGTGCCTTTTGGTAGTTTTGGAATTCTTAATAAAGCATTTTTGGCATTTCCATGGCAACAAGTTCGACTTAGAATGAAATTAGTGGTAGTGCTCTTTTCCGGAGCAGAACTCTAATACCGTTCACTATTTCTTCACCAAACTTGGCACATAGATAGATCTGGTGGTGTACTGGTGCCTTTTGGTAGTTTTGGAATTCTGAATAATATATTTTTGGCATTTCCATTGCAATATGTTTGACTTAGCCTGAAATTGGTGGTAGTACACTTTTCTGGAGCTGAAATCTAAACTGTTCACTATTTCTTCACCAAACTTGGCACATAGATAGATCTGGCGGAGTACTGGTGCCTTTTGGTAGTTTTGGAATTCTGAATAAAACATTTTGGCGTTTCCATGGCAACAAGTTCGACTTAGCCTGAAATTGGTGGTAGTGCTCTTTTCGAGCAGAACTCTAAAACCGTTCACTATTTCTTCACCAAACTTGGCACATAGATTGGTCTGGTGGTGAACTGGGGCCTTTGGTAGTTTTGGAATTCTGAATAAAGCATTTTTTGGCGTTTCCGTGGCAACAAGTTCAACTTACCCTGAAATTGGTGGTAGTGCTCTTTTCGGAGCTGAACTCTAAAACCGTTCACTATTTCATCACCAAACTTGGCACATAGATTGGTCTGGTGGTGTACTGGTGCCTTTTGGTAGTTTTGGATTCCTGAATAAAGCATTTTGGCATTTCCATGGCAACAAGTTCGACTTATGTTGAAATTAGTGGTAGTGCTCTTTTCAGAGCAGAACTCTAAAACCGTTCACTATTTCTTCACCAAACTTGGCACATAGATTGGTCTGGTGGTGTACTGGTGCCTTTTGGTAGTTTTGGAATTCTGAATAAAAGCATTTTTGGCATTTCCATGGCAACAAGTTCAACTTAGAATGAAATTAGTGGTAGTGCTCTTTTCCGAGCAGAACTCTAAAACCGTTCACTATTTCTTCACCAAACTTGGCACATACATAGATCTAGTGTGGTGTACTGGTGCCTTTTGGTAGTTTTGGAATTCTGAATAAAGCATTTTTGGCGTTTCCATGGCAACAAGTTCGACTTAGCCTGAAATTGGTGGTAGTGCTCTTTTCCGAGCTGAACTCTAAAACCGTTCACTATTTCTTCACCAAACTTGGCACATAGATAGATCTGGTGGTGTACTGGTGCCTTTTGGTAGTTTTGGATTTCTGAATAAAGCATTTTTGGCATTTCCATGGCAACAAGTTCGACTTATGTTGAAATTAGTGGTAGTGCTCTTTTCGAGCAGAACTCTAAAACCGTTCACTATTTCTTCACCAAACTTGGCACATAGATAGATCTGGTGGTGTACTGGTGCCTTTTGGTAGTTTTGGAATTCTGAATAAAACATTTTTGGCGTTTCCATGGCAACAAGTTCGACTTAGCCTGAAATTGGTGGTAGTACACTTTTCCGGAGCTGAACTCTAAACCGTTCACTATTTCTTCACCAAACTTGGCACATAGATTGGTCTGGTGGTGTACTGGTGCCTTTTGGTAGTTTTGGATTTCTGAATAAAGCATTTTCTGCATTTCCATGGCAACAAGTTTTGACTTAGCCTGAAATTGGTGGTAGTACACTTTTTCGGAGCTGAACTCTAAAACCGTTCACTATTTCTTCACCAAACTTGGCACATAGATTGGTCTGGTGGTGTACTGGTGCCTTTTGGTAGTTTTGGAATTCTGAATAAAGCATTTTGGCATTTCCATGGCAACAAGTTTTGACTTAGCCTGAAATTGGTGGTAGTACACTTTTCGGAGCTGAACTCTAAAACCGTTCACTATTTCTTCACCAAACTTGGCACATAGATTGGTCTGGTGGTGTACTGGTGCCTTTTGGTAGTTTGGAATTCTTAATAAAGCATTTTTGGCATTTCCATGGCAACAAGTTCGACTTAGAATGAAATTAGTGGTAGTGCTCTTTTCAGAGCAGAACTCTAATACCGTTCACTATTTCTTCACCAAACTTGGCACATACATAGATCTGGTGGTGTACTGGTGCCTTTTGGTAGTTTTGGAATTCTGAATAATATATTTTTGGCATTTCCATTGCAATATGTTTGACTTAGCCTGAAATTGGTGGTAGTACACTTTTCTGGAGCTGAAATCTAAACTGTTCACTATTTCTTCACCAAACTTGGCACATAGATAGATCTGGTGGTGTACTGGTGCCTTTTGGTAGTTTTGGAATTCTGAATAAAACATTTTTGGCGTTTCCATGGCAACAAGTTCGACTTAGCCTGAAATTGGTGGTAGTGCTCTTTTCCGAGCAGAACTCTAAAACCGTTCACTATTTCTTCACCAAACTTGGCACATAGATTGGTCTGGTGGTGAACTGGGGCCTTTTGGTAGTTTTGGAATTCTTAATAAAGCATTTTTGGCGTTTCCATGGCAACAAGTTCAACTTACCCTGAAATTGGTGGTAGTGCTCTTTTCGGAGCTGAACTCTAAAACCGTTCACTATTTCATCACCAAACTTGGCACATAGATTGGTCTGGTGGTGTACTGGTGCCTTTTGGTAGTTTTGGATTCTGAATAAAGCATTTTTGGCATTTCCATGGCAACAAGTTCGACTTATGTTGAAATTAGTGGTAGTGCTCTTTTCCGAGCAGAACTCTAAAACCGTTCACTATTTCTTCACCAAACTTGGCACATAGATTGGTCTGGTGGTGTACTGGTGCCTTTTGGTAGTTTTGGAATTCTTAATAAAGCATTTTTGGCATTTCCATGGCAACAAGTTCAACTTAGAATGAAATTAGTGGTAGTGCTCTTTTCGAGCAGAACTCTAATACCGTTCACTATTTCTTCACCAAACTTGGCACATACATAGATCTAGTGGTGTACTGGTGCCTTTTGGTAGTTTTGGAATTCTGAATAAAACATTTTTGGCGTTTCCATGGCAACAAGTTCGACTTACCCTGAAATTGGTGGTAGTGCTCTTTTCTCGAGCTGAACTCTAAAACCGTTCACTATTTCATCACCAAACTTGGCACATACATAGATCTAGTGGTGTACTGGTGCCTTTTGGTAGTTTTGGATTTCTGAATAAAGCATTTTTGGCATTTCCATGGCAACAAGTTCGACTTATGTTGAAATTAGTGGTAGTGCTCTTTCCGGAGCAGAACTCTAAAACCGTTCACTATTTCTTCACCAAACTTGGCACATAGATAGATCTGGTGGAGTACTGGTGCCTTTTGGTAGTTTTGGAATTCTGAATAAAACATTTTTGGCGTTTCCATGGCAACAAGTTCGACTTAGCCTGAAATTGGTGGTAGTGCTCTTTTCCGGAGCTGAACTCTAAAACCGTTCACTATTTCTTCACCAAACTTGGCACATAGATTGGTCTGGTGGTGTACTGGTGCCTTTTGGTAGTTTTGGAATTCTGAATAAAGCATTTTTGGCATTTCCATGGCAACAAGTTTTGACTTAGCCTGAAATTGGTGGTAGTACACTTTTCCGAGCTGAACTCTAAACCGTTCACTATTTCTTCACCAAACTTGGCACATAGATTGGTCTGGTGGTGTACTGGTGCCTTTTGGTAGTTTTGGAATTCTTAATAAAGCATTTTGGCATTTCCATGGCAACAAGTTCGACTTAGAATGAAATTAGTGGTAGTGCTCTTTTCCAGAGCAGAACTCTAAAACCGTTCACTATTTCTTCACCAAACTTGGCACATACATAGATCTGGTGGTGTACTGGTGCCTTTTGGTAGTTTTGGAATTCTGAATAATATATTTTTGGCATTTCCATTGCAATATGTTTGACTTAGCCTGAAATTGGTGGTAGTACACTTTTCTGGAGCTGAAATCTAAACTGTTCACTATTTCTTCACCAAACTTGGCACATAGATAGATCTGGCGGAGTACTGGTGCCTTTTGGTAGTTTGGAATTCTGAATAAAACATTTTTGGCGTTTCCATGGCAACAAGTTCGACTTAGCCTGAAATTGGTGGTAGTGCTCTTTTCGGAGCAGAACTCTAAAACCGTTCACTATTTCTTCACCAAACTTGGCACATAGATTGGTCTGGTGGTGAACTGGGGCCTTTGGTAGTTTGGAATTCTTAATAAAGCATTTTTGGCGTTTCCGTGGCAACAAGTTCAACTTACCCTGAAATTGGTGGTAGTGCTCTTTTCCCGGAGCTGAACTCTAAAACCGTTCACTATTTCATCACCAAACTTGGCACATAGATTGGATTGGTCTGGTGGTGTACTGGTGCCTTTTGGTAGTTTTGGATTCCTGAATAAAGCATTTTTGGCATTTCCATGGCAACAAGTTCGACTTATGTTGAAATTAGTGGTAGTGCTCTTTTCCGGAGCAGAACTCTAAAACCGTTCACTATTTCTTCACCAAACTTGGCACATAGATTGGTCTGGTGGTGTACTGGTGCCTTTTGGTAGTTTTGGAATTCTTAATAAAAGCATTTTTGGCATTTCCATGGCAACAAGTTCAACTTTAGAATGAAATTAGTGGTAGTGCTCTTTTCCGAGCAGAACTCTAATACCGTTCACTATTTCTTCACCAAACTTGGCACATACATAGATCTAGTGGTGTACTGGTGCCTTTTGGTAGTTTTGGAATTCTGAATAAAACATTTTTTGGCGTTTCCATGGCAACAAGTTCGACTTACCCTGAAATTGGTGGTAGTGCTCTTTTCCGAGCTGAACTCTAAAACCGTTCACTATTTCATCACCAAACTTGGCACATACATAGATCTAGTGGTGTACTGGTGCCTTTTGGTAGTTTTGGATTTCTGAATAAAGCATTTTGGCATTTCCATGGCAACAAGTTCGACTTATGTTGAAATTAGTGGTAGTGCTCTTTTCGGAGCAGAACTCTAAAACCGTTCACTATTTCTTCACCAAACTTGGCACATAGATAGATCTGGCATGGAGTACTGGTGCCTTTTGGTAGTTTTGGAATTCTGAATAAAACATTTTTGGCGTTTCCATGGCAACAAGTTCGACTTAGCCTGAAATTGGTGGTAGTACACTTTTCGGAGCTGAACTCTAAACCGTTCACTATTTCTTCACCAAACTTGGCACATAGATTGGTCTGGTGGTGTACTGGTGCCTTTTGGTAGTTTTGGATTTCTGAATAAAGCATTTTTCTGCATTTCCATGGCAACAAGTTTTGACTTAGCCTGAAATTGGTGGTAGTACACTTTTCCGGAGCTGAACTCTAAAACCGTTCACTATTTCTTCACCAAACTTGGCACATAGATTGGTCTGGTGGTGTACTGGTGCCTTTTGATAGTTTTGGAATTCTGAATAAAGCATTTTTGGCATTTCCATGGCAACAAGTTTTGACTTAGCCTGAAATTGGTGGTAGTACACTTTTCCGGAGCTGAACTCTAAACCGTTCACTATTTCTTCACCAAACTTGGCACATAGATTGGTCTGGTGGTGTACTGGTGCCTTTTGGTAGTTTTGGAATTCTTAATAAAGCATTTTTGGCATTTCCATGGCAACAAGTTCGACTTAGAATGAAATTAGTGGTAGTGCTCTTTTCCGGAGCAGAACTCTAATACCGTTCACTATTTCTTCACCAAACTTGGCACATAGATAGATCTGGCGGAGTACTGGTGCCTTTTGGTAGTTTTGGAATTCTGAATAATATATTTTTGGCATTTCCATTGCAATATGTTTGACTTAGCCTGAAATTGGTGGTAGTACACACTTTTCTGGAGCTGAAATCTAAACTGTTCACTATTTCTTCACCAAACTTGGCACATAGATAGATCTGGCGGAGTACTGGTGCCTTTTGGTAGTTTTGGAATTCTGAATAAAACATTTTTGGCGTTTCCATGGCAACAAGTTCGACTTAGCCTGAAATTGGTGGTAGTGCTCTTTTCCGGAGCAGAACTCTAAAACCGTTCACTATTTCTTCACCAAACTTGGCACATAGATTGGTCTGGTGGTGAACTGGTGCCTTTTGGTAGTTTTGGAATTCTTAATAAAGCATTTTTGGCATTTCCATTGGCAACAAGTTCAACTTACCCTGAAATTGGTGGTAGTGCTCTTTTCCGGAGCTGAACTCTAAAACCGTTCACTATTTCATCACCAAACTTGGCACATAGATTGGTCTGGTGGTGTACTGGTGCCTTTTGGTAGTTTTGGAATTCTGAATAAAGCATTTTTGGCATTTCCATGGCAACAAGTTCGACTTATGTTGAAATTAGTGGTAGTGCTCTTTTCGAGCAGAACTCTAAAACCGTTCACTATTTCTTCACCAAACTTGGCACATAGATTGGTCTGGTGGTGTACTGGTGCCTTTTGGTAGTTTTGGAATTCTTAATAAAGCATTTTTGGCATTTCCATGGCAACAAGTTCGACTTAGAATGAAATTAGTGGTAGTGCTCTTTTCCGGAGCAGAACTCTAATACCGTTCACTATTTCTTCACCAAACTTGGCACATACATAGATCTGGTGGTGTACTGGTGCCTTTTGGTAGTTTTGGAATTCTGAATAAAACATTTTTGGCGTTTCCATGGCAACAAGTTCGACTTAGCCTGAAATTGGTGGTAGTGCTCTTTTCCGGAGCTGAACTCTAAAACCGTTCACTATTTCATCACCAAACTTGGCACATAGATAGATCTAGTGGTGTACTGGTGCCTTTTGGTAGTTTTGGATTTCTGAATAAAGCATTTTTTGGCATTTCCATGGCAACAAGTTCGACTTATGTTGAAATTAGTGGTAGTGCTCTTTTCCGGAGCAGAACTCTAAAACCGTTCACTATTTCTTCACCAAACTTGGCACATAGATAGATCTGGTGGTGTACTGGTGCCTTTTGGTAGTTTTGGAATTCTGAATAAAACATTTTTGGCGTTTCCATGGCAACAAGTTCGACTTAGCCTGAAATTGGTGGTAGTGCTCTTTTCCGGAGCTGAACTCTAAAACCGTTCACTATTTCATCACCAAACTTGGCACATAGATTGGTCTGGTGGTGTACTGGTGCCTTTTGGTAGTTTTGGAATTCTGAATAAAGCATTTTTGGCATTTCCATGGCAACAAGTTCGACTTATGTTGAAATTAGTGGTAGTGCTCTTTTCCGGAGCAGAACTCTAAAACCGTTCACTATTTCTTCACCAAACTTGGCACATAGATTGGTCTGGTGGTGAACTGGTGCCTTTTGGTAGTTTTGGAATTCTTAATAAAGCATTTTTGGCGTTTCCATGGCAACAAGTTCAACTTAGAATGAAATTAGTGGTAGTGCTCTTTTCCGGAGCAGAACTCTAATACCGTTCACTATTTCTTCACCAAACTTGGCACATACATAGATCTGGTGGTGTACTGGTGCCTTTTGGTAGTTTTGGAATTCTGAATAAAACATTTTTGGCATTTCCATGGCAACAAGTTCGACTTAGCCTGAAATTGGTGGTAGTGCTCTTTTCCGGAGCTGAACTCTAAAACCGTTCACTATTTCTTCACCAAACTTGGCACATAGATTGGTCTGGTGGTGTACTGGTGCCTTTTGGTAGTTTTGGAATTCTGAATAAAGCATTTTTGGCATTTCCATGGCAACAAGTTCGACTTATGTTGAAATTAGTGGTAGTGCTCTTTTCCGGAGCAGAACTCTAAAACCGTTCACTATTTCTTCACCAAACTTGGCACATAGATTGGTCTGGTGGTGAACTGGGGCCTTTTGGTAGTTTTGGAATTCTTAATAAAGCATTTTTGGCGTTTCCATGGCAACAAGTTCAACTTAGAATGAAATTAGTGGTAGTGCTCTTTTCCGGAGCAGAACTCTAATACCGTTCACTATTTCTTCACCAAACTTGGCACATACATAGATCTGGTGGTGTACTGGTGCCTTTTGGTAGTTTTGGAATTTCTTGAATAAAACATTTTTGGCGTTTCCATGGCAATAAGTTTGACTTAGCCTGAAATTGGTGGTAGTACACTTTTCTGGAGCTGAAATCTAAATTGTTCACTATTTCTTCACCAAACTTGGCACATAGATAGATCTGGTGGTGTACTGGTGCCTTTTGGTAGTTTTGGAATTCTGAATAAAACATTTTTGGCGTTTCCATGGCAACAAGTTTCGACTTAGCCTGAAATTGGTGGTAGTGCTCTTTTCCGGAGCTGAACTCTAAAACCGTTCACTATTTCTTCACCAAACTTGGCACATAGATTGGTCTGGTGGTGTACTGGTGCCTTTTGGTAGTTTTGGAATTCTGAATAAAGCATTTTGGCATTTCCATGGCAACAAGTTTTGACTTAGCCTGAAATTAGTGGTAGTGCCCTTTTTCGGAGCTGAACTCTAAAACCGTTCACTATTTCTTCACCAAACTTGGCACATAGATTGGTCTGGTGGTGTACTGGTGCCTTTTGGTAGTTTTGGAATTCTGAATAAAGCATTTTTGGCATTTCCATGGCAACAAGTTCGACTTAGAATGTGAAATTAGTGGTAGTGCTCTTTTCGGAGCAGAACTCTAAAACCGTTCACTATTTCTTCACCAAACTTGGCACATAGATTGGTCTGGTGGTGAACTGGTGCCTTTTGGTAGTTTTGGAATTCTGAATAAAGCATTTTTGGCGTTTCCATGGCAACAAGTTCGACTTAGAATGAAATTAGTGGTAGTGCTCTTTTCCGGAGCAGAACTCTAAAACCGTTCACTATTTCTTCACCAAACTTGGCACATAGATAGATCTGGTGGTGTACTGGTGCCTTTTGGTAGTTTTGGAATTCTGAATAAAACATTTTTGGCGTTTCCATGGCAACAAGTTCGACTTATGTTGAAATTAGTGGTAGTGCTCTTTTCGGAGCAGAACTCTAAAACCGTTCACTATTTCTTCACCAAACTTGGCACATAGATTGGTCTGGTGGTGAACTGGGGCCTTTTGGTAGTTTTGGAATTCTTAATAAAGCATTTTTGGCGTTTCCATGGCAACAAGTTCAACTTTTAGACTGAAATTAGTGGTAGTGCTCTTTTCCGGAGCAGAACTCTAATACCGTTCACTATTTCTTCACCAAACTTGGCACATACATAGATCTGGTGGTGTACTGGTGCCTTTTGGTAGTTTTGGAATTCTGAATAAAACATTTTTGGCGTTTCCATGGCAACAAGTTCGACTTAGCCTGAAATTGGTGGTAGTGCTCTTTTCCGGAGCTGAACTCTAAAACCGTTCACTATTTCTTCACCAAACTTGGCACATAGATTGGTCTGGTGGTGTACTGGTGCCTTTTGGTAGTTTTGGAATTCTGAATAAAGCATTTTGGCATTTCCATGGCAACAAGTTCGACTTATGTTGAAATTAGTGGTAGTGCTCTTTTCGAGAGCAGAACTCTAAAACCGTTCACTATTTCTTCACCAAACTTGGCACATAGATTGGTCTGGTGGTGAACTGGGGCCTTTTGGTAGTTTTGGAATTCTTAATAAAGCATTTTTGGCGTTTCCATGGCAACAAGTTCAACTTAGAATGAAATTAGTGGTAGTGCTCTTTTCCGGAGCAGAACTCTAAAACCGTTCTCTATTTATTCACCAGACTTGGCAGATACATAGATCTGGTGGTGTACTGGTGCCTTTTGGTAGTTTTGGAATTCTAAATAAAGCATTTTTGGCATTTCCCTGGCAACAAGATTTGACTTAGCCTGAAATTGGTGGTAGTACACTTTTCCGGAGCTGAACTCTAATACCGTTCACTATTTCTTCACCAAACTTGGCACATAGATTGGTCTGGTGGTGTACTGGTGCCTTTTGGTAGTTTTGGAATTCTGAATAAAGCATTTTTGGCATTTCCATGGCAATATGTTTGACTTAGCCTGAAATTGGTGGTAGTGCACTTTTCCGGAGCTGAACTCTAATACCGTTCACTATTTCTTCACCAAACTTGGCACATAGATAGATCTGGTGGTGTACTGGTGCCGTTTGGTAGTTTTGGAATTCTGAATAATATATTTTTGGCGTTTCCGTGGCAACAAGTTTTGACTTAGCCTGAAATTGGTGGTTGTGCTCTTTTCCGGAGCTGAACTCTAAAACTGTTCACTATGATAGAGTGAGCCATTTTAGGTGTTCCTTTATGCCTCGTCATATTTTCTCTTCACAGAATAGAAACTTCAACTGGGTCAAGGTCAAGCAATAGAGTTAGCTATTTTGGGTGTTTCGGTCCACCTCCTTACCATATTATCCCCCGCAACGCGTTTTGTGGGGGGGTATTAACATGGACTCCGTCCATGCGTGCGTGCGTCCGTGCGTGCACATTATTCTTTTCCCGAGCAGAACTCTAAAACTGTTCAATATTTCTTCACCAAACTTGGCACATAGATAGATCTGGTGGAGTACTGGTGCCTTTTGGTAGTTTTGGAATTCTGAATAAAACAGTTTTGGTGTTTCCATGGCAACAAGTTCGACTTAGCCTGAAATTGGTGGTAGTGCCCTTTTCGGGAGCAGAACTTTAAAAACCTTTCAATACTCTCCTTCCACTTTTCTATATACACACCTAAATATTTGACACAATCATAACTCGTAGACATAATCATGAAGAGTATTTTGCCATTGAGGGGGATATTGATGACTTTGTCTTCTTGTTTTATATTTATCGAATAACCTTTTCATCTACAGGGTCAAGGTCATTGACTGACAGACACAGACACACCCAAACTCAGACAGACACACGCAGACACACCCAGACACAGCACAAACACAGGCAGACACACACACACGCAGACACAAACACACACAGGCAGACACATGCAGACATGCAGAGACACAGACACAGACAGACACAGGCAGACACAACTGACACGCAGACACAGACAGACACACGCAAACAGACAGACACATGCAGACACAAACACACGCAGAGACACAGACACATGCAGACACAGACACATGCAGACACAGACACATGCAGACACAGACAGACACACGAAGACGCAAACAGACACACGCCGACACAGACACACAGGCAGACACATGCAGATGCAGACAGACACTGCGTAGACACAGACAGACACACGCGCCAGACAGACACCGCATGAGGCCGCAGAGACAGACGCAGACACAGACAGACGCCGCGCGCAGACAAAGGCAGACCGCGCAGATGCAGACAGACACACGCAGACAAACACAGACGCGCCAGACAAAGGCAGACACTCAGGCGCAGGCAGACAGGCAGACACATGCAGACAAACACTGACACAGACAGACACACGAAGACACAAACATACATGCAGACACACAAAGACACACAACACAGAGACAAAGGCAGAGACGCAGACAGACACAGGCAGAAACATGTACACACAGACACAGACAGACACACGCAGAGAAACGACACAGACAGACACAGGCACAAACACACACAGGCAGACACACACGCAGTCACAAACAAACACAGGCAGACACATGCAGACATGCGGAGATAGACACATGCAGACACAGACACAGACAGACACCGCAGACACAACTGACACACGCAGACACAGACACACAGGACATGAGGGACATATTGATGGGGATATTTTGAATAACCTTTTTTCATCTACAGGGTCAAGGTCGTTTATACACCCAAACACAGACAGACACTCGAATAACCTTTTTCATCAGACAGAACTGTCAGAAGGTCGTTGGGCTGACACACGAACACAGACACAGACAGACACACACAAACACAGAACATGAGACACGCAGACACACGAAGACAAACAGACAACACACACCGCGCCGACACAACTGACACGCGCAGACACAGACAGACATTAGCAGACACAGACAGACACGCAGCCGACACAGACACACATGTAGACACACAGATGCAGACAGACTGCGTGGACACAAACAGACACGCATGAGACAGACACACGCATGACGCAGAAGCAGAGACACACCCAGACACAGACAGACACGCTGACAAAGAAGGCAGACACGCAGGCGCGAGGCAGACACAGGCAGAAACACGCAGACACACACAAACACAGACACAGCGGAACACACAGCATGCAGACACAGACACATGACACAGACACAGACAGACACAGACAGACTGCACGCAGACAAAGACAGACACACGCAGACAAAGACAGACACAACTGACACACGCAGACACAGACAGACACGCAGACGCAAACAGACACAGACATGCAGACACAGACACATGCCGACACAAACACACAGGCAGACACACGCAGATGCAGACAGACACATGCAGACACAGACAGACACACGCAGACAGGGTCAAGGTCAACGTCAAAAGTGAAAAAAAGGTGTTTCTTTGAATATCCTTACCATTTCTCGATTACAATCTTTACCATTTTTTTTCAACAGGGTCAAAGGTCAAGGTCAACGTCAACGTCAAAAGTGAAGGTCAAAGTGGAAAAAAATAGAATTTTTCTTTGCGTATCCTTACCATTTTTCCATTACAATCCTTACCATTTTCTCAACAGGGTCAAAGGTCATGGTCAAGGTCAACGTCAAAAGTGAAGGTCAAGGTCGACGTCAACGTAACAAAAAGGGTTTTCTTTGCGTATCCTTACCATTTTTCCGTTACATTTTTAACATTTTCTCAACAGTGTCAAAGGTCAAGGTCGGGGTGAAGGTCAAGGTCAACGTCAAAAGTCAAGGTCAAGGTCAACGTCAACGTAACAAAAAGGTCCGTTTTTCCGTTACATTTTTAACATTTTCTCAACAGGGTCAAAGGTCAAGGTCGGGGTGAAGGTCAAGGTCAACGTCAAAAGTGAAGGTCAACGGTCAACGTAAAAGAGGGTTTTCTTTGGTATCCTTACCATTTTTTCCGTTACATTTTTAACATTTTCTCAACAGGGAAGGTCAAAGGTCGGGGAAGGTCGTCAAGGTTAACGTCAAAAGTGAAGGTCAAGGTCAACGTCAACGTAACAAAAAGGTTCGTTTTTCCGTTACATTTTTAACATTTTCTCAACACGGTCAAAGGTCAAGGTCGGGGTGAAGGTCAAGGTCAACGTCAAAAGTGAAGGTCAAGGTCGACGTCAACGTAACAAAAAGGGTTTTCTTTGCGTATCCTTACCATTTTTCCGTTACATTTTTAACATTTTCTCAACAGGGTCAAAGGTCAAGGTCGGGGTGAAGGTCAAGGTCAACGTCAAAAGTGAAGGTCAAGGTCGACGTCAACGTAACAAAAAGGGTTTTCTTTGCGTATCCTTACCATTTTTCCGTTACATTTTTAACATTTTCTCAACACGGTCAAAGGTCAAGGTCGGGGTGAAGGTCAAGGTCAACGTCAAAAGTGAAGGTCAACGTCAACGTAACAAAAAGGTTCATTTTTCCGTTACATTTTTAACATTTTCTCAACAGTGTCAAAGGTCAAGGTCGGGGTGAAGGTCAAGGTCAACGTCAAAGTGAAGGTCAAGGTCAACGTCAAAAGTGAAGGTCAAGGTCAACCGTCAACGTAACAAAAAGGTTCGTTTTTCCGTTACATTTTTAACATTTTCTCAACAGGGTCAAAGGTCAAGGTCGGGGTGAAGGTCAAGGTCAACGTCAAAAGTGAAGGTCAAGGTCGACGTCAACGTAACAAAAAGGGTTTTCTTTGCGTATCCTTACCATTTTTCCCGTTACATTTTTAACATTTTCTCAACACGGTCAAAGGTCAAGGTCGGGGTGAAGGTCAAGGTCAACGTCAAAAGTGAAGGTCAAGGTCAACGTCAACGTAACAAAAAGGTTCGTTTTTCCGTTACATTTTTAACATTTTCTCAACAGGGTCAAAGGTCAAGGTCGGGGTGAAGGTCAAGGTCAACGTCAAAAGTGAAGGTCAAGGTCGACGTCAACGTAACAAAAAGGGTTTTCTTTGCGTATCCTTACCATTTTTCCCGTTACATTTTTAACATTTTCTCAACACGGTCAAAGGTCAAGGTCGGGGTCAAGGTCAACGTCAAAAGTGAAGGTCAACGTCAACGTAACAAAAAGGTTCATTTTTCCGTTACATTTTTAACATTTTCTCAACAGGGTCAAAGGTCAAGGTCGGGGTGAAGGTCAAGGTCAACGTCAAAAGTGAAGGTCAAGGTCAACGTCAACGTAACAAAAAGGTTCGTTTTTCCGTTACATTTTAACATTTTCTCAACAGGGTCAAAGGTCAAGGTCGGGGTGAAGGTCAAGGTCAACGTCAAAAGTGAAGGTCAAGGTCAACGTCGAAAGTGAAGGTCAAGGTCAACGTCAACGTCAACGTAACAAAAAGGTTCGTTTTTCCGTTACATTTTTAACATTTTCTCAACAGGGTCAAAGGTCAAGGTCGGGGTGAAGGTCAAGGTCAACGTCAAAAGTGAAGGTCAAGGTCGACGTCAACGTAACAAAAAGGGTTTTCTTTGCGTATCCTTACCATTTTTCCGTTACATTTTAACATTTTCTCAACAGGGTCAAAGGTCAAGGTCGGGGTGAAGGTCAAGGTCAACGTCAAAAGTGAAGGTCAACGTCAACGTCACAAAAGGTTCATTTTTCCGTTACATTTTTAACATTTTTAAACATTCTCAACAGTGTCAAAGGTCAAGGTCGGGGTGAAGGTCAAGGTCAACGTCAAAAGTGAAGGTCAAGGTCAACGTCAACGTAACAAAAAGGTTCGTTTTTCCGTTACATTTTAACATTTTCTCAACAGGGTCAAAGGTCAAGGTCGGGGTGAAGGTCAAGGTCAACGTCAAAAGTGAAGGTCAAGGTCAACGTCAACGTAACAAAAAGGTTCCTTTTTCCGTTACATTTTTAACATTTTCTCAACAGGGTCAAAGGTCAAGGTCGGGGTGAAGGTGAAGGTCAAGGTCAACGTCAAAGTGAAGGTCAAGGTCAACGTCGAAAGTGAAGGTCAAGGTCAACGTCAACGTAACAAAAAGGTTCGTTTTTCCGTTACATTTTTAACATTTTCTCAACAGGGTCAAAGGTCAAGGTCGGGGTGAAGGTCAAGGTCAACGTCAAAAGTGAAGGTCAAGGTCGACGTCAACGTAACAAAAAGGGTTTTCTTTGCGTATCCTTACCATTTTTCCCGTTACATTTTTAACATTTTCTCAACACGGTCAAAGGTCAAGGTCGGGGTGAAGGTCAAGGTCAACGTCAAAAG
This sequence comes from Haliotis rubra, assembly GCF_003918875.1. Classification (NCBI taxonomy): domain Eukaryota; kingdom Metazoa; phylum Mollusca; class Gastropoda; order Lepetellida; family Haliotidae; genus Haliotis; species Haliotis rubra. The sequence continues at coordinate 1,065,861 of NW_025767039.1, forward strand.
TGAAGGTCAACGTCAACGTCAACGTAACAAAAAGGTTCGTTTTTCCGTTACATTTTTAACATTTTCTCAACAGTGTCAAAGGTCAAGGTCGGGGTGAAGGTCAAGGTCAACGTCAAAAGTGAAGGTCAAGGTCGACGTCAACGTAACAAAAAGGGTTTTCTTTGCGTATCCTTACCATTTTTCCCGTTACATTTTTAACATTTTCTCAACACGGTCAAAGGTCAAGGTCGGGGTGAAGGTCAAGGTCAACGTCAAAAGTGAAGGTCAACGTCAACGTCAACGTAACAAAAAGGTTCGTTTTTCCGTTACATTTTTAACATTTTCTCAACAGGGTCAAAGGTCAAGGTCGGGGTGAAGGTCAAGGTCAACGTCAAAAGTGAAGGTCAAGGTCAACGTCAAAAGTGAAGGTCAAGGTCAACGTCAACGTAACAAAAAAGTTCGTTTTTCCGTTACATTTTAACATTTTCTCAACAGGGTCAAAGGTCAAGGTCGGGGTGAGGGTCAAGGTCAACGTCAAAAGTGAAGGTCAAGGTCAACGTCGAAAGTGAAGGTCAAGGTCAACGTCAACGTAACAAAAAGGTTCGTTTTTCCGTTACATTTTTAACATTTTCTCAACAGGGTCAAAGGTCAAGGTCGGGGTGAAGGTCAAGGTCAACGTCAAAAGTGAAGGTCAACGTCAACGTCAACGTAAAAAAAGGGTTTTCTTTGCGTATCCTTACCATTTTTCCGTTACATTTTAACATTTTCTCAACAGGGTCAAAGGTCAAGGTCGGGGTGAAGGTCAAGGTCAACGTCAAAAGTGAAGGTCAAGGTCAACGTCAACGTAACAAAAAGGGTTTTCTTTGCGTATCCTTACCATTTTTCCGTTACATTTTTAACATTTTCTCAACAGGGTCAAAGGTCAAGGTCGGGGTGAAGGTCAAGGTCAACGTCAAAAGTGAAGGTCAAGGTCAACGTCAAAAGTGAAGGTCAAGGTCAACGTCAACGTAACAAAAAGGTTCGTTTTTCCGTTACATTTTTAACATTTTCTCAACAGGGTCAAAGGTCAAGGTCGAGGTGAAGGTCAAGGTCAACGTCAAAAGTGAAGGTCAACGTCAACGTAACAAAAAGGTTCATTTTTCCGTTACATTTTTAACATTTTCTCAACAGGGTCAAAGGTCAAGGTCGGGGTCAAGGTCAACGTCAAAAGTGAAGGTCAAGGTCAACGTCGAAAGTGAAGGTCAAGGTCAACGTCAACGTAACAAAAGGTTCGTTTTCCGTTACATTTTTAACATTTTCTCAACAGGGTCAAAGGTCAAGGTCGGGGGAAGGAAGGTCAAGGTCAGGTCGTCAACGTCAACGTAACAAAAGGGTTTTCTTTGCGAATCCTTACCATTTTTCCGTTACATTTTAACATTTTTCTCAACAGGGTCAAAGGTCAAGGTCGGGGTGAAGGTCAAGGTCAACGTCAAAAAGTGAAGGTCAAGGTCAACGTAACAAAAAGGTTCGTTTTCCGTTACATTTTAACATTTTCTCAACAGGGTCAAAGGTCAAGGTCGGGGTGAAGGTCAAGGTCAACGTCAAAGTGAAGGTCAAGGTCGACGTCAACGTAACAAAAGGGTTTTCTTTGCGTATCCTTACCATTTTTCCCGTTACATTTTAACATTTTCTCAACACGGTCAAAGGTCAAGGTCGGGGTGAAGGTCAAGGTCAACGTCAAAAGTGAAGGTCAACGTCAACGTCAACACAAAAGGTTCCTTTTTCCGTTACATTTTTAACATTTTCTCAACAGTGTCAAAGGTCAAGGTCGGGGTGAAGGTCAAGGTCAACGTCAAAAGTGAAGGTCAAGGTCAACGTCAACGTAACAAAAAGGTTCGTTTTTCCGTTACATTTTTAACATTTTCTCAACAGGGTCAAAGGTCAAGGTCGGGGTGAAGGTCAACGTCAAAAGTGAAGGTCAAGGTCAACGTCAACGTAACAAAAGGGTTTTCTTTGCGTATCCTTACCATTTTTCCGTTACATTTTTAACATTTTCTCAACAGTGTCAAAGGTCAAGGTCGGGGTGAAGGTCAAGGTCAACGTCAAAAGTGAAGGTCAAGGTCAACGTCAAAAGTGAAGGTCAAGGTCAACGTCAACGTAACAAAAAGGTTCGTTTTTCCGTTACATTTTTAACATTTTCTCAACAGGGTCAAAGGTCAAGGTCGGGGTGAAGGTCAAGGTCAACGTCAAAAGTGAAGGTCAAGGTCGACGTCAACGTAACAAAAAGGGTTTTCTTTGCGTATCCTTACCATTTTTCCCGTTACATTTTTAACATTTTCTCAACACGGTCAAAGGTCAAGGTCGGGGTGAAGGTCAAGGTCAACGTCAAAAGTGAAGGTCAACGTCAACGTAACAAAAAGGTTCATTTTTCCGTTACATTTTTAACATTTTCTCAACAGTGTCAAAGGTCAAGGTCGGGGTGAAGGTCAAGGTCAACGTCAAAAGTGAAGGTCAAGGTCAACGTCAACGTAACAAAAAGGTTCGTTTTTCCGTTACATTTTTAACATTTTCTCAACAGGGTCAAAGGTCAAGGTCGGGGTGAAGGTCAAGGTCAACGTCAAAAGTGAAGGTCAAGGTCAACCTCAACGTAACAAAAAGGGTTTTCTTTGCGTATCCTTACCATTTTTCCGTTACATTTTTAACATTTTCTCAACAGGGTCAAAGGTCAAGGTCGGGGTGAAGGTCAAGGTCAACGTCAAAAGTGAAGGTCAAGGTCAACGTCAACGTAACAAAAAGGTTCGTTTTTCCGTTACATTTTTAACATTTTCTCAACAGGGTCAAAGGTCAAGGTCGGGGTGAAGGTCAAGGTCAACGTCAAAAGTGAAGGTCAAGGTCGACGTCAACGTAACAAAAAGGGTTTTCTTTGCGTATCCTTACCATTTTTCCCGTTACATTTTAACATTTTCTCAACACGGTCAAAGGTCAAGGTCGGGGTGAAGGTCAAGGTCAACGTCAAAAGTGAAGGTCAAACGTCAACGTCACAAAAGGTTCTTTTTTCCGTTACATTTTTTAACATTTTTTTCTCAACGTCACGGTCAAAGGTCAAGGTCGGGGTGAAGGTCAAGGTCAACGTCAAAAGTGAAGGTCAAGGTCAACGTCAACGTAACAAAAAGGTTCGTTTTTCCGTTACATTTTTAACATTTTCTCAACAGGGTCAAAGGTCAAGGTCGGGGTGAAGGTCAAGGTCAACGTCAAAAGTGAAGGTGAAGGTCAAGGTCAACGTCAAAAAGTGAAGGTCAACGTCAGCGTAACAAAAGGTTCATTTTTCCGTTACATTTTAACATTTTAACATTTTCTCAACAGTGTCAAAGGTCAAGGTCGGGGTGAAGGTCAAGGTCAACGTCAAAAGTGAAGGTCAAGGTCAACGTCAAAAGTGAAGGTCAAGGTCAACGTCAACGTAACAAAAAAGTTCGTTTTTCCGTTACATTTTTAACATTTTCTCAACAGGGTCAAAGGTCAAGGTCGGGGTGAAGGTCAAGGTCAACGTCAAAAAGTGAAGGTCAACGTCAACGTCAAAGTCAAAAGAAGGTCAAGGTCAACGTCAACGTAACAAAAGGTTCGTTTTCCGTTACATTTTTAACATTTTCTCAAAGGTCAAGGTCGGGGTGAAGGTCAACATCAAAAGTCAAGGTCAAGGGTCAAGGTCAACGTCAAAGTGAAGGTCAAGGTCGACGTCAACGTAACAAAAGGGTTTTCTTTGCGTATCCCTTACCATTTTTCCGTTACATTTTAACATTTTCTCAACAGGGTCAAAGGTCAAGGTCGGGGTGAAGGTCAAGGTCAACGTCAAAAGTGAAGGTCAAGGTCAACGTCAACGTAACAAAAGGTTGCGTTTTTCTGTTACATTTTTAACATTTTCTCAACAGGGTCAAAGGTCAAGGTCGGGGTGAAGGTCAAGGTCAACGTCAAAAGTGAAGGTCAAGGTCAACGTCGAAAGTGAAGGTCAAGGTCAACGTCAACGTAACAAAAAAGTTCGTTTTTCCGTTACATTTTTAACATTTTCTCAACAGGGTCAAAGGTCAAGGTCGGGGTGAAGGTCAAGGTCAACGTCAAAAGTGAAGGTAAAGGTCAACCTCAACGTAACAAAAGGGTTTTCTTTGTGTATCCTTACCATTTTTCCGTTACATTTTAACATTTTCTCAACGGGTCAAAAGGTCAGAGATCCAGAGATAATTCCAGAGAGATCCACAGATAGTTCCAGAGAGATCCACAGATCCGGAGATAGTTGCGAAGTGTAACGGCAGCTTACTTGGTCATTATTATGGCAGCTAGGGTACGATTGAAACGCTCGACCTGGCCATTTGCCTGAGGTCGGAAAGATGTGGTTCTTGTTTTCACCACTTCCAACAATTTGCATAGTTCCTGGAACAAATTGTCTTCATACCGCCTACGTTGATCACTTTGTATGAATTTGGGAGTACCATAACGACACACCCACTCCTCAACAATTTTTTTGGCCACTGTCTTTGCTTCAATATTTGGGAAGGCAAAGCTTTGGCGAATATCTTCAGGATGCCAAGATGCCCTCCTGAAGGTGAGTTATGACAACTTTCAAGGATTGCTCTACGCCTGATGGGTGGGTATAACCATTTGCCATCGCCACTCCTTTTCTATCATTGCTCTCCCATCTCCTATGCAACACACCTTGTCTAACGGTGGAACTGGACCCCATAGGGCTTTGCATGCTTCAGACCAGTGCAGAAACTGCCCGCCTCCCATTGAGAAGCTTGTTGTCTAGCTCCTATGCAACATTGGGCTTATATCTGGGTCATGGAGCTGCAACTCTCTCGTCTCTTCACAACTGAAACCCATATCATTTTGTTTTGCAGATTGGGATCTGGTGATAGCAGAACAGAAAGCCTTGATGTCAGGAACCTCTACACTGCACGGTCCGTCCACTCTCCTACCTTGTGGGCATTGCTCACAGGGACGACGGCTCAAAGCATCAGCATTCTAATGTTTCCTGCCAGGCCGGTGAATCATAATTACCAAGTTCTTTAAGCCAACGGGCCATTTGGTTCACTGGTCGCTTTATTCTCTTGTCCCAGAATACAGCAGAGGTGTTTGTTCTCACAGTCACTGGCCTGCCAAAGACATAGGGATGCCAGTACCGACATGCTGTAACCACAGCTAGGAGCTCGGCGCGTAACACAGTAGTTTTTCTCTGCCGGGGTTGCACTTGGTGTTGTAACCTAAACCCACTTCCTGCCATTTTGATCTTGGGACAGGACCCATTTTGATATTGAGATCGCCATGTCGCGATGCACTAGGTGTCAATAGTCGCAGTGCGTCGTTGTAGGCGTGTGGCAACAAGTCCGTCGCTCTGGTTGGGTTTTGTATCACAAGCATTTTAAAGCAATACATTTCCTTCTCCCTTTAATAATCTCTCTATTAATTACTTTACTCTTCAATTTCCTTCTCGTGTGAGAACTAAATGCGTATGGAATTATCAAAACATAAGCTAGCTAACGATTTAATACTCTTGATTTTACTCTTTACTCTCCTTGCTGGCCTCCCCTAATCTCTTTGTAGGCAATAGTGCACACTAAGTGGAACAATCTACTTGTGTGCAGGTAAGCGTATCGCTGTCACTGCAAACGTTGTAGCTATTATTCCCTGTAGGCATTATTCACTGTACGCATTAGTAGACCTAACCCTGTCAGGCAGGTATGATACTTGAACACATGACATGTTACACTTGAGTTCACACCCAGCCCGGCTGGCGTTGCTTGGAAGTAAACACCAAGTTTCTTGAAGTAAACCGAAGTACACAATATTGCACTTTCGATTTGCGATTGTACGCTTATAATTTTGTTTATATGTTTTTTCATAACCACCAATGTCATGAATAAGTGACAATGGGTTTATTGATCTGTATTTAATTTGCATGTTTACGAAAAATACTGGTGGCATGTACTCCTGGAATACAATTTGTTAATGTATGTTGCCAAGTGATAGCATATTAACCCTAGTCCGATGAAGCGGGGTCCATACGGACCCCAAGACTATAAATATTGTGATAGAATCAGTCAGTGGTAAAATATCTTAATGGGACATTAGGTATTCTTCAATTAACCATTTTTCTTTCTTAAAATCAGGTTTAAGATTCAGAAACAATTTCCATTATAAAGTATCAGATGTGTTATTGCACATACCCTACTGGGGACTGATGGGTTCCGTGCAGACCCCACTGACAAATCTTTGACCAGCATTCAGAATTGCTCAAGGCAATCGGATTCATTGAACCCTTTCAAGATTCTGACTGTGACTTAGAGATTGAGAGTACTTCCAGCTCAGACAATGAGACTGATGTGCGAAGACAAGCTCCTGACAGTTATTGCAGCCGTGATGGAACACAGTGGTTCAAGCACCCAATGTCATTAGCTGGAACGCCTGAGAGAAATATTATTCGCCAGCTGAATGGAAAGGTCACCAATGTCAATGGAGATTTTCAAAATCCAATGGAAGCCTTCAGTTTGTATGTCTGTCCTGAAATTGTTGACGATGTTGTCAAATGGACAAATCAGTTCGCTGAAACTAAGCTTGGCACACAGTGGAAGCAAACAGATGGTATTGAAGTCACAGCACTGATTGGGATATGGATTATCGCGGTGTTAGCCACAACAACAATCAGAGTACAGAGATGCTGTGGAGCACCAAATATGGATTATCACAAGTACGGTCAACCATGTCCAGGAAGCGGTTTCAACACCTGATGACGTATCTCAGATTTGATGACAAAGCCGAACGATCCCAGAGACAAGAACGTGATAAAATGGCTCCGATTCGTAAAGTGTTTGATGCATTCAATTCACGACCTCAACGCTTTTATTCTCCAGGTGCGTATCTCACAGTAGATGAACAATTGGTGCCCTTTAGGGGAAGATGCGGCTTCAAGCAATATATTTCCTCAAAGCCAGACAAATATGGAGTCAAAATATTTTGGATCGTTGATGCCAAAACGTTCTACCCACTGAAGGCGTACCCCTATATTGGAAAGGAGGCACGTAGAGTGCAAGTTGGTCTTGGAGAAAAGGTCGTCATGGATCTGGCACGACCTTATGCCCGTTCTGGAAGAAATATTACAATGGACAACTATTTTACTTCTCCGAATCTGGCTCTGAACCTTCAGAAGGATCAACTTACTCTTGTTTGAACGGTGCGTTCAAACAGAACATTTGTTCCAGCTGAATTTCTACCAAAAGCGTGCACGAGAAGTGGAATCATCCATTTTCGGCTTTTCGGAAACTGCAACTATGGTGTCGTATGTACCAAAGAAGTCCAAAGCTGTCATTTTGCTCTCAACCATGCATAGCTCTCCTGATGTCATTGTCGACAAGAATCACAAGCCTGAAATGATTCTGTTCTACAATGAAACAAAAGTGGTGTGGATTCCCTATACCAGCTTGCACACCGATATAGTGTCAAGAGAAAACCAACAGATGGGCCTGTTGTGTATTTCATGAATATGGTCGACATAGCTGCCATTGCTGCCTATATCATCTGGCTGGGAAAGAATCCACTGTGGCAGAACAAACAGAGAACAAGGCGCCGACATTTCCTTTTGAACTGGGCGAGGCACTAACAGGACCAAACATTCAAAGGCGGATGGCATCAAACACCCGGAGCAACTTCGATGTGACTTTGCAAATGCTGGGTACACAGCTGGAAGTACGTACAACAAGCAGTGAAGCAAGTCTACCGGCAAAGAAAAGACGCTGTCATTCTTGTCCCAGAAGCAGTGATAGGAAGGTGAAAACATGCTGCACCAAGTGCATGAAACCAACATGTCCACAACATGGACGGTTTGTGTGTCATGACTGCGCTCAGTAATAACTCAGTGCTGAAAGTAACAATTTTTCGTTTCAGACATGGGCTCGAGTCAATAGTGAATGTTGACACTACTGAACAATGTTGTATTTCGTTACACTTTTAACTGTTCTGATACGTCATACACGGTAATCAATAATGTTTTTCTGTTCTAATTTAGTTTGCATAATGCAAAGTTAGTAACTGAGTAACACATTCTTTGTGAAATTGAGTTTAATACAATGTATGTAGTAAGAAAAAGTGTTCTTCAACACAAGTATCCTCAGTATGGGGCAGATGAAGATCTGGTTCTTTCTGGTTTGGCTGGTCTTGTTGCCCTACACTTGGCACAGGTTTTGGGGACCCTCAATTTCAATGATGCTATCTCTGCCAATGTGACATGGCGACCCTGCAAATAGAATCATTCACATATAACCATTCATTTGTTAGTGAATTTGTTGGTACCTATTTCTTCACACAGTACATTGTACCGATGTGTGACCTTTATTTATAAGGTGAGAAATAAAGTTATTTTTGTGTGAATCAGTGTTATACATATCGTGTACGAATAAAGACTGACTGAGTGTGGTTTTACGCCGCTTTTAGCAATATTCCAGCAACATCACGGCGGGGGACACCAGAAATGGGCTTCATACATCGTGCCCATGACGAGCCAACGCTTTAACCATTAGGTTACCCCACACCCCCGCACGAATAAAGAGATCAAACATCAATTAAGTTATTGAACAATGTCAATATCATACATGGATTACATGCGCAGACGCAAATGTATACATACTTACCTTGGTAAGGTATTGGTCATCGTATTTTCCTGGAGTTTCCTCCGGGAAACGACCCCTCACTGCCTCCCGCACAGCAGTCGGATAGACCAAGGTCGTTTCCCGGTGTGCCAGCTTCTCTCCATACAACACAGATAAAAAAACCAACTGTTTACAGTGTCTGAATAACTTTTTGCAGTTTCTTGTCTTACAAATCAGTGAATGAAAAGTACTACATGAAAACGACAATGATGAAACTGAAATTATTTATGGTTTAACATACTTACCACAAGCGCACCATACAATGCTCGATACACATCCTTCCGCTTTTTCCCTATGTGGAACACGATGTGTTCCAGTCCAACAGGGCAATTGAGACTATGAAAGAAAGAAATAGACATTGATCTGTCAACCATATATTTGCTATAAAGCACGTCAAGAGTTTATATTGCATAGTGAATTTATTACATAGTGAAATTGTTATATTTACCTCTCAGAAGTAAACGCTGATCGCAGTGCAGCCTCCATGATTCCCGATGTAAAATGTGGCGCCAGAAACCCCGTGAACTACAATTTGCGGACCTTTAACGGTTTGACTTTATGTAATATTTGGGCTTCCATCGGATAAGGGTTAATCTTGATATTATTTTACAGCTTCAAGCACAGAAACGGTTTGGCGGCAAAGACATGCATCAGACCATCCAGAACTCGCCCAACAGGGCAACAGGAACTTTGGCCATGGGTCAGTACAATGTAAATGGGACACTACTGTTATTAATATTAATAGTACTTGGGACCACATTAGCATGTCCAAGTGAAACAATTAGTTTAGTCACAGGTCAGATTATTATTTTTGACCACAGGACATCACAATCATTTCTTCATTTGTTCTAAGCCCACTCAGATTTATCCAGTAAACCTGTTGCTGCTTCTTTATGGACCATGTTTTTGTTACTCTGTATGATAGAGATTCAGATGATGCTGCTTTGGTTATCTGATACCAGTGTCTAAAACAAAACATTGCAATTGTTTAAAGCCATGTGTTGACAGCAAACAAACATTCTGTTCCAGAGCAACATCTATTGAAACAGATATAGCAAGCTTCATAGGTTGATATTTGAAACAAACATGCTCCAAGAAAGCTCTTGAGGGAACATGAGAGAGCGGAATGAGCATCCACGCAAGACACGACAGCTGATTAAACTAGTCTGATTGAATTATATGGGTGGAGTGTGTGTAAACGGATATGTGTGTGTGTGTTTGTGTGGTTAATTTAGTCTGACTAAATAATACTTAAACACACGTCATTGCCACGTCGCCGGCAAACCCTGAAATGGTGCAAATGGAAACTGAATGCCAAAGAAGTAAACGTGGGTCATTTGGGCACTGATCGTGTTGTGGCACTGCCCAGAGAGAAAATGTTAAAAATTCAACGGAAAAATGGTAAGGATACGCAAAGGAAACCCCTTTTTGTTACGTTGACGTTGACGTTGACCTTCACTTTTGACGTTGACCTTGACCTTCACCCCGACCTTGACCTTTGACCCTGTTGAGAAAATGTTAAACATGTAACGGAAAAATGGTAAGGATACGCCAAAAGGAAACCCCTTTTGTTACGTTGGCGTTGACCTTGACCTTCACTTTTGACGTTGACCTTGACCTTCACTTTTGACGTTGACCTTGACCTTCACCCCGACCTTGACCTTTGACCCTGTTGAGAAAATGTTTAAAATGTAGCGGAAAAATGGTAAGGATACGCCAAAGAAGACCCTTTTTTGTTACGTTGACGTCGACGTTGACCTTCACTTTTGACGTTGACCTTGACCTTCACCCCGACCTTTGACCCTGTTGAAAATGTTAAAAATGTAACGGAAAAAGGAACCTTTTTGTTACGTTGACGTTGACGTTGACCTTCACTTTTGACGTTGACCTTGACCCCGACCTTGACCTTTGACCCTGTTGAGAAAATGTTAAAAATGTAACGGAAAAATGGTAAGGATACGCAAAGGAAACCCTTTTGTTACGTTGACGTTGACCTTGACCTTCACTTTTGACGTTGACCTTGACCTTCACCCCGACCTTGACCTTTGACCCTGTTGAGAAAATGTTAAAAATGTAACGGAAAAAGGAACCTTTTTGTTACGTTGACGTTGACCTCGACCCAGACCTTGACCTTTGACCCTGTTGAGAAAATGTTTAAAATGTAACGGAAAAATGGTAAGGATACGCAAAGGAAACCCTTTTTGTTACGTTGACGTTGACCTTGACCTTCACTTTTGACGTTGACCTTGACCTTCACACCGACCTTGACCTTTGACCCTGTTGAGAAAATGTTAAAAATGTAACGGAAAAAGGAACCTTTTTGTTACGTTGACGTTGACGTTGACCTTCACTTTTGACGTTGACCTTGACCCCGACCTTGACCTTTGACCCTGTTGAGAAAATGTTAAAATGTGACGGAAAAATGGTAAGGATCGCCAAAGAAAACCCTTTTATTACGTTGGCGTCGACGTTGACCTTCACTTTTGACGTTGACCTTGACCTTCACCCCGACCTTGACCTTTGACCCTGTTGAGAAAATGTTTAAAATGTAACAGAAAAATGGCAAGGATACACAAAGAAACCCTTTTGTTACGTTGACGTTGACCTTGACCTTCACTTTTGACGTTGACCTTGACCTTCACCCCGACCTTGACCTTTGACCCTGTTGAGAAAATGTTAAAAATGTAACGGAAAAAGGAACCTTTTTGTTACGTTGACGTTGACCTCGACCCAGACCTTGACCTTTGACCCTGTTGAGAAAATGTTTAAAATGTAACGGAAAAATGGTAAGGATACGCAAAGAAACCCTTTTGTTACGTTGACGTTGACCTTGACCTTCACTTTTGACGTTGACCTTGACCTTCACCCCGACCTTGACCTTTGACCCTGTTGAGAAAATGTTTAAAATGTAACGGAAAAATGGTAAGGATACGCAAAGAAAACCCTTTTTGTTACGTTGACGTTGACGTTGACCTTCACTTTTGACGTTGACCTTGACCTTTGACCCTGTTGAGAAAATGCTTAAAATGTAGCGGAAAAATGGTAAGGATACATAAAGGAAACCCTTTGTTACGTTGACGTTGACGTTGACCTTCACTTTTGACGTTGACCTTGACCTTCACCCCGACCTTGACCTTTGACCCTGTTGAGAAAATGTTTAAAATGTAACGGAAAAATGGTAAGGATACGCAAAGGAAACCCTTTTTGTTACGTTGACGTTGACCTTGACCTTCACTTTTGACGTTGACCTTGACCTTCACCCCGACCTTGACCTTTGACCCTGTTGAGAAAATGTTTAAAATGTAGCGGAAAAATGGTAAGGATCGCAAAGGAAACCCTTTTGTTACGTTGACCTTGACCTTGACCTTCACTTTTGACGTTGACCTTGACCTTCACCCCGACCTTGACCTTCACCCCGACCTTGACCTTTGACCCTGTTGAGAAAATGTTAAAATGTAGCGGGGAAAAGGAACCTTTTATTACGTTGGCGTTGACCTAGACCCCGACCTTGACCTTTGACCCTGTTGAAAATGTTTAAAATGTAACGGAAAAATGGTAGAAGGATACGCAAAGGAAACCCCTTTGCTTACGTTGACGTTGACGTTGACCTTCACTTTGACGTTGACCTTGACCTTCACTTTTGACGTTGACCTTGACCTTCACCCCGACGACCTTTGACCCTGTTGAGAAAATGTTAAAAATGTAGCGGAAAAATGGTAAGGATCGCATAAAGAAAACCCTTTTGTTACGTTGGCGTCGACGTTGACCTTCGCTTTTGACGTTGACCTTGACCTTCACCCCGACCTTGACCTTTGACCCTGTTGAGAAAATGTTAAAAATGTAACGGAAAAATGGTAAGGATCGCCAAAGAAAACCCTTTTGTTACGTTGACGTTGACCTTGACCTTCACTTTCGACGTTGACCTTGACCTTCACTTTTGACGTTGACCTTGACCTTCACTTTTGACGTTGACCTTGACCTTCACCCCGACCTTGACCTTTGACCCTGTTGAGAAAATGTTTAAAATGTAACGGAAAAATGGTAAGGATACGCAAAGGAAACCCTTTTTGTTACGTTGACGTTGACCTTGACCTTCACTTTTTGACGTTGACCTTGACCTTCACCCCGACCTTGACCTTTGACCCTGTTGAGAAAATGTTTAAAATGTAGCGGAAAAATGGTAAGGATACGCCAAAAGAAAACCCTTTTTTGTTACGTTGACGTTGACCTTGACCTTCACTTTTGACGTTGACCTTGACCTTCACTTTTGACGTTGACCTTGACCTTCACCCTACGACCTTGACCTTTGACCCTGTTGAAAATGTTTAAAATGTAGCGGAAAAATGGTAGGATCACTTAAAGAAGACCCTTTTGTTACGTTGACGTCGACGTTGACCTTCATGTTAAAATTTTTGACGTTGACCTTGACCTTCACCCCGACCTTTGACCCTGTTGAGAAAATGTTAATAATGTAACGGAAAAAGGAACTTTTGTTATGTTGGCGTTGACCTTCACTTTTGACGTTGACCTTCACCCCGACCTTGACCTTTGACCCTGTTGAGAAAATGTTAAAAATGTAACGGAAAAAGGAACCTTTTTGTTACGTTGACGTTGACCTTGACCTTCACTTTTGACGTTGACCTTGACCTTCACCCCGACCTTGACCTTTGACCCTGTTGAGAAAATGTTAAAAATGTAACGGAAAAAGGAACCTTTTTGTTACGTTGACGTTGACGTTGACCTTCACTTTTGACGTTGACCTTGACCTTCACCCCGACCTTGACCTTTGACCCTGTTGAGAAAATGTTAAAAATGTAACGGAAAAAGGAACCTTTTTGTTACGTTGACGTTGACCTCGACCCCGACCCAGACCTTGACCTTTGACCCTGTTGAGAAAATGTTTAAAATGTAACGGAAAAATGGTAAGGATACGCAAAGGAAACCCTTTTTGTTACGTTGACGTTGACGTTGACCTTCACTTTTGACGTTGACCTTGACCTTCACCCCGACCTTGACCTTTGACCCTGTTGAGAAAATGTTAAAAATGTAACGGAAAAATGGTAAGGATACGCAAAGAAAACCCTTTTTGTTACGTTGACGTCGACGTTGACCTTCACTTTTGACGTTGACCTTGACCTTCACCCCGACCTTGACCTTTGACCCTGTTGAGAAAATGTTAAAAATGTAACGGAAAAAGGAACCTTTTTGTTACGTTGACGTTGACCCCGACCCAGACCTTGACCTTTGACCCTGTTGAGAAAATGTTTAAAATGTAACGGAAAAATGGTAAGGATACGCAAAGGAAACCCTTTTTGTTACGTTGACGTTGACGTTGACCTTCACTTTTGACGTTGACCTTGACCTTCACCCCGACCTTGACCTTTGACCCTGTTGAGAAAATGTTAAAAATGTAACGGAAAAATGGTAAAGGATCGCATAAAGAAAACCCTTTTGTTACGTTGACGTTGACGTTGACCTTCACTTTTGACGTTGACCTTGACCTTCACCCCGACCTTGACCTTTGACCCTGTTGAGAAAATGTTAAAAATGTAACGGAAAAATGGTAAGGATACGCAAAGAAAACCCTTTTTGTTACGTTGACGTCGACCTTGACCTTCACTTTTGACGTTGACCTTGACCTTCACCCCGACCTTGACCTTTGACCCTGTTGAGAAAATGTTAAAAATGTAACGGAAAAATGGTAAGGATACGCAAAGGTACGTTGACGTTGACCTTGACCTTCACTTTTTGACGTTGACCTTCACCCCGACCTTGACCTTTGACCCTGTTGAGAAAATGTTAAAAATGTAACGGAAAAATGAACCTTTTTGTTACGTTGACGTTGACGTTGACCTTCACTTTTGACGTTGACCTTCACCCCGACCTTGACCTTTGACCCTGTTGAGAAAATGTTAAAAATGTAACGGAAAAAGGAACCTTTTTGTTCGGTGACGTTGACCTAGACCCCGACCTTGACCTTTGACCCTGTTGAGAAAATGTTAAAAATGTAACGGAAAAATGGTAAGGATACGCAAAGAAAACCCTTTTTGTTACGTTGACCTTGACCTTCACTTTTGACGTTGACGTTGACCTTGACCCTGTTGAAGTTTCTATTCTGTGAAGAGAAAATAAGACGACGATACACCAAAAAACATAAAATGGCTCACTCTATTGATCGACCTTCACCATTAGAACGACCTTGACCCTGTAGATGAAAAGCGTATTCGAGAAAAAGGAAAAATGGTTAGGATACGCAAAGAAACACCTTTTTATTACGTTGACGTCTGAGTCTCTGTCTGTGTGTGTCTGAGTATGTCTGCCTGCATCTGTCTGTGTCTGTGTGTCTGTCTGTGTCTGGCTGTGTCTGTGAATGTCTGCATGTGTCTGCGTGTGTCTGCATGTGTCTGCGTGTGTCTGCCTGAGTCTGCGTTTGTCTGCGTGTTTATATCTGTGTGTGCGTGTGTCTGGCTGAGTGTGCGTGTGTCTGCCTGTGTCTTCGTGTGTCTGTCTGTGTCTGCCTGTGTCTGTCTGTGTCTGCGAGTTTTTGCACGTGTCTGTCTGTCTGCGATTGTATGTCTGTTTGCGTGTCTGTCAGTGTCTGCGTGTGTCTGTCTGTGTCTGCGTGTGTCTGGCTGTGTCTGCGTGTGTCTGCCTGTGTCTTGGTGTGTCTGCGTGTGTCTGCGTGTGTCTATCTGTGTCTGCGAGTTTCTGCATGTGTCTGTCTGTGTCTGCAAATGTCTGCGTGTGTCTGTTTGTCTGTGTGTGTCTGTCTGTGTCTGCGAGTTTCTGCATGTGTCTGTCTGTGTCTGCGGGAGTGTGTGTCTGTCTGCGTGTGTCTGTGTCTGCGTGTGTCTGTGTGTGTCTGTGTCTGGCTGTGTCTGTGTGTCTGCATGTGTCTGTGTGTCTGCCTGGGTCTGCGTGTGTCTGTCTTGGTCTGCGTGTGTCTGCATGTGTCTGTCTGTGTCTGCATGTGTCTGCCTGTGTCTGCGTGTGTCTGGCTGTGTGTGCGTGTGTCTGCGTGTCTGTCTGTCTGTCTCCATGTGTCTGTGTATGTCTGCGTCTGTCTGCCTGTGTCTGCATCGGCGTGTGTCTTCCTGTGTCTGCCAGTGTCTGCGAATGTCTGCGTGTGTCTGCGTGTCTGTCTGTCTGTCTCCATGTGTCTGTGTATGTCTGCGTCTGTCTGCCTGTGTCTGCATCGGCGTGTGTCTTCCTGTGTCTGCCAGTGTCTGCATCGGCGTGTGTCTTCCTGTGTCTGCCAGTGTCTGGCTGTGTGTGCGTGTGTCTGCGTGTCTGTCTGTCTGTCTGCCTGTGTCTGCATCGGCGTGTGTCTTCCTGTGTCTGCCAGTGTCTGCGTGTTCATGTCTACGAGTTTCTGCATGTGTCCGTCTGTGTCTGCAAGTGTATGTCTGTCTGCATGTGTCTGTCTGTGTCTGGGAATGTCTGCGTGTGTCTGTCTGTCTGTGTCTGGCTGTGTCTAGCTGTGTGTGCTTGTGTCTGGCTGTGTGTGCCTGTGAATCGTGCGTCTGGCTGTGTTTGGCTGTGTGTGCATGTGTCTGCCTGGGTCTGTCTGTGTGTCTGCCTTGGTCTGTCTGTGTGTCTGCATGTGTCTGTCTGTGTCTGCATGTGTCTGTCTGTGTCTGCGTGTGTCTGTCTGTGTCTGCATGTGTCTGCGTGTGTCTGCATGTGTCTGCCTGTGTCTGCCTGTGTCTGGCTGTGTGTGCTGTGTGTCTGCGTGTCTGTCTGTCTGTCTCCATGTGTCTGTGTATGTCTGCGTCTGTCTGCCTGTGTCTGCATCGGCGTGTGTCTTCCTGTGTCTGCCAGTGTCTGCGTGTGTCTGCGAGCTTCTGCATGTGTCCGTCTGTGTCTGCAAGTATATGTCTGTCTGCATGTGTCTGCGTGTGTCTGGCTGTGTCTGGGAATGTCTGCGTGTGTCTGTCTGC
This sequence comes from Haliotis rubra, assembly GCF_003918875.1. NCBI lineage: Eukaryota > Metazoa > Mollusca > Gastropoda > Lepetellida > Haliotidae > Haliotis > Haliotis rubra. Next base: position 1,082,449 of record NW_025767039.1, read on the forward strand.
GTGTGTCTATCTGTGTCTGCGAGTTTCTGCATGTGTCCGTCTGTGCCTGCAAGTGTATGTCTGTCTGCATGTGTCTGTCTGTGTGTGTCTGCGTGTGTCGTGCGTGTGTCTGTCTGTGTGTCTGCCTGGGTCTGCGTGTGTCTGTCTGTGTCTGCGTGTGTCTGCGTGTGTCTGTCTGTGTCTGCGTGTGTCTGGCTGTGTGTGCATGTGTCTGCAAATGTCTGCGTGTCTCTGTCTGCGTCTGCATGTGTCTGTCTGTGTGTCTGCATGTGTCTGCATGTGTCTGTCTGTGTCTGCGTGTGTCTGGCTGTGTGTGCGTGTGTCTGCGTGTGTCTGCATGTGTCTGTTTGTCTGCATGTGTCTGTGTGTGTCTGCATCTGTCTGCCTGTGTCTGCATCGGCGTGTGTCTTCCTGTGTCTGCATCGGCGTGTGTCTTCCTGTGTCTTCGTGTCAGCTTGTATTTGCCTGTCTGCGTGCGTGTCTGTGTGTGTCTGCGTGTGTCTGTGTCTGCGTGTTTCTGTCTGTGTCTGCCTGTCCCTGCGTCTGTCTGCGTGTCTGTCTGTCTGTGTCTGCCTGTGTTTGTGTGTGTCTGTCTGTGTCTGTGTGTGTCTGTCTGTCAGTCTGTCAACGACCCTGTAGATGAAAAGGTTATTCTGATGAAAATAAAAAACAAGACAAAGTCATCAATATCCCCTCAATGTGTCTGCGTGTGTCTATCTGTGTCTGCGAAGTTTCTGCATGTGTCTGTCTGTGTCTGCATGTGTCTGGCTGTGTGTGCCTGTGTCTGCGTGCATCTGGCTGTGTTTGGCTGTGTGTGCCTGTGTCTGTCTGTCTGTGTTCTGCGTGTCTCTGCGAAAGTGTCTGCATGTGTGTGTCTGCCTGTGTCTGGCTGTGTCTGCTTGTATTTGCCTGTCTGCGTGTATGTCTGTGTCTGCGTGTGTCTGTGTCTGCGTGTTTCTGTCTGTGTCTGCCTGTCCCTGCGTCTGTCTGCGTGTCTGTCTGTCTGTGTCTGCCTGTGTTTGTGTGTGTCTGTCTGTGTCTGTGTGTGTCTGTCTGTCAGTCTGTCAACGACCCTGTAGATGAAAAGGTTATTCGATAAAAATAAAACAAGACAAAGTCATCAATATCCCCCTCAATGTGTCTGCGTGTGTCTATCTGTGTCTGCGAGTTTCTGCATGTGTCTGTCTGTGTCTGCATGTGTCTGGCTGTGTGTGCCTGTGTCTGCGTGCGTCTGGCTGTGTTTGGCTGTGTGTGCCTGTGTCTGGGTGTGTCTGTCTGTGTCTGCGTGTCTCTGTCTGTGTCTGTCTGTGTGTGTCTGCCTGTGTCTGGCTGTGTCTGTCTGGCTTTGTCTGTCTGTGTCTGCGTGGGTCTGCCCTGGTCTGCGTGTTTCTGTCTGTGTCTGCATGTGTCTGTCTGTGTCTGCATGTGTCTGCCTGGGTCTGCGTGTGTCTGCCTTGGTCTGCGTGTTTCTGTCTGTGTCTGCATGTGTCTGTCTGTGTCTTCGTGTCTGCTTGTGTCTGTCTGTGTCTGCGAATGTCTGCGTGTGTCTGTCTGTGTCTGTGTGTCTATCTGTGTCTGCGAGTTTCTGCATGTGTCCGTCTTTGTCCGCAAGTGTATGTCTGTCTGCATGTGTCTGCATGTGTCTGCGTGTGTCTGCATGGGTCTGCATGTGTCTGTCTGTGTGTCTGCCTGGGTCTGTGTGTGTCTGTCTGGGTCTGTGTGTTTCTGTCTGTGTCTGTGTGTGCGTGTGTCTGCCTGTGTCTGCGTGTGTCTGTCTGTGTCTGTAAATGTCTGCGTGTGTCTGTCTGCGTCTGCATGTGTCTGTCTGTGTGTCTGCCTGGGTCTGCGTGTGTCTGTCTGCCTGTGTCTGCATCGGCGTGTGTCTTCCTGTGTCTTCGTGTCTGCTTGTGTTTGCCTGTGTCTGCGTGTCTGCCTGTGTCTGCGTGTCTGCCTGTGTTTGTGTGTGTCTGTCTGTGTCTGTGTGTGTCTGTCTGTCAGTCTGTCAACGACCCTGTAGATGAAAAGGTTATTCGATAAAAATAATACAAGAAGACAAAGTCATCAATATCCCCCTCAATGGCAAAATACTCTTCATGATTATGTCTCCGAGTTATGATTATGTCAAATATTTAGGTGTGTATATAGAAAAGTGGAAGGAGAGTAGTGAAAAGGTTTTTAAAGTTCTGCTCCGGAAAAGAGCACTACCACCAATTTCATTCTAAGTCGTACTTGTTGCCATGGAAATGCCAAAAATATTTTATTCAGAATTCCAAAACTACCAAAGGCACCAGTACTCCACCATATCTATCTATGTGCCAAGTTTAGTGAAGAAATAGTGAACGGTTTTAGAGTTCAGCTCCTGAAAAGACAAATGTGCACGGACGGAGTCCATTTTAATACCCCCCTGCAAAACGCGTTGCGGGGGATAATATGGTAAGGAGGTGGACAGAAACACCCAAAATAGCTAACTCTATTGCTGGACCTTGACCTTGACCCTGACCTTGAGTTTGACCCAGTTGAAATTTCCATTCTGTGAAGAGGAAATATGACGAGGCATAAAGAAACACCTAAAATGGCTCACTCTATAATAGTGAACGGTTTAAGAGTTCAGCTCCGGAAAAGAACACTACCACCAATTTCAGGCTAAGTCAAACTTGTTGCCATGGAAATGCCAAAAATATTTTATTCAGAATTCCAAAACTACCAAACGGCACCAGTACACCACCAGACCAATCTATGTGCCAAGTTTAGTGAAGAAATAGTGAACGGTTTTAGAGTTCAGCTCGAGGAAAAGTGTACTACCACCAATTTCAGGCTAAGTCAAAACTTGTTGCCACAGAAACGCCTAAAAATATATTATTCAGAATTTCAAAACTACCAAAGGCACCAGTACACCACCAGACCAATCTATGTGCCAAGTTTAGTGAAGAAATAGTGAACGGTTTTAGAGTTCTGCTCCGGAAAAGAGCACAACCACCAATTTCAGGCTAAGTCGTACTTGTTGCCATGGAAATGCCAAAAATGCTTTATTCAGAATTCCAAAACTACCAAAAGGCACCAGTACACCACCAGACCAATCTATGTACCAAGTTTGGTGAAGAAATAGTGAACGGTTTTAGAGTTCTGCTCGGAAAAGAGCACAACCACCAATTTCAGGCTAAGTCAAAACTTGTTGCCATGGAAATGCCAAAAATGCTTTATTCAAATTCCAAAACTACCAAAGGCACCAGTACACCACCAGACCAATCTATGCCAAGTTTGGTGAAGAAATAGTGAAGCGGTTTTAGAGTTCAGCTCCGGAAAAGTGCACTACCACCAATTTCATTCTAAGTCGTACTTGTTGCCATGGAAATGCCAAAAAAATGCTTTATTCAAATTCCAAAACTACCAAAGGCACCAGTACTACACACCAGATCTATGTTTGTGCCAAGTTTGGTGAAGAAATCGTGAACGGTTTTAGAGTTCTGCTCGGAAAAGAGCACTACCACTAATTTCATTCTAAGTCGAGAACTTGTTGCCATGGAAGCGCCATTTGTTTAAATTTCTATTATGTGAAGAGAAAGAGTATGATAACCATACGAAGAAACACCTAAAATTGCTAACTCTATTGATTGACCTTGACCATTAACAACGACCTTGACCCTGTAGATGAAAGAAAGCATATTCGATAAAAACAAAATATGGCAAGCGAGCGATCAAGAAACACCCAAAATGGGTAACTGTATTGCATGAACTTGACCTAGATGCTGAAATTGTTGAAAAGATTGACTTGGGGCCGAAAGTACAAATCTACGGCAAAAAAAATCTGGAGCTAAATGCTCGAAACAAGGTCATGGCCACCAATACTTTTGCTGTGCCAGTCCTCTCCTATTCCTTTGGAGTAGTTGATTGGACAAAGCAAGACATTCAAAGTCTTGACCGCCTGACCAGAAGGATCATGTCTGATAACAGAGCCCACCACCCTCGTTCCTCTCTCAACCGTTTATATATGTCAATCAATTCAGGAGGTCAGGGTTTGATTAATGTGGAGGCTCTTCATGATAGAATTTTATTGTGTACTTTTGCACATATTTATTTGTCGGATGATCCTCTGGTGATGCATGTCAAGACTCATGATGAAAGCAAGGAATTCCACAGCTATTTTAAATGTGCCAAGGTTGTTGGACAGAATCTGAAATTTAAGGTTGATTTTGCTGATGGCGATGTACTGCTGGGTGGTACAGCGATGGGAGTAAACCAGGTGAAGTCCTTTGTGGAAAACCAAGGTGAGAGTCGGTCTTGTGGAGAAGCTTTCTGAGAAGCCATTGCATCGTGTGTACATGTAGCGTGTGGAACAGAATAGCAATCCCACCACATGGATTGAATGATGCGTCTGAACACAGCTTGGGGGATGTGTCGCTATAATTGTACCAACATGGCACCAAGTTCCGGCACATTCTGTGGAGGGTTCCTTACTTGACAGGAGTCTTCTGCCCAACACATCCCATACATGTTCTATGGGATTAAAGGTGAGGAGACAGCAGAGAGCCCTCCATGACATTGATGCCAGCATTCCTAAGAAAATTCGGCGTTAAATTGGCGTATGAGGTCTGGCATTATCGTGTTGGAATGTCAGACCTGGGCCATGAGCTGCCTTAAATGGCAAAAGCTCTGGAATAAGCACTTGATCCTGTATCCTGCAGCAGTTAGGTTTCCTTGAATGATAATCAGTCTGGAACGGGCAGGACCATTAAAGGCACCCCAAACCATAACACTCCCCAAAGCGGTCCACTTCCTGCACACAACACTGGGTGTTGCGTTCACCAGCGTCTCCTCAAACTCTAACTCTCCCATCAGCAAAGTGCAAATTGAATCTGGATTAGGTCACTAAAAGCGACCCAATTCCAATCCGCGCCCGAGTCCATCTGAGATGTCATTGTGCCCAGATCAGCCGTTGGCCGTCGGTGTAACTGGGTTTAAAATTGGTCCACGATATGGCGGCGTGCATGGGGGCGAGCAGTGCGCGAAGGCGATTCACGTATTGTTTGGGCAGTCACTGCGACCTCTAAACAATTGATTCCTAGTGGGCGTTGCAGTGAAATGCGATTACGCAAAAGTAACCTAAAGACAATTTGTCGGTCTTCTGCTTGTGTCGTCACACGTGGTCTACCCGAACGAGGTCGGTCTGCTGTGGTGCCAGTTTGTTGGAGACGTGTCAGTGACCGACGTTCCCGTATTCAGCATACCAATGGCACGTTCACGTTGAATGTTTGACAGTCGTGGCATTGCAAATCAACGGATAATTGACTGTAAGAACTTGTTTTCCGAGATGTCACTCTACCGTGCTAGCAGGCTCAATTGCGCGTGTCTCATAAAGGTCACATGACTAGGAACCGCGAGAAAAATGCTTTTTACGTGATGTTGCTTCGCCGCGTGCTGCATGCCTGTGCCGCGTCTGAGTTGCTGTGTGTCATGATGTCTTTGACAACGCATTTACCCCTAATAATAATAATAATAACTCTTGTATTTAGTTTCAAGAAAATATTTAGAAATTTATGAGTGTGAAGTTTCTTTTTTGACTGAGTGTATCAATATGAAATGTCGACTCTGTAATGAATTCACAGAGACTGTCCAACACCTTGTCAGTGGATGCCCTTCCTTGGCACAAACAGCATATCTTAAGAAATGGAGACATGATGGCATGGCTTTGGCTCTGTGAGGTCCATCATGAATGCGACCCTCAAACTTCTGTTGAATAGGCCCATATACAGCCTCAGAAGAATTCCTGCTTGTTCTTGTTCTTTTTGATAAAGGCAATGAATTTATTTATATCATTGAATTTTCTGTCCCTATTGACAACAATGTGTATGGCAAGATTCAGGAAAAGCATGATAAATATGCGGACCTCGCCTTTGAAATGTCTTGCTTGCGTCCCAAGTACACTGTCGTCAGGCTCCCCATCGTTCTCGGTGCCCTTGGTTTTGTACCTCCCGATCTCTTGGCGCAGATCAGGAGAGTGCCCGGGTTCTCCACCGGGAGCACAGCCCTTCTGACACTCTGGGTAATGCAGAAGGCTGCAGTGTTGAGAGAGCCTTCATATTCTCGGAGAAAGTTGTTGGTGGGTTTGACTAGGCAGCGTTTCCTGGGAGAAGTCCCATTAAGCTGTCTGGGCTGCCTGTAGGGGCAAGGGCCCTGAGGCTGATAATGAGCCTTACCAGCCTGACTGTGCCAGGATCACCCGAACCCTCTCTGCTGCATTTTCATCTTTAATCTGTAAAACATAATAATGTATTTATAAAGCCTAATATCCACCATAGAGATGCTCCGTGGCTCTGACAATATTAGGGGAAGGAAATAGTTCATATAACTTTACTTTAATTCCATTGTAATTGGGTATAAGCTAATAATAACACTTGATGTTATCTAGCACTGTTTAAAGTAGCATTCATAATTGCATTGTATTAAGGTATTATAACTTATCAAAGGTTATTTTGTTATTATTTCAGTTTTACCACACTCAACAAACAATTCCTGGTACATTGCATACTTGACTGTAAACAAACTGTAATCATCGTAATGGATTAAAAGATGGATCATTGAAAGTATCAAGTTTGTTTTGAACTGTTGGAACTGTTTCCTGGTGATATGACAGAACAGTACTGTAAGATTGGTACAAACGATGTGTGTCTACAATCTTGTTTAATACTTGACAGACAGGTTACATGATGTCTTGCTCTGGAAGGAAGACTACAATGAGGCTTGTGCCTGTAGGCAGCACATGCATTTCATGCCAGGTGAGTCAACGGTCTGTCCTCATACCTGGCTGAGTGACCTAATTGCCATCTATAGTCTTACCTATTGTTTTCAGCAGCTATTAGTATTTTTTCTAAGTTTTGTCGATTTTCACGAGTAAACATGATTTTATGGATATCCTATTGCATCCCACTGAACACCCAGTTAGGCCAGTGTGGGTTATTTCGACATATGCTATTTGCAATTGTGTAAATTTTAGGGATACAGAGTGACAGCCTAAAAACAGTTTTTCTTTTGACGGCAGTACTTTAGCCATATCTTCAAATGTAATAAAATTACTGAAAATAATACAACCACTGGATGCAGAAGTATTTTGTGGCTTACAGTTTCATAGGATCTGAAAAGTGAACATTGCATTGGATCTATGGTCCTCCGACTATTACATTATGTTCAGATGAAGAATACATTTAGATCTGCTGGCACTTGTCTAAAGATACGAGATTTTGTATACAACATTAACATTGTCAATTTCCTATAAAAGAATGCGTTCAAACCAACTAATTATCAAAGCGTTCATGAATCTAAATGCTACACAGCGTAAGATCTGAATTGTGATGAATTGTTTACATTTTAACAGGTACAGTTCGTTTTTCACACCTTATCTATATTGCTCAATTTCATTTAACCACTTTGTATTGATGACAAGACCACACTGCTTAGAAAGCCCACCCATGTTGATTTAATATTTCGTGAAAATTGATGAACAAGGAGTTTGTCGCGGTGTTGATGCATTGTATCAAAAGTTTTCTTGTTGCTGTACTAAAGTGTCTACAGGACAATTTCAGCATTTTCTAAGTTAATAATTCAATACATATATATTGCCACAAAATATTATAAATTCATATTCTGAACTAACTATTGATTTTGTGCTAATGTTGGCGCACCTACCCGCTCTAAAACACAAATACCTTTCTAACGTCATTTCGCGAGGAAGTTTGGAATATTTGCAATCTGAGATTTAATTGTATCATTGGCTCGATCCCTTTCCATAAATAAAGCGAATATTTACTGTTTATTATTATTTCGTGAATATTGACATCAAATCACATTAAAATAACAGAAAGTGAAAGTTTTGAAAAGAAGTTTCAAGAAATAAGAACAATTTATATTTTCAGAGGTCTGTCAAGCACCTGCATGACCGATTTTTAAAGCGATACAAAATGTGTTTTGGACATCTTCCGATGAAAGGACAGTCGTCCGTCTAAAAATGGCAACCAATGGAAAATGACATAACATTGTCAATGTTGGTTTTCATAGGCCTTCACAGCCATCGTCTCTTTGGCCTGTACCGGCTCGTATATTGTGTGATATGTGAGGCGGGGCCCAGCTCACACATCGTGCATAAGACATCGCTGTCAGCTTAAAGGTTGGACCCGTCGGATCAAGCGCTCAAAGCGGATTGGTGAAGGGAAGATAAATTCAAAAGATTGCCCATTTAGATGCTTGAGAGACTTTTCAAAATATTTATATTTTTTTAAGTTGACTTTTAAGACACATATTTCGTGTCGGGCTGAAATTATTGCTGTCGGCGGCGACATTTTGTAAAATGAAGTTGTTATTTTTTGTGGTTCCGCCGGAGGAACATTTGGGTCGGTCGAGATGAGAAACACACATTCTACTATCGGACTCTGGCTCTATGGTGTAATCCTCCATACAATCAGTAAGGTTTGACTCAGAAACAAGCAAACACTTTCGATTAACTGAAATCCCCTAACAGCAAATACATCTAACACTCTGTGCTTCAAAGCAGCATCAATTTCGGCATTCTTCGAGATTTGCCTACAGGAACAGGTTCACCTATCTTGCACAACACATCAGAAGCTGGAAACAATATCTCATTATCCCATTCAGGTACTAAAAACTGCTTTCTTCTTCTCCAAAATGGGCGTTGGGTAGCCAGTGGTTAAATCGTTCCCTCATCGCATGAAGAGCCGTGGTTCGATTCCCCTACATGGGTACATTGTGTAGAAGCCCATTTTTGGTGTCCCCTGACGTGATAATGCTGGAATATTGCTAAAAGCGGTGTAAAACCCAACTCACTCATTTCTCCAAAATGATATTTCAGCTTCATTATCCTCTCCATCTACTTGAAGCACATTGAAATGTGCGTTACCATCTTACGTATTCTCATGTTTTACCCAAAATACTCTGGAATTTATCTGGAGTTACATTTATATGCTACATACACACAATTAAGCCAACAACATGTATGCACAAGTATCAGTAGCTATTGAGCGCGATTTCCAAAATAGCTTTTAGCAAAATTGTTTACATTTGAATTCAAGGCGTAAAATAATAGCAGCATGGGTATATCTGCTTAACCTATTCTTCATACTAGTTAAACATCCTTAAGAATTTAATAATTTTAAAGATTATGAAATTGATGTTTACTTTAAGCGTCCATGAATAGCGGGATACTCTGGTGAAATATACGTTACCCAGTGTAACTTACATTTTACTGTCTGTTTACATGCATGGTTAGGTCAACCATAGTTCACAATCAGCCACAGCCAAGATCAGAAAGTAAATTGACCCTAGGGGAATAGAGTGTATGAACAAAACTATTTCTATGTTTTCCTTACATTCTATGAGACAAAGAAACATATTGATACCGAAAGTTTTAATCACCATTTAATCATATTTTATGCGATACAGAAGATATCAATTCCTAGATCTGCCGCCTGAGGGACTCTATGACGTGGTGGGTTAAAATAGTGATATGTGCCAAAGACATGAGCTGGACAACGTCGGAATGAGAACATTTCAGTACATTTCAGTAATGCACATTTCTTTCTATTGTCATAGCTTTCTTTTAAGACTTATTTTAGCTAGGAACTACATCTCCAGAACTACCATATTGCGAACTAGTATTAACAATTCTAAAGTAAATTCAGGGTTGAAATTGCACTACCTGACCGCCACATACAAGACATACCATATTTCACATATGTGGCTAAGCGCACTGTCACTCCAGCAGTGAGCCTGGAGGCCATTCATAAGTCTGTCTGTCCAGGCTGGTAAAAGCGGATCCGCGCTCTCTGGGAAACACCGATCGTGTGTTAACCTTACATAACAGGAATTAGACACACATGGTCAGCCTGACTGTGTGCTTGAAGGGTCAGTTAGGCAATATAACAACATTCCTGACAACCATCCAGGGTGACCACCGATAAACTCCTGACAACCTTGGATGATTGAGAGGAGGGATAATAGAATTCAAAATTTTAGGTTATGTAATTAATGATGGCTTGAGTTGTATATATGTGGTGAAGGCTACCTCACTCTACCTTCGCCGAATAAGCGCCTCAACTTCGAAGCCTTCTCTGTTCTAGGTAAGACATTATTTGACAATTGTTTAACTTATTGCTCTTTACAATGATATCTGTTAGGTGAAAGTTAGGTATAACATAAATTTATATGCAGACCTTCCAATTGATATTATGATATGGTCGGAAATAGATAAGAATAAAGGAATCAGTGAACAGACTAAACAACAGATGTGTCGATGACAAAGGAGCCGCGGTGTGGATAAGCGCCCGGCCGGGACGAATCGCATACGATAGCTTAGGAAGGTTTGGGCTGCGCTGTAAAGCAGATGCCAAGTATCCCTAGTTGTAGCATGGCTGCTGCTTAGTCCGTCAGCACCATGCCCACGCACCTATTTTATTAAGAAGTTGGATCTTGGTGCAGCTTGTGTCATAGTTCTGTACAATGGTGACTTAAAGTCAAAAATTACCAACCTCCAGCCCCCTCCCCAAAAAATATTGCCCACTGAAGGGGCGGGTGGGTGGGAGTATTTAGCAAGAGGCAAAATATGCGACTTGACGGAGAGCATGAAGGATAGAAAGGAAGGATATGACTTAAAACTAGCGGATGTGGCGTCCTCCGGAGTGGCAGTAACTGCTATTAGGTTAGAAGGATAATGCACAGGACCCCCACAGGCTCTGATGTCAACAGGTCATCCTCTACACAGGGACCTCGGCTAGCCAGTCAATCATCACAGGATCAATTGATCCCTCAGTCAAGCAGTCATTCACAACATGCGCATAATCATCACCTGAAACACCCTCTTTACAGCCAACCCGTCTCATCAACCATCACCTGTGCCAAGCACATCGCATCATCCTCATCACAACAGACACCAGGTCAAATATATCCTGTTCAGAAAGTTCTGAAATGCAAACTGATGGGCTGATTAAGCATACTATTATCCAAATGGGCAGCTACCAAACCCCAACTTGGGAACCCGAAGAAAATCTCGGACAGGGTTTGAAACAAGATTTCCATATTAGGAAAAATAGAGCGAGGCATCTACTATTGACCATCAACTGGATGAGCTAAAAATGGGTTGTTTTAAAGTTTAATTAACAATGTCGATTGTCCCCTCTCTAATTTCTGAAGAAACTCTCCACCAAACTATTCTGCATCTCTCAAAACTACTTAAATTTGAAGGCGTCCCAACTTACTTCTACAGAAAGATCCCTCCTTCTACTTTTCTCCAAGGTCAGTTTATCTATATTACGTGCAGTCGATGGAGCACAACTACATCTATCAAATTTCAAATTTCTTCCTTTGGCAAACCACACCATGCTTTATAAAATTATCTCTCTTCGGTTCAGGTCAACGAGACATCATTCCATTCAGCCCAATTATTATCTGTTCCTTCAGCCCTTTTATATATGGTGAAGATGCTCCAACCATTTATGTCCTACTCTTTCTGACACTCAGATTTCCATCTATGTGAGGGGCCAACATTCTTCACTCCTCATTTTCGGATCTCCTTAACTCCTGTTACTGTTTCCATCCCTCTTGAACTTCATCTTTCAAAACCACAGAAGCGCCAAGTCAAACAACTCTGTGACTTCAGCTATAACCAAAGTTCACTCTCTACTCACTCAAGATTGACCATTCAACTGTCTTAGTCTATCTGATCGGTTCTGCTCTGTCTCATCATTATCATCCTCATATTTAAGCAGCAGAAGTCTAATCAAGAGCTGTCTTGTCTTGGAAATCACCACTATAGCAAGCACTGGCTATTTATGACTATTATTACACTGTCCTATGCTCTACTTACTGGACCATCAATTCCCCTTCATATATTCATAATCTTAGGGTCACTGATTACTTCTTTCCACGTCTTTCTCTAGAATGGCCAAACTTCTGTATCAAAATCGCCTTGCTGATGCCTAGCCTGCTTACCCTACAGGTAGACTTGTATACATTTTTTTTACCGCTAAACTTGAAGTGAAATGTTGGACCAGCCCGGTCAATACTTATATATTATTGATTCATGGTGGATATTTAAAGGTTTTAGAAGGCCGGTACTAACCCAAACCCCAGAAATTCCTGTATCTAAATCTGATTGACATGGGTATCTTTCCCTTAAAGATCAGGTAACCATGCTTCTAATTCAAGTCAAGAATGTTGCCTGTACATGTATGTATTGCCGAATCTGGTCTGCACATCTTTTTAAATTACCTTATCATTGATTATGTCCATTGTGGTTGCAAGGAACTGTGTCCAAGATTTTTGATTTATGTACCATATATTTTATGACCATTGACTTTGCCTAATGTCCATTGTTGCCTAAAGATACAAATGCTTCTTGACCATTATCCTTTATTGTGCAACATCCTTCAAGTACTGCAATTTGCTTGACCATTGTGTTTTGCCTTACTTTCTTAGTATTAGTGTCGTTCAAGTACAATGTATGCCCATTTATGATTGTCAAACTTTGTCCAATAATTTGCTTTTGAGGACAAAAAGCAAGCTGGAGAATTATTGTCATAGCTTTCTTTTAAGACTTATTTTTAGCTAGGAACTGCATCCTCAGAACTACATATTGCGAGACTGATGGTAACAATTCTAAAAGTAAATTCAGGGTTGAAATTGCACTTTTGACCGCCACATACAAGACGTACCATATTTCATATGCAATGCGCGCACTATCCCTCCAACTTGGTGAGCCCACAGAGGCCGATACATGAAGTCTGTCTGTCCAGGCTAGCGTAAAAGCGGTCAGCTCTCTGGAACACCGATCAGTGGTAACCACATAACAGATTAGAGCACATGGTCAGCCTGAGCTGTCTTGTGAAGGGTCGGATTAGGCAATATAACAACATTCCCTGACAACCATCCGGTGACCACCGATAAACTCCTGACAACCTTGGATGGTGGGAGGATAATAGAATTCAAAACTTTGGACACTTAATTAATGAAGGCTTGAGTTGTATATATGCAGTGATTGAGGCTACCTATCCTTGTGAATCGCGCCTCGAAGCCTTCTCTGTTCTAGAGTAAGACATTATTTGACAATTGTTTAACTTGTATAGCACAATGATATCTGTTAGGTGAAAGTTGGGTATAACATAGAATTTATATACAGACCTTCCAATTGATATTATGATATGGTGGGAAATAGATAAAAAGTCCTAAAGGAATCCATTGAACAGACTAAACAACAGATGTGTGGAGTGATAAAGGCAAGGATGTGGATAGCGCCAGGCGGGACCCGGTCGTCTGATGGGAAGGTTTGGGCTGCCGCTGTAAAAGCAGATGCCAAGTATCCCTAGTTGTAGCTTGACACTGCTTAGTTGTCAGCCACCATGCCCACACATGCCTATTTGTAAAGTTTGGATCTTGGTACAGCTTGTGTGTCTGTTCTGTACAATGTGGTGACTTAAAAGTCAAAATTACCAACCATCCAGCCCCCCTCCCCCCAAAAAATGCTG